>NC_064471.1:5887659-6211929 GCF_023343835.1 Lagopus muta
AATTTTGTCCAGTTGAGTTTTGATTACCTGCAATGATATTGACTCAACCACCTCTCCAAGCAACTCAGCTGCCTGAGTTTGCTCAGTAAAGCTTGTTCCTTCATTACATTTACACTCTCCATCTCATAGTACAGAAGCAATTAGTACCCCAATCCCATACTGAATACGTCAACGTGAATTATCTTACTTATATAAAATGGTACAGGTTCTAAATTCTGCCTTTTACCCCAACAAGACGGCAGGGGAAGTCTGCAGCTTTGCCAGGCAGCGTAACAGGAAATAAAAGCTTTGATCATTTACCCTATTTGAAAGGAGAAATTGCTAGCTGACCAAGAGGTGCAAGCTGTGGATTTGAGTTTGGCAAAAATTCAGACTGTTTTGTCCCTCTCTCACACAACTGTTCATGCCATTTCCCTTGAGCTGCTGAGCCAGATCAAGAGAATAATTTACTGCCACAAACAAGGTGGGCGAAAGAGCACAAAAGACCAATCAAATCCATAATGCACACCTTGTCTCCCCCTTCAAAATAAACACTGGGATATAGAACCCAAAACAAAAAAGGCATTTCGTGATCTGGGAAACAAGACCCTGCAGCCAGCAAGGTAGAGAACATTTGTAGCCAAAGGCAGGAAAGCCTGATAGGGCAACCCCCTTAACTGATCAGTTGAGATTTAACAACTTACTACTGACTAGAAGGGCATACTACCCTGCTCTTCAAATCTCTGCTAACAGTCCTCACAAATAACTGAACCAGCAAACACTCAATAGGGTAAAAAACAAACAAAATTCATTAAACCCCTTTAAATTTAGAAGTAGCTCTGTGTAAGTAAAGTTGTATTTTTGGCAGCCATTCCTGAATAGGGAATAAAGCTTTCCTGTATATAAATATATATATATATATATCTCAATATCAAATTTTCAGTGCAGGATATTATTCTGGAGATGAGAAAGGAGGCAGTTTATTTTCTTGAAAATATCGTGTTGACTAGACAACAAATTCATTCCCTATCCATAGGAGTAATGAAGACACACTCTGATTCTTGTTTTTCTGCCTCGTATGACTATAATGGAAAGTAACTGAAGGGAAGTATTATATATAGTATCCTTACCTACGTAGTACCTTAAAAGTACCTTATAGTACCTTAACTACATCCATTGTTACAATTATCTTAAAACTGTTTTATTAAATACCTATACTTTTTTCTATTGGACATTTGTACCTAACAGGTAACATCTTGCATACAGAGCAAATATACCTTACAGACCCCACCCAACAAAATACTAGAATAGGGACAAAGCTTAAAAATAAAAAAAGCTTGTTGAAACAGGATAATACTTTGAAAAGATCAAAGGAAATACAACGATTCTGACTGGCCTATTTGAAAGTCAGTTTATAGCCAGAAGATAAGAGAAACAAAGATGAGAACGTAGCATTCACTAGAAAAGTAGATATGGAAATGCAAGGCCCTCCCAGGCAATGCAGGAAATAAGTACACAGCAACAATCTCTAGTAAGAGATTTAATGACAAGACAGGTTTGGACATATACAAGGTACGATGACAACACTAGAAAGGAAAGTATTCTTTAAAGACAGGTGGGAACATTAGCAGCAGTATGAAATACTTTAGGGAAGCAATCTTGACAAAAAAAAAAAAATAGGAGGGGAGAAATGGATTGCAATAATCAAGTCAAATATACAGAAAGACAAAAAAAAAAAAAAGTAATTACAGAAGAAACAGGAAAGCAAGCATGTCCATGAAAGCTTTTCCTGATGCACAAAAAACAGCATCTTGTTGAAAAGCAGTTGATAAATAATTGTATCATTTCAATTCTGCTTTTCAACATTTATTTGAAGTTCTCATGCCATTGACAGTACAACACACATTCAATCAGATGATGTCTATGAGTTTAACCACAAACTGAGGTGGAAAGAAAGGAAATAAGTTTCTCCAAAAACACATTACAGAAAGTAGCTATTCTTTTTTCCTTCTACAAAAGGATACTTCTGATTTTTCACTTTAAAAGTTGAAGATTAGTAAGGTGGTCTCCATGTACAAAACATACTGCCCTTTTACCAAATCAATAAAAAGAATTCTCAAATGAATCTCCATTATGATGATGAACTGGTTAGAAAGTTATCCATTAATTTCTGTTACTGTGCAAAACGTGTGTTTCACAAAATGGAAAGAATTAGGAGGTAAGAAAAAAACAAACAAACAAACAAGAAACAGTTCAGATGCACGTCATCAAACCTAATAGACTCATACATGGTTGATAACGGGGGAAGTTCTTTGCTATGAGAGTGGTGAGGTGCTGGAACAGCTGCCCAGAGAGGCTGTGATGCCCCATCCATCCCTGGAGGTGTTTAAGGCCAGGTTGGATGGGGCTCCGGGCAGCCTGGGCTGCTATGAAATGTGGAGGTTGGTGGCCCTGCGTGTGGCAGGGGGTTGGAGATTCATGATCCTTGAGGTCCCTTCCAACCCTGGCCATTCTGCGATTCTGTGATGATGGGCAGAATCCCTAACTGTTGTAACAGTTTAAAACCTTAGGATTTCTGCTCTGATTTTAAGCAACACAGTATAGGACATTTTCGTTCAACACTCTTCTTGTGAAGGAAAATCCTAAACCTTTAGTTTATCTAAGTAAACCTTAAGGCAATCCATGGGATAATGATTCCAATCATCGATATAATCAGATATGAAATTAGGATACTTAAAACACATTGTTTCTCTTTCATATGGAAGTTACTGTCAGCAACAAAGCTCACGTGGCTAAAATTAAGCTACATCAGATGATTCAGTAACTAAAAAGTTAACAAAACAACTCCCTCCCTATCCCACCCCTCAGCAGAGTCTACAGAGGCTCTATTTCTTAAGAGAATAAAGGCCCTATTACATACATTTTCTGATATACTCCATGGTGACAGGCAATGAGGAAGTTACAAACAAACAATAAGAGTCAAAAAGATGCAACACTTAATGCTTATCATGTACAAAAACATTTCCACAAGACTAGAAGTCGAAGACGGTTTGGGAAAGCACCACGTACCTTAGGATCTGCCAAGGCATTAAAGATATTTCCAAGAGCTAGCAGGGAGCGGTTAATGTTTGCTCCTTCTCTAAAACGAGCTCCCTTAGCATTTGTAGCACTGGCACGTTCAGATCCTGCGAGGTCAATGAGGGACATTTTGGCGATGCAAACATTTTGACTAATGCTAGCTATCTTGTCTTGCTGTCTTAAGTAAATCTACAAGGCAAAAAAAAAAAAAAAAAAAGTTAGTTGACCACTATGCAGCGTCTTATTACTCTAACATCACCAGAAATTCTCATTGGAATCCTTTTGCATTCTAAGTTAAGCCTTTCCATACTCATCAACAGGCAATCTGTCCTAGTGGAACATCATTTCTGACTCCTCAAGTTCACCTGCTTCAGGTAGGAAAAAAAAAAAAAATTTGAGTATGGTTGTATACTGTATCTGGCTGAGAAGTAGTAAACTTTCTTCGTACAAGCTCTTATGTTGCTGTCTTTCAGATTTAGGACAGTTGAACACTAATGTTTTCATATTGTTGAGTAGTACTGACAAAGCATGAAAGCCTTCTCCATTGCTCAGTCAGCCCTTGCTCCAACTCCAGCCAGCTTGAGTGGGCAAGAAGCTAGGAGGGGACACGACTCAGAGAGCAGACCTCACCCAAATAGTGATATATTCCATGGAACATCTTACCCAGTGACAGAACTGGTTGCATTTTTCCAGAGCAGTAACTTTTTCTGTCCCCCTTCGACTGCCTTTATTTTGAACCACATGGTTTCCCAACCTACCCCTCTTTGCCCTTCATATTTTCTGTCACATTGCACTGTGGGGGAGTAAACAAGTCTATACCAAATATAAATATTTCTGCATCAAACAATACAATCAAGACCCATTGTACCATTTTAGTGAGATCAACATAGAACAAGAGAGAAAAGCCATTTCTCTGTATTTTTTATTGTCAAGGAGCTATTCCAGGCTGGTAACACTCTAACAATATACAGTTAACAACCATTAGTCAACTAGAGAAAGGTGGAGTGACAGCCAAATCATGTTCTATGACTCAAGCTTTTATAAAAATCCAAAAGATACAGGAAATGCCCCAAAGCACAATCCTCCCTGTTTCTTCATTCATCAACAGAACCCTTTCAGTGTTGTGTAAATAAAGGAAATAGCTGCAAATTGACATAAGCAATTACTTACAGTACGGGCTGACTAGTTTGTACTGATTTCTTAGAGATGCCAGAACTGCTAATAAGGACCACAGGTAGACAAAGTACCTAAAATCCCCCCTTTAAATTTAAGAAGTGTACGGCTCTGAATTTACTTAGCTTAAAGCAATACTCATTAGTTTAAACTTGAAACTTTCAGTTATGTTGTATCAATGTAGCTCCTGACAGCATTATCCCATTTAAGTGTCACGTGCAGAATGTAGTATTAAGATTAAACAACTTATTTTTATTATTTCCCACACACACATTTGTATAAATGACATATTCCCCCTCACAACCTCAAGCATCAAGTCACTTCTGTGGAAAAAGGCCATTCATTGTTAAATGAACAACTAATCCAATGCTGCAATGCCTTATGTCTTCCTATGAAAACCGACAATAGTAGATATTTACTTAAATCACACCGTTGAGATACACAATTATCTAACAAAACAAAGAATGACTTCCAGCAGTAAGGTAAAAGCTTTCCTAGTTAGCAATTGAGTGTCTTTATTGATAGCTAGTAAAATTTCAGGATTATCTCACTATAGAGAAGAAGCGTATTAGGAACACTACCAAGCATGCGCGCGCACACACACACAGTCTTGCTACCTACAGTAACCTGTTGACACCACCCTTGAATAGAATCAAACTGTTCTTGTGAAAGAATTGTGCCTCTGATTACACTGCTGAACATGCTTGTAGAGCCATGACATGGCAATGTCAAGTCTCCATATTGAGATGCTTCACTTTGTGAGGAAGTCAGACTATCCAGACATTTAACCAGGAATATTAAGTTCTGTCAAGCATTCCATCTAGCTGACTGCAGTGGCTTATGGGGACTAAGACACAACCAGAGCATTTTATGCTATCATGGCTGCTCTGCCCGCCACCACCAGCACCAGGACACCAGGAAAAAACAAACAGAGGATGAACCCACATAGATTAGTTAAAAAATAAATCTGTCCCTTTTCTCGAGTTCAGAGAAATACTATACTAGTTTTAGAAGTCATAAGAAAGCTATTAGCAATAACCATCTTGCAAATGGATTTGGAGAAAAACCATACACGTGAGCTGCATAAGCTTACACTACCTCTTATTTCTTTCAAGTCAAATGCTTTCTTTAGAAGTATTTTGTAAACTATCTTTTCAGTGTTACTTGCGCTCTTCGATGCACCATACCATTTTAGAGTATATTCATATACATTCAAAATGAAAGATACTTGTAGGTACCCGAATGGTACCTACCTTGCTTTTTATGCATACATCCACAGAAATGGAATTTTTTGTTCCTACAACATGTAGATTCAATAGGATCTTTCAATTCATCATGTTTTTACTTTATTGCCAATAATTAACAACCCATTCACCTTCAAGCACTTCTGTTCCAACCTGTTCTCTAAGGAGAGTTACTCTGCAACAACGCATTTAAAGAAAGATCAAGTCTCCACACAGGATGTTTCTTCTGGTCATACATTCCAACAAAATTACAGTACAGTACAAACATACTCATTCTGTCAATACAGTTTATTTCATTGGGTACTTAAGCAATTTTTGCTAATGAGTAAATATACCTACACTGAGATCAATTTGCCAGAGTAAACAAAGAATGCAGGCTGGAGAAGATGAACACTCCAGCATCTCTAGTCACTTAATTGCTTGCCTTCCTGTTAAAAATACCACTAGACTGCAACAGCTACCTAATTTACTTAATTGCTTGCCATTTTTAGAAATGAACTGAGATGAATGCAAAGCCTGTCTGATGAAACAAATCTGAACTCTTTGCTGTCAAATAAAAGTGAGGATAAGACACTCCAGCCCCAAGTAAACAAGGAAATCAGCTGTTTGTGCTCTGACCTCAGTCTGTGGCAGTGCGCTTTGTGCCTTATTAAAGCTGCACACATGGGTGACCATGCAGCAATCAAGCCACCCAATTCAGTACGAATTCATTGCTTTGAACTGATGACCATAGGCACATAATCTGAGGAAATGAGAAAGGACAATTTGAAACAGAAGCCTAAGCTAGAGGAAAACCAACACTTTTAGTGAGGGAATTTTACTGTTAGGTACTTCAGAAATACGTAAATACGTCAACCATTTATTGTTATTTATTGTCAATAATAATGACTGAAATTTAGATCTGGAGTACTTATTTTACAGCTATTGGTATTTGCATCATCTAAATGATAATGTCAACTTCTGCCTATCATTATTAAGCATGGCCTCAGTTTGCAGGTACAGTTAACAACTGTCTAACAGTTAAATAATAATAGAGCTGTAATGCCAGGACAAGAGCTCAAGTTGCTTTGTAATATTTTTCAACCCAGAAGAGCAACATGTACATAATAGAAGATAATGTGATTTGCCATAGGCAGCAGCCAATGTATCAAGAAGCTTTAGCTAACAGGACCCATTTTTAAATAATTTTTTTTGGTACCAGTTTGTATTGCAGTTGGAAGGACACTGTAATAGTGTGCAAGCAGCAGTAATCTTTGGAGAACTCTTAAATACTAGCACATTTGTACAGTGTCTGTAAAAACCTTACCTACAGAAACTAGAAACATGCATTTCATTTTCATGGTTCAAGCATGTATCTGCTTAAATCCTAGTTTGTGTTAAAACAGGCCACACGCTCAAATACAAAGAAAACCTGAATCAATGCAAAACCAAATAACAGAAAAGTAGCATTCGAAACGTTCACTTCATAGAAAGAATAATGACATTCTGTAAAATATTTTTCATACAAGAATGCTGAGCAACATTAGAGAAGCATAAAAGCAGAAAGCACTCAAAGGCCTTCCAAAGTGTAAATCTACAATATCGAAGCATATCCTTAATTCAAAACCACGGTTTTAGAGAAAAGATATTTCTAAAGACTGCAGTTGGGATTAGAAAGCTTTTCCTCGTGTTTGCTTCCAACTCTATTCAGTATGAACAGTGAACTGGAAGACTTTTAGCTCTGAGCACTAAAATTAAGGTCTGAGACATATAGACGTACATTTAAAAGCTTCCATTGTATTCAAATTTAGGCAACAAGTAAAACTTATAGAAATACTGGTGTACATCTGCTGTATCATCTTACCTGGAAGACTGCATGGGAACGAGAAGAGGAGGCATTCACATCTGTGGGATGTTGTGTTCTGTTTTTATTCCCATAATCCAACATTTGAAGGATTTCCTCTGCTGATTTTGGCTTTAAAAAATAGAGCACAGGGTAAGTACTTTTTTTCACCCCTCTTTCTCATTAGCTGTATAAGACTTGAAAGATTTTACAGCGATTCTTATCTATATATCTATATAATCTATATAATCTATCTATCTATATATATATAGATATTAAAATGGTAAAAAAAAAAATAAAAAAAAAATCAACAATCACCTTAAAGGAAAACCAAGGTACCTGAAAATAGAGTTAATAGTAATTGCTGTTTTGGAATTGAGGCCCTTCAAACACTTTCAGCTGAAAACGTTAAAGCATGAAAAGTACTTAAGAGCTTCAGAAACTGAAAACACTTCTGAAAGCCAAAACCAAAACAAAACCTAACAAAAACCCTTAAATCTGCAAGTGCTATCCATAGTTAGAAATCCTAAGAACGCCTTAATCTTTGTTGTATTAATGCTTCAAACATGAATATAGTACTGTTTTCAGGCAAAACTCAAGCATAGGAAGAGCAGGCCTTTAAAGGATGAGCCAAACCAACCCAATTCCTGCCTTCATTGTTTGTTGCACATCGAAGTTGGAAGCTACATAGCATTTAACAGGCTCCAAAATTTTGCAGGAAGAAAAAAGTTAGGTCCATGACATTAATTATCAGATTGGGAAATGAGGTTGCATTAACAAGTTTGAAGTTGCTGTGCTTGTCTGGAAACAGCACTTTTTTTTAGTGTCTTCATTAAAAAGAAAAAAAAATAAAAAAAAAAAAAAATCAAACAAACAGAAAAACTCAAGTTCTAGGCACAAGATTTGCAGAAGTGTTGAACACTCATGCATAACATTGAAAACAGTGACGTCCTTTAAGAAATACTAAGATTATTTCTCAAAACAACAAGCTTTCCACAACCTGAAGGTAAGCATCGAACCAGCAGTGTCTGCTGGGTAACAAAGACAAATGTTTATCAATTTCTATTTAACAACACCAGTAGCTTTTTCAGAACGTGCATTAATTATTTAGTAGGCTTGCAGGTTATTACGTTACTCCTGATGATTGCAAAAAACAAAACAAACAAAACAAAACCCACAAGAATTACTAAGTCACAAGCAACTTCACTGTGCAATCACAAGCAAATTTGACCTCAAATAATGTGGAGCCTCCTGAGTTTGAGCACCTATTTACATACCTGATGTAATGTTAGCCCTTGAACCACCACCCCTTTCTGAGCATCTTCCCGAACAGCCAGCGGTCCTGAGTTGACCAGAAGATCACGGATCTGTTCATTGTACACCTTTGAGAAGGAATTTAAAATCTCTTTAGAAAAGTTACCCTGTCGTACTTGACAGGATTGGATTTGAATGGCAACATCATTCTTCATTACTATTTTAAGACAAAGTGACATTCTGTGATTTACTATTCCACTTGACTTAACGGGGGCTAGAATGTAACAGTCATTATACTACTGCTGCTTTGCAGCAATGCAAAGATAGGTACTAGCAAGAACAGACAAGCAATGCCAAAAAGATAAAGAGAAGAGAAGCCGGCAGCAAAGACCAAAATAATTTTTTGTAGTGAGCTAAACAGTACCATAGCAGTCCTCACAGAAGCATTTCTTTAACTTGAGACACAGTAAAACCAAACTGAATATTACTGGAATTAACCATCTTTTAGTTGTGCAATTTCAGTATTAACAGGAAATTACTGCTGACATCCCTGACAAAGTATCTTCCTGTACCCATTAACAGATAGAAGGAACTTAACTAAGGAGCAAGGAACTTAACTAATTTGGAGGACAGGTATTACTAGAATGAGAAATGAATGTGTTAGAAGAGATTGGCCTTTTTTGGAAGATACAAGACAGTAACAGATATCTATTAGTAACATCAAATTTGAGCACTATTCAGTTACAGTCCCATCAAGGATACATTTCTAAAGCCCCAGAATAGTTCATAATGAGTATGATGACAGAGGAAATAAAAAGTTTAACTTGACTTATAAAATTATGCCTTCTTAAAAGCAGCATACTAAATCCAGGAGCTAACTTACCTCTAAATAAGACACAGCAACATTGCATATTTTTTCTTCTTTTATTTGATCCATGCAATTATAAAGTGCCATCATGGTTAAATACATCACTCCAGGATCTTCAGGGGAGCCTAACATTGTATGAGTCTTTCCAGCTCCTGTTGCACCATATGCTAGCACTACATTAAGAGGAAAAAAAAACCAGAAAACATACACTTGGTATCAGTAGGCCAAACAAGAACAAACTTCAAATGGACATTCACATCCCCCATCATATGATACCACTGTTTTCACAAACTATTTAACTTTCTCACCTATTATTCTCTTTCTACAACAGAAATCAGAAAGCTATCTCAAGAGTCACATATTTTCAAGTTTTTAATTCCAAGTTAATTCACAAGCAGTTGAAGTAAAAGATATTTCTTTACTCTCCTAACCCTGGACTATCAACTCATTGCAGATACATAAGGCATTACCTCAGTGGTATATTTGACAGTTAAAAACAAACTTTTGAAAGCTTAAGTTGACAAAATAGATTAATACACTCAATGAAACTACCTCTGGCTGAATAACTCTTCCTTGAATACTCTTCATAAGCACATGTATTTCAGATCAAATTCTGAAGCTTGTTACAACCCTATCACAAAGTCTTCTTCAACACATAACGTAGCTAGTCTACCTTCCACATACAACAAGATGGTCATAACTATAAATTACAAGTAGTTATTCAAACATAGATCCCTAAGGCCTCTGCAGCATTCAGATACAAGTGTAGATCCTCCAAAGAATTTAGTGAATGAAAAGAGGCACATAGCAAAGATACCTGTGCAATTATATCCATTTAAGAAGCCATCAAGTACACCTTTGGTTGTATGCTCAAAAACTTCCAACTGGGTTGAATTTTCAGCAAAAACAGCATCAAAAACAAATTTAAGGTCTTTCTTTGTTCTTTTATTAATATCCCTGTGGGTCAGTTTCTTTCCATGAAAAAAGCTAAATTCTTCTTCCTTTGGATCAAACACCAATATATGCTGGTCAACAACATGAACAACTTTAGCAAAGTTGCCATCTTTTTCCTTTTGAGTTTCTGGACGGACGCGGACAACCACTTTCACGTGGCTACAGACATCATCTTCTTTAGCAGCAGACATGCTCTCTCTTCTCTGCTTCCAGGGCTCCTTCAGACCAAGCAGCTGAATCTTCCCTGCAATCAACAATAGAAGCAAAAGGCCTTAAACTTGAAACATAATTTCCTCATTAGAATCATCACAGAACGGCCCGGGTTGGAAGGGACCTCAAGGATCATGAATCTCCCACCCCCTGCCACACGCAGGGCCACCAACCTCCACATTTCATAGCAGACCAGGCTGCCCAGGACCCCATCCAGCACAGTCCTGAATACTGCCAGGAATGGATGGGGCATCCATAGCCTCTCTAGGCAGCTGTTCCAATACCTCACCATTCTCATAGTAATGAATTTCCCCCTGACACCCAACCTAAATCTTCCCTCCCTCAACTTCAAACCATTTCCCCTTGTCCTGAAGTTATCAGCCCCTTCAAAGAGTTGAGTCCCCTCCTGTTTGTAGGCTTCCTTTAAATACTGAAAGGCTGCAATGAGGTCACCCCACAGCCATCAGTTTGCAGTTTAAGTCAAACTACACACCTGTGCTAGCCCTGCCCTACACTCAGTCAGCTGTAGGAACCATCACAAAGCTCTGAGAAGCACTGTTAACTGGCCTGAAAACACGACTTAACAGTACACAGCTAAGCAGGCCTGCCTTGGGAAAGCCAAAGTCTGATTCCTCCGACTACAGCTACCGTTCCACCTGCAGCTCTCCTTTACTTCAGAGTACTCACACAGCAGCAGGCAGCTCTCTCGTCCTGCAGGAGGGTTCAGGGGCCTTTTGATTATAGGCCCCACAACGCTCAGATACTAACGAAGGACCGCCCTTCCAGGCCTCGCTCTTCACCTCAGAAAGAAAAAAGATATCCCAGGGCCGACAACATACACAGATCGCGGACAAAACCGCACGGTAAGCCCCCGAGCCCCGCCCGCCATGCCGCTGGGGCGGCCACTCACCTCAGCGCCGCAGCCGAGCCAACCACCGCCCAGCCCGGCCGCCGAATTCAAACGCCAGCGGCCGCCCCCCCTTCGCCTCCTCATTGGCCGCCGCCGCCGTGACGTCGTCAAAGCGACGGCGCGAGCGGGTAAGCGCGTGGCGAGGGTGGTTTCTGTAGCTCTGCGTGCTGTGCGGGGCTGGTGGGCGGGAGCTGCGTGAGGGGAGAGCCGCGGACCTCTAGGCCTGCTCGATATAAGATCCTTCTTCGGTTTTCTCTAGGCTCAACAGCCCCAGCTCTTTCCACGTAAGAGCGATGCCGCAGGCCCTTAATCGTTTTTGTAGCCTTCTGCTGTATCCTGCGACTGAAAGCACACAAAAAGTTTCCTCAGTTCATAGATGAGTGATTGTGAGCCGTGCTCTGGGTAAGGAAGATGCTTCCCGGGGTCGTAGAGCAAGGCAGTGTGAGTTAGATTATCACTGATCTTCTCCCCACCCCTGTGTTAGCTTCTATAGAGGTGTTGGGGTTTGTTGCGGAATCGCAGAATTGTAGGAGTTGGCAGGGGACCTCCAGGAATCATCAAGTCCAACCCCCCAAAGGACTTGCAAAAGGACTTGAGGTCCTCTGTTGAAGGTTAGAAGATGATACATGCTTACAAATGCGATGCAATAAAAGTAGGATAGCCTTTATTCAAAGGGCCTTTGGCTAAAGTATGCATTCTTTTTGTGTGGCAAGAGAGAGTGTGAAATATGACACAGCAACAGGTGTGAGCTCATAAAAATGCAAATAACATCTTACTTATGTTAACCTTCAGCTTTCTTCAGCTTTTTTTTTTTTTAATCTGCTTTGAATTATTCTGTTGTAATTTTAACGCACATGTAGGTTGTAACACTAATCATAACCGTGTTAAAAACCCAGTGGCACAATTTGTCTTTTCCCATTTCAGCTAGAAATACAGGAAACTTGGCAACCCAAGTGCTGCCGTTCAGAGCAAGTGCCTCATTGTGCGTGGCAGGACGTAGGAGAACAAAATGAAAGCTGAGCTACTGTTCTGGTTGTGCTCAACCAGAGCAATTTAATAGGGGCTTCTCTCAAGATGTTTGAACATTGATAGAGTCCTAGTGATGTAAAGGAAATGAAGGTATTGCTTGTGAAAATAAAGCTCTATTTACTTAGATGTGATTGATTGTTAGATGGCCTTCAAATTGCTGAAAAGAAGCTAAATTATCAGAGCGTTTTTGCTGAGATGGCATTTCTGTAAAGCCTCCTATCTTGTGAAATGTACTTACAGCATTTGCGCTTTGTGTGTGTGTATGTTTTGTTTTTTTTTTAACACTTAATGTTTTAAATAGTTATCAAAGTAATTCCCAACATCTGTTTTTTCTAGGATGATCAACTCCAAAATGCTATATCAGAGTCTGTGCCAAGTTAACAAGTGTCTGCTTCTGTGCAACTTAAAGCTGAATCCAGACAAGTTAGCTGTTTTGGCCAGAAGGATCTACTCTTCAGTAAAACAGCTTTCTGAATATGATTTAACGGAGCAAACTACACAGGAAAGTGAAACTAAAGAGTTGCTTCACAGTACAGAAAACAAAACCTTTGGAAGATTGCACATACCAGTGATGGTGGAGGAGGTCATTAATTTTTTATCCCCTCAGTCAGGCCAGGTGAGTTAAGTAATTGGTTGACACCTATGATTTACTATCTATCCAGCAGAAAAGTTTGTGCAGTGTGGTGATAACTCTCCTTTAGAGAAATAAGGGCTGTTCTTTGAGACTATTCCACCTTTTAAAACTTCTAAATTATTTTGCCATCCAAATTAAGGTTTTATATTTAAGATAGTAGAAATCTCCTATCTATGTGTCTGACCTTAACAAATCCTGAGTAATCTGTTGGTTAAAACTGTAGCATTGAAGCAATCTCTTGCTTTTGTGCTTGTTTTTCTAGACTGCTCTTGTGCATTTGTAGGGTGTTAAGTAGTGTTAATTACTAACAGTAGCAGGGAGTTATGTGTGGTTATGTCATCAATTTGTGAAGAGCTCTCTTTGTTTTGTGTAAGAGCTAGTAGGGTAAAAAATCATTGTAGAATCAACTGTGTTAGAAAAAAATCTTCATGATCATCAAATCCAGCTGTTAGCCTGACCTACTGAGTCCAATCACTGAACTGTGCCCCTTAGTGTCATGTCCGTGTGTGCCAAATACACTGGCTGGGGATTCTACCATGTGTCTGGGCAGCCTGTTCCAGTGCTTGACCGACATCTAAAGAAATTGTTTTTTATATTCAGTCAAAACCTCCTCGTTGTCATTGTCACTGTTTCAGTGGTTTTGAGGTCCGGTGTTTCCTTAGGATGTGCTTATACTGCATGGAGTGGTGTGGAGGTGCTGTAGTTACAAATGGCAACATGTAGAAACGGTTTTGTATCAATGGCGGACAAGTATTGCAAAGCTGCCTGGTTTGGCCAAGGTACTGTGAAAAGATTCCTTCTGGTAATCTGGATTTGCTCACATCTGTCTATGCTGTAGCATTGGTATGTCTGCACTACATGTGTTATATGCAGTTTAGGTATACTGTTTCACGCTCTCTTTACAAAACTTAAGTGGTAAAATTGTTTGCATCTGGGAGATCTTACATATGATATTAAGTTGAAGGAATTTCATATGCAGTGGTTAAGTGGTTTTCACCTGTCAGATGCTTTTGTCTGCAAACTGAGTGCTTTTTATGTTAGCTTCATACAGGCTTACTATATTTGTCGATCAATGATAAGTTTTAACTAAAACAATGAAATTGTATATGAAGTACTATGTTCAAGATGTGCAGCTACTTATATATACTTGAAATGCTGTCAACTGACAGTGCAAAGGGATGTGGCAAGTTTGAGATGGATTTGGAGGATCAAAGTGATGTAGTCTAGTTTTATTGCGTTGCCTTGTAAGAACTTCCTTAGTTTGGAAGTCACCGTATATTTTAAATTTCTTGAAAGCCAGTGAGAATCAGAGTAGCCGTAATTATTGTAGCACACTTTTTTTGTTGAAAATACCCAAATGATGAATTACATGCCGAACTTAAAGTTCAGGTTTCATTCGCATTTCAGAACTATCATGACATTTGCGCACAGGAGGTGAATATATAAATTGTGAGACTGTATGTAAAGGGTTTTTTTCAGTTGTGTAAGTTTCTACTTAATTAAGAATTCGGGCTGATGTGGGGGACTGTTTATTAAACTTTGGTCATTGATACATATATGGGAACTGCTGAATCACGGCCTGAACCTCTGATTGATCACCTGATGGAGCAATGAGTCAGCCACAGGAGCACAGGGGAAGGCAATTCAGCTGTGCTGCTGGAAGGGGTGGAGCCTGGCTGCACCTCTCCTAAACCCCATTTAAGAGCTGGCTACAAGTGGGGAAGGATCTCTTTCTGGAGATCCCTCCTTTTGGAGTTGTCTAGCAAGCCCCGGATAAGGGTAAGTCTTCTATCATTTTTTGGTGTAGTAATCTGTTTAGCCGAACTCTCTGGTATGTTTCTTAGCTATAACGCCTGTATATTCTTTGATTATGCAACATGTAAAACCTTTTTGGCCAGAACTTGCGAAAGGATCTATTCTTGATTCTAAACTGTGGGAAGTAACTTTGGTCTCTGAAGGCTTTTTAAGGATTCAAATACTTATGATTGTAAAGCAGCGTGTTAGTGGAGGGGGATTTTTCTTCAGATCCATGTGTCTTGTAGAGATTCCTGTACTAGTGGTGAACCATTAATGTCAGACATAAGAGTGAGCATCATCTTGAGCAGAAGCATTTACAGGGTGTATAAACTATAGTAAATCATGCATTTACAGCACTTTATGAAGACTGAAGTTTTGAAAGTAAGCGTGTTGAAAGATGTGGTGTGTTAACCAAGTTTTGTTAGAGAAAGCATCATTGGTGAAATTTTAAACTACAATTGAGACTGCTCTTCTTTGCGTGTTACAGTTGGTGTTGAAATGGCTGTTTGTTTCTTTTGAAATTGTTTTTGAGAACAGGAAGCATAAATTCTTGTTTTTTCTACCTTCTCTCCTGTGTACGCAAAGGTTTCCTTTACTCGTTTTTAATGCAGTTATGTTCCCCGTTATTAAATAAAATAACGAGGGGGGGGCCTTTATCTCTTCTGGTGTCCCAAGACAATGAATTGCCAGTATATAGAAAATCCAGTTAGAAAGATAACTTTCTAGTGAATGAGGTTGCTAAGAACATAAATGTTACTTCCAGAGTGAGTCACAGCTGAGAGCAAGGTGTTAGTGCCCTCCCACTGAATATTTGATTGACATCTCTGGAATCTGTCAGGGTTATAAGCAATAACAGTTCTGCTCATCTTCGAGTCTCCTCTTATTATTTCTAGAACCTATTTCTACAAAGTCCCATTGGTAGTCCTTTCTTGAAAACACATTGTACAAATTAGCTTTTACTGATCTCCTTTTTTTCCTCAATGAAAAGTCTGTTGCAATAAATCCACATGCAAGTAATTTCCCCCTTTAAGTCTACTGCATTGACTCTCCAACAGCTCCCTGTCTTTCTTGTACTGGGGGCTCCAGGCCTGGACACAGTACTCCAGATGGCGCCTCACAAGAGCAGAGTAGAGGGGAACAATCACCTCCTGTCCCTGCTGGCCACCCCTCTTCTGATAGAGCCCAGGATACCATTTGCTTTCCAAGCTGTGAGAGCACCCTACTGGCTCATGTTATGTTTTTCATCCATCAGGACCCCCAGGTCCTTCTCTCTTTCCTTCTTTCTTTCTTCTCTTGAGTTTCAAAAACAGTGAAAGAACCAAGCCATACCTTTTCAAAACGAAGGTCTTCAGGCATCCCCAAGTATATTTTTCCTTATTTTCACTCTACTTTTTCTTTTTTTTCCCCCTTTGCATCAGTCACTTGTCTTTTTGCTGGTCTCTTTTGTGTTATATAGTGATAAAAAAGAAAATATAACTTCACTGGCATTAAGATCTATGAAACTTTGAAATTTAATTGTTTTCATGAGGATTTTCTAACACGGGTTCTTACAAGGTGCAGGCCTCTAGGAAACTATTTTAATAGTGCTCCAGCACAAACAGAAGGTATTGATGTATACTATTTGCATTAAATATGGTTGCCTAGCGTGGACAGG
This sequence comes from Lagopus muta, assembly GCF_023343835.1. NCBI lineage: Eukaryota > Metazoa > Chordata > Aves > Galliformes > Phasianidae > Lagopus > Lagopus muta. Next base: position 5,904,266 of record NC_064471.1, read on the forward strand.
ATTGTAGATAAAGTAATTTCTAGGAGTAGTATTTGATTTATAGCCATTCTGGAAGTTTTTCCTTTTAAATGTCTATAAATAAGTGATCAAGATGGTGGTGAAGATGAATGAATGAGACTATTTATTCCCTTCTTCTTGTAAGAATTGCATTTTCATTCATGTCAAATGAAAGATTCATTTTCAGCAGAAAGAGTATGAGTATGGCCTTCCAAAGTAACAGAAGGAAACATAAGTTACTGCTGACAATCTCACATTGATCTTTTGTGACTTGCTTGAGTCATTGGTTTGAAGACAGTCTTTTACCTCCTGAAGGTCTGTTGCCACTGTTGGGTGTTGTTGATTCAGAGCATAAATGTTCCCTTCTTATTGGGTGGAGCTGGTTAGTCAAGGTGATAATCACATGAAGCTGAGATGAACTGCTGGTGTTCCAAAGCATAGTCTGTTGTTGTGAAGATATTGTCTTAGTTTCCTTATATCTTTGTCCATATGTCAGTATTCCTTTACTTTTTCTGCCTTATAGTGAATGTAAGCTTTTAAGGATAAAAATAGCCTTCCTCTCTATGGTGCCCTGCAGCATGGACTTCTGTTTTGTGAGAAGGGTTTCCAAGTATCATAGCATATAAATAGTTATGTGGCTATGTTGGTGGCCAGTGTGCTTGCCATAGTGCTTCCAAAGCTATCTGCAAATGATTGGACTGGTACAATACATTTACGGTAAAGGCTCTCAAAATTGAAGTGTTTTACATTGTCTTCAAGATAAATAGGAATTTGAAAAAGCACCTGAAAAGATGTATTTTGAGTTCTCAGGTTGTGTGAGGCATTTTGTAGGGTGCAGCCAAAATACCAACCTCGGCACAGAATATTAATTACATAACAAGACAAATATTGAAACTGTAGAATCATAGAATATCCCGAGGTGGGAGGAACTCACAAGGATGATCAAGTCCAACCTCTGACTCCACAAGGGACCACTCCAATGCAAATGGTTGTTCAGCTGCAGCAGCTTGGGGCTATGCCCACTGCCCTTTAGTGCAGAACCTTTCCATGACCCTCCCCTGATACAACTCTGTTCCCTAGGGTCCTGTAGCTGCTACCAGAGAGCAGAGCTCAGCACTGCTTTCTGCTCCCTGTGAGGAGCTGCAGCTGCCTTGAGGGCTCCTCACAGCCTACTTTGCTCTGGGAGCAACAAACTTGGAGCTCTCAGACATTCCTCCAGTGTCTTGCCCTCAAGACCCTTCACAGTCCTTATAGCCCTCTGGAACTGGAGCGTTAACTCTTGAACTCTCAGGCCATGGCCTCTCCTACCCAACTCAGCCCTGTTTTGGCTGTCATGGAACACTTGTTGGGTCTCATCACCGTCTCCTTACGATATCACAAGTCACATCCCTGCCAACCACTATAAATACAGAGGTGCTGACAACAGAACACCAGTGTCCACCAGGGCCTTATATTTCAGTGGTTCTGATGTGCCAGGCCATCGAATCCACACAGTCCAATATACTCTATTATCCCTTTCCCCCCCTGACTGAGGGCAGGGCCCCTCTATTCATTACCTGTGGTAACTGGAGCAACTGCACTGGTGGTAGATCTGCCTTGTAATTCTTTCACCCGGGCTCGTAGTACAGGAGTAGGTTGACCGTGCCACTTCCCCATGTCTTCTCCATGGTCACGTAGGTAATAGGGCAAGTTCTCATTCCTTCTGGGATGTAAATGTCAAAATTCAAATCATACCACATTGCAAGTAGGTAAAACATAGGTGTCTCCATCAGTGCCCTTAGGTAGTTTATATATGAATGCAATTCCACAACACACAAGTGTGAGATGGATTATTGGCCAGTAGGTTGTGAGTAACACCATTGCTTTTAATCCTTTACCCAGCACCCCCAGGATAACGAGTGGGTTCATTCTAATAGGGCAAGTTCTCAACAACTGGAGGCTGTTGAGTCACTCAAGACTTTTTTTTTTTTTTTTTTTTTTTTTTTGCTGTTGTTTGTTTATTTGTAATTTCTGCTGGCTGTTCTGCTGGAAAGAAAACAATTTAAAATGCTGCAACTGTCCTTCCTATGGTCATTTACTGACAACAGATAAAACGTTCCAGCATTTGGGAAACACAGCTTGTAAATGAAGGAGCTGCTTTCCTTCAAGTAAGGATGAGTCTTTATTTAGCCACTGAATCTGACTTAACAGCAAACACGCAATATACCGGATCAGTCCTTCAGCAAGTTACTTAATTATTAATTAGAATACTAGAAATGAGATGCTCTCGTGCATCATACTTCTACACACACAGCTTGAGACACAGATCAAACCATTTCAGTGAGATGCATGATAAATTTCAGGGTAACAAGGCATATCCTACCTGTCTCATGCATGTTAGTAAGATTGAATTTATTTCTCTTGTCCAAACCAAAGCCAAGTATATCTTTCCCAGCACTAAAAAAAAAAAAGCATTGTAAGGAAAAAAAGAGTTTTCTTCAGCTGAGATGCATCTCATTTTTCTATCCTAATTATCAATTTAACAGTATACTAATTTTAGTTGTTCCTCTCAAAAGCAATACATCTTGTGCCTACTTATTGTAAGACATCAACCTAAAGAATTATTTTTTAAATGGCAGCCTATGGCACCTAAGCAGAGCAAGACGAATTGTGATGAGTATCCAAATGTGAGGGTGCCCAGCACAGTTTGTTTAAAGCTAATTCAGATCTCTGTCCACTATAGTCAGCACTGTTTACAGATAACAGACTACTTAAAACACAGGATTTATACATTTGCTGTTCTGGAACGCATCCTAAGATTGAGCATGAGTGAAGAGATTACAGTGGTAAAAGGAGCACTAAGTGTGTTGTCAAGAAAGTCTTTTCCTCCTGGGATTCAGGGCAACTTTTACAACAGCAGGAATCTCTGCTGCACACTTTAATTTCCATCTGGTATCTGCTTCCCCCTAGTATATCTAATATTCCTACCTTATCCTTAAGGAAGACAGTAGAACCCCATTTCTGTTTGGCCACCTGTGAACTGTGAACCCTATTTCTGTTTGGCTACACCTTGTAGCCCTTCATGTTCTGTCAGTTGGACAAGAAATCTCTAAACACAACTATAAGAACCAGAAAAATTATTACTATTTGTTTCTTTTCCCCTCCAAACTACTAAAATACTTCGGCAGTACAGTGAAGGTTTCTTTGAGATGGCCACTACTTCAGCTGGGCCACATTTCACCTCCAAAAATAACAGCATTGATACGTCATTTAACTTGCATTAATAAGAATTCCACGTGAGGGAAACAAAGTTCTTATTATTTTACTAAATGACCATGGAAAGTAGCATACATCAGAACTCATGTAGAACATATGTAGAACATATCAGGCCCAGAAACAGGCAGACAATACTCTTGTTCCCTTCCTCTCAACGACAGGATGAAACACATCAACACAGTTGCTCACACAAGAATATCACTAGAGAAGTTTGTGAGTTGGGGCCCAAAATCACAGAGTTTGATAGGAAAACCATAGAGCAGAAACCCCATCAGGTGAGATAACAGCTGCTACCCTGTCCACTGAGAAGAGACTGAATCTTTCAACCACTGAAAAAAATTGGAACTTCCCCAGTTTTTACTAGTAGCAGCCAAAATAAAACAACCCTGCAACGTCATGGTGGTTTTTGTAGGACCAGTAGTTTGCAGTGGCAGTTATAGGTTAATTTCTACAAAGCTATATTATGCAAGAAGTACACAAGCTGCATTTTTCTGACAGGAGGAAAGGGTGTTATTGCACGTGAGTTTGGACAAGCAACATAAATTGTCTGTCTGTAAACAACAGCTACTGTAAAACGCCCTCAATCTTAAACCGATTTGTGAACTGCCTTCAAAGTTAAAAATGGCAAGGCTTGACCCAATGCAGTGCTTACCGCTAGGTCTGTCAAGGTACAGATACAGGAAGGTGCTTTATTGACATACTATCCAAAATTTATTGATGATTATCAAATATTTTTTATCAGAACAGGTGATAAATGCTATGAGATCAGATGGAGGCAGTGTACTTACACCCGATCAGCCATTTATACGGTTACTAATGCGGCCTGAGATCCCTATAAAATTAAACTATATATATAAACTATAATATAAACTAAAATAATGAGAGAAATAAGGCCTTTAAATTAACGGTATTAAATACAGCCAGTTTTCAGGAAAAAAAGACCCTCACATTTCACTGTAAAAGCAGAAAGGCTGTTAAAATGAAGACTACTGCACTTACCATGACGGCAGCTAGATCATCCGTCCAGCTGGAGATGACCTGAAGTCAGCACTTTGTTCTGCCACGGTTCCGATCATTCCACGATGTGTATTTCCTCCTAAGCATTAGTGAATGTTTGCTGTTTTCCCTGCTTAGTCTGTCCACATCCTCCTCTCATGCGCTATTAAGCATGTTTCTGAACTTACAAAGATACAGAGTTTGAACTTGAGGACTTCCCTACAGGTCTTTTTTTTCCTCCTTGGAATGTCCTAAAAGCATTCCTACTTTTAATAACTTACCGAACTGACACTGTGCCAAGAATGTTGTTATAGGATTTTACACGAGTATTCTTTCTTTCAACTAATTACACGTTGCTAAAACCAAAATACATGTGATTCAGTTTATTGTACAAGTACACCATAATAATACACACACAATTTTTAAAAAGGCAGGCCAGAAAGTCCCATAAAAGTTATTCTATGCGCATACCGAAGAGCAAAGAGATTCAGAGTAAAGGATTAAAGCACAGCTAATGCAAATTCCTACATTTCTTTTCTGCATTCTTTCCTAAAGCCGAATGCGTGGTTTTCGTGCCTACCTGTCCAAGATGACATATTTTCTTGCCTCTAAAAGCATCCCAAGATGTAAATATTACGCTGTATGATTTTTTAGCAACGTATCTTATCAGAAAATTCTTGTCACTGTATGCCCTATTAATCATAGTGCATATTTCAGTTAGTGTAAACAGTTCTATTGCCTAAAACGCTGTTAGTAACACCGAAGATTTCAAAAGGTTCCTGTCCTTGTGCACATGCCTATGGTAAACGCTGCAGGCAATGCACAATGCTTATTCCCTTACATGGGTTTGCTGATCAGGGAAAAAGCACAATAGTAATTTCTGATTTTGTTTTTTAACCTGAGACATCCGAAATTTCTGCTCTCTTTTCTGTTTATTTTCTATTCTAATTTTTTTTTTAAGCTATATTCATATACGTCTTATCATTTTTCTTCAATAAAATGCAACATTGAAAATGTAATTTTTGGCAAATCGAACATTAAATATTCTCCATGTAAAAACTAATTTAAAAATTGAAATATTGAAAATGGGAATTTTACCTTTATCAAAACAAAGGAAGAGGCCTAATGCATACCCTCCTCCTTTTGTCGTACTTTTTTGAATAGGTCCATATATTATTTAATGGGTTTTGTAGAGATACGTTTACATGAGTTATAGATCACATTACAACTGATGAATGCCCAACACACAGGTATGTTATGAAAGGTCATCAGTTACAAGGGAAAATGCACAATGTATGGTTGCTGAATACATTTGCAAGTTTTTTATGCTCATGCAGAGTAGCTGCTTGGGCACTGTGCAACAACTGTGAGCAATGCAACCGTGCACAGGAGAGACCTACAAACATTATTTAACTGTGGAGTTTCTTGAAGGCCTTTTGACTTGGAGGGCGCATTCAGCAAATGCAGAATTACACCCCGTGTGCTCAGGCTCTGCTCAGGAAGATTCAGCGAAAATAATATGCACCTCCTCAGAAAACATGAGGGAAATGCTTAGTTCTCTGTAATTCCTTTAAAGTTTTCCCAGCTCCTAACCCTCTCAGGATATCATGAAAGATGAGCAATATATAACGACACTTCATACATAATTTAACACAATTTTACACATGTTGGACGTTAGGAAAAATGCCTTCTCAGAAAGAGTGGCAGGGCATTGGCACATTGCCCACGGAGGTGGTGGAGTCACCATCCCTGGAGGTGTTTAAGAACCATGGAGATGTGGCACTGATGGATGTGGTCTAGGTTAGCCAAAGGCATGGTTGGTGATTGGAGTAAGATGAACACGATGGTAGTTCCAACCTTATGGATTCTATGAAGTCCCATGACTTCTGTTGTCTCACCAGAATTCTGTTCTTAGCACTTTTATCATACTCTAGCCACAAGACTCTCAAGGACAACAGATGTCCAGTAACTTGTTTCTGACATCGTCATATGTTCATTAGCTGTCAAACTCTGCTCAGAACACAAAGCAGTTGTCTGTGCTCTTGGTTACCATTGCTTCTTACTTCTGCTGGCAATCACATGAGTATCTTCCAATCTGATTATTATTTCAAGAAAACCTCCTGAAATGTAAAAGAATAACCCTTGGGAATTACAGTCACTCATTTGGTTCAGAATGACTTCCACATGCTAAGCAGCATAAAAATATGCCAGAAAAACATGCTTGATCATTCATTAGAAAATCGCAGTTGCGCACAATATTTGAAGGCTGAAATCAGATTCTGAAACGTTGGGGTTTTTTTTTCAGAGAAATTTGGACTAGATCAGGGATTGCATAAGCTTATTTTCATTGCCTCCCTCATCGTGCTGGCACAGCCTGCACAGAGCTGAGCCTGGAGAGTACAAGTCAGGTCAAGCGGGGCCGAGCGTGCGGGGAGAACGTGAGGCTACAAGGCAGCACCAGCCCGAGTGCCCTGCTCATCTTACCTGTGAAATCCAGGGGCCTTGGAGGGTGTAGTGCAAGTTGCTCTTTTTCCATCCTTGCAGGCTTCAATCCCATTAGGACTGTGGAAGTCTACTTCATTATCCAGACATCTATTTCATTATGAATATCCGTCTAGACGTAAGAGAGATCAGAATACAGCGCTGCTCATGGCACAACACACGCTGCGACTGCAGCAAGCAAAGAGCCACGCTGTGGCCTCAGCTCACCTCTGCTAACTTGTATTGACAGAGAAAACCTACTGAACTGCAGAGCAGCTGAGAATTCCTAATTGCTTGCAAGAAGAAACTTCCTTCCAGAGACAGAGATGAAGATTTGACAGCACGCCTTTGATTTATTAGCAAGAGCAGGAATTTAAGATGTGTTGCCCCAGTAACAATTGCTCTGTTTTCAAACAAACAACAAGTTTAATTAAAGAAGAAAGCAGATTCTGCTGCTGTAACACGCCAGAGGGTTTCCTGTGAAATTCCAAAGGCAAAAAAAGGAAGAAGCATGGGTTAATAGCTCAGCATACGTCTGAAAGCATTAGCACCATCTTGGCGTGGTATCTGTCAGCAGCAGCACCGGTGAATTTCATTAGCTGATTTTTTTTTTCCCCACTACCAATTTCATGAACATTTTACATGAATTTATTAGGTGTTAGAGTGTGTGCTTAATTTCTATTTCCATAAATTTACTTACGTAAAGACTATCTTAAAAACAGCCTGTAACTCTCAGATAGAGGCTTTGTATTTTGGGTGGTCCAGTGTGGAGCCAGGTCTCAATGGTCCTCGTGGGTCCCTTCCAACCTGGGATATATAACCTATGATCACTAAAATATTATATACTGTAGAAGAAAATTCTATACTGAAACACTTCTGAGAATTATGATGATGAGAGCAAAGAAATGACTTAATTATCCTTGTAGAAATGAACTACTAGGAAGTGTTCCCTTTTCTTCCCTGGATTTCCATCAGTAATAAAAAAAAAACAACCCTGAGAACTTTTTTTTTTTTGCCCAGGCTTTTTGTAAGATAGTTTAGTAAAAATTAACTTATTAAAATTAAAATTTAAGCCCACAACAAGAAATTAAAAACTCCAACTCTCAGTTTTACTCATTCAAACCTATTCCCAGTGGTGGGTATCAGCAAGCACGCACTGCACAGCTATTTTTGTCGAGTGTACAATTTAAAACAAAACATAGCTTGTGCTCATTAGATACTTAAATCTATGAGAAATAAATACTGCAACAACAACAAACTTCCCTCAGTTTCAAGTTTCTCTTCCCCATCCCAACCCCACACATTTCAATTTTTAGAAATGTACAGATGCCAACATCACCTTTAAGATGAAAAACCCATTTGCTTTGCCCATAACATATCACTGTACACCCAAGATCACCTCTTATTTCTTCTGGTCTGTGTCTTGTTTTATTCTGTCTTCAGCCATCTCTGTAGGTCGCTGTCATCTGACCTCCCACCAGCAAACAAGCAAACATCTTGTCTGAACAACTTGCTGTGATGCTGTGGCCCATTGGAGGCAGCGCTGGCCGTGTTTCCCACAGAGGTTTGCCTTCACCCACCTGCTCTGGTAGCAGGATTTTCTGCAGATCTTTTCCTTCAGCCATGGATGTAGTGGCCTCTTGTGTTAATAACAGCTGCCACTTTCCTGATTTTAATATCAGCTTTTGTTCTTTATTATTTAAAATTGCATCTCTAGAGGAGAGGTTGAATAAGGTTAGACCAACTGTACAGCTTTGTTTCATCCACCTCTGGATTCCTCTTAACCTTTTGATTTCATCTCTCGTTACAGCCGTTCTGATTTCATTCCAGCTGTTATCAGCTGGAGATCCATTAACATTTATGGCTCTTAAAACACTGAAGGACTGAACAGTTTGAGATTTTTTTCTCAAATTCCTTTTTGTTTTTTTTTTTTTTTTTTGAAATCACCATATCTACAGATCATCTGATGTAACAGGACCCTCAGGTTCATCGTAACAGCTATAATGCATCTGTCCCATTGCTTTGACTTCCATTTTCCTCACACGTGTAGGGCTCTCTAGTAGATACTGGAAATACATCACTAAGTTCAAGAAGCGCTATTTGAGGACAGCAGGTAATGCTGTTTGCCCATTTTGCGCCTTGAGGACCAACAGTTACCAAAAGCTAACATTTTTGAAAGCTTTTTCAGATGTTCAGAGCTAAGAGCCTGTTCACATCATTGCTGCTGCGAATGCCAAACGTTGTACATGTTTAGCATTTCTTGAATCAAACCGCAGGTGTCTCAAATTGACAGAAAGTGAAGTTATTTGAGCAATTTTGAATGAGCTGCCTGCTGCCTTACAGGAACCACATGGCTTAAAGTATTCTATTATCTCGGGCCAAAATCACAACAGTGTCCTTCCTTTTCCTTTGTGTCATTCACTTCCAACTTGCACAAGAAATGAAATCTCTTGTAGCACTGCTGTCTTCACTAAGTGAAAACTACGTTAGCTGCCTCTGTGCAAGAAGCAAAAGGTCTAGTGACACAAAGCATCATGTGTTCATGATCTGATTATCACTGAGAAGTCTCAGATTGAGGGAAAGATAGACATACATCAGTGTCAGAGTGGAGCCGCCAGTCAGAATCTGAACGCTCACTTTCCCCCTCAAATCTCTCTACCTGTAAGGCTGTTCCATTGCAAGAGACTCCTGCAGTGCCTAAATTCCTAAAGTGAATTATTTGCCACAGCACATGAAACATACCAATCAAGAAAACACATCTGCCAGGCCCAAGTGAAAAAACCCTCTTGGCATAGCTTGCTATGGCTGATCATAGTAATCAGCAACCAGTAATAGAGACATATTTATGGAGCCATGAATTAAGTGATGCTCCAGCACAGCTTTCAGCTTGTCCTCCATGCTGCAAATCTCTTCTGCAGTCTGGCAGCAGTGGGAGCAGTCTATCCAAAGCATAGTCTATCACAGCATCCACACCTTCACTTCCCTGCCAGCTTTCTAGAGGCAAGCAGCCTCAATTCCCCTTGCTCAAAGCTTCCCTGAAATCCTTTTTGCACATCCCCTCAGGTACCACATCTGGCTTTATTAACACTTTTTCCCATCACCAAAAAGCTGAGTTACTTTGTGTTTTGTGTTACTTCTCGTCGTGATCTTTCCTAACTGGAAAATGGAGAGATACTGGCATTCATCCCTGCAAAATATTGAGTTCTACATCAGCTCAGGCTGTGAATTTAAAGATCTGCAAGACTCAAAGGAAAAACTTTTATTTCATTGGCCAGTGCAACAAGTTAACACTTTTCTCAAACCAAGACAATTGGTTGAATGTTTTTTGTCCATTTCTGACTTCTTAAAAAAAGAAATCAAAACCAAACACACACAACAAACAGTGAAACAAGACAATTTGAGTGCTATTCTGTGTTCTGCCTAAATGCATCACAACCGAGCAAGAGGGGCATGTGAGAAGCACCTCTAAGCAATGCAACATGCATACATACTAAGAGATAACATAGCAGACATAGAAGAGCTGTGCTGCGTAACACCGATCAGATACGTTAGCTTCTGGATAATTTCTGCTTTTACACAATTCTTCTTTACAAATAATTCCAACAGGCTTATTAAGTAGCACTGGGAAAACGCTCTTACCATTATATATCTATGATGGAAGAAAAACTCAAAACAGTTTTAGAGTTGAAAGTCCAGTGAGACCAGCTTCTTCTTTCAGACAATGCCCAACTATACTGAAGATGCTGTACTTGCCCTCCTACATTCCTGTCTGTTCACTGCTTTATGTATCTGCTCTGTTCTCAGTAGCTCCTGATCACCATTTCTTCCATATAATTGTGCTAACATGTTCAAACTCAAGCTTTTGGCACTTGCCATTTTTAAATTAGAGACCTTGCTGTCATAAAGTATGCCACGCAGGGAAGAACTTCCACATCTTTTGAATTCATCCTTTAATTCTCATGCAGTAAGAGGCGAATAATTCTTGCTAGCCCCTTTTCTCATGACTCATTATTTCAGACATCTTTATCATGACTCCTCAACCACTTATTTTCCAGGCTGAAGTATCCCTAAGTATTTAATCATCCCCCACATTCAGTTTGCTCTGTACTCCTCTCATCTTTCTTTATACCTTTCATAGTTGTCCTATACTTGAAATGTGCAGGACAGCACCATTCAGAATAGACAGGCACGCCAAGGATTTACACATTGATTGTTCCCTATCCCTTTTCTTGCTATTTCGACTACAGAGCTGATGTTTTCATGGTATTTTTACACCAATTCCAAGGTCTCCTTCCTGAGTCATAGCATCTATTTGAGAACCCGTAGTCATGTATGTACAGTTTGGGTTGTTTTCTTTTTTGTGCATTATTTTGCATTCATTGACATTCAATTTCATCTGTTATTTTATCGCCCAGTCCCTCAGTAGCAGAGATGCTCCTGCAACTCTTTATAGTTAGCTTTTGTTTTAACTTCCTGAATTATTCAGTATCAATAAATTTGTCAGTTCTCTATACCCTTCTTGAAATTATTTGTGAATATATTCAACCATATGGAGCCAGCAAAGTTTTACCAGTCGTCTATTCTGAAAACTGTCCATTTATTCCCACTCTTTGTTTTCTGACCTTTGAAAGCATAAGAACTTAAATCCCACTTTGCCTAAAGGTCGCTTTAGCTAAAGGTTTCTTCAATAGCATTCCATGAGGTACCTGATGACAGCCTCTTCCAAGTTGAAGTGGGCTACACTTAACAGTTATATCTTAATTATTAGCTCAGAGCTTTTAAAGTAATGTAACAGATCTGCCAGACATGACTTTCCCCAGCAGAAGGATACTAGCATTATCTGCCCATAGGCCTAGTCTGTATTGCAGTATGACAAACATGAGAAGATCCCTGGAGCTCCTACAAGATACAGCTGCATTTGCCTCTTTCCAATCCTTTGATATTAAGGACAATCAAAGCGATAGAGCTCACGTCACACCCCTAGCTGTTCATATTTGATCTTTAGTGGTTTTGGCTAGTAGAATAAATCTACTAGCACAGCTTTGAATACCGGTGCTGTACTTTCTACTGGCTCTTGAAGTCAATTCATCCTCAAGTTGAAGCATTGTCTAGGTTGGAAGGGAACTTGAAAGCTCATTACTCCAACCACCTGCTCAAAACAGGGTCAACGTTGGCTTCAGACCAAGTCACTCAGGGCTTGGTCAAACTGCCGAAGACAGGGATACCCGAGCCAACTGGACAACTGTGCCAACTGTTTGGCAGATGCCTCAGATGAACAGTTTCAGCACTTACCTTTCCATTTTTGTTTTTTAAACATTCCTCAGCTAGATACTACAGTTATTGAAAGTGAGCATACTGCAGGGATGTATAAACTTAGCTACATCACATATGCACTGCTTCAGGTCAAGGGAAGTTTTTGTTTCATGTGTCTAGAAGTGTCATCTGCATCACAGGCCCTCCCAACACTTGCATATAATTAAGTCTAATTACTATTGTCTTTTCTGCTCTTTGCAGGCTGTTTTTCTTATGCCATTGTCGTGATGCAAGTTGGATGAACAAGAGGAAATTAACTATGGAATTTCAATTAAAGAATATTTCATGTTAACGATATGATTCTAACCATATGATTCATTATTGGCTTTTAATTCTCCCTTCAGCATCCAACTTGGGATATTCCACAGTTTTGTAGTTTACATAAACTAACTTGGCTATTATAAAAATCTTTTTTTAACACATCTTTAAGCAAATGAGCCAATTGCTTCAATGAAAGGCACAGTAGAGTAGTAGCCTGTAAACACATTTGCTATCTAGCTGTGGCGTGAACAGTGTTTTTATGATTCACTACAAGACTCTGTAGACTATAACTACAAGTATCCAGCAAAACACAGTGTCAGCAATAGCAGTACACTAAAATTCAAACTACAATGCAAAAATTCTTTCAGTCAGGCTTTTAAAGCTTGCTTTGCTCCACTTCTGATATTGAATTATATATCTATTCAATTCACTCCCTTGTACAATTTAGATGTGTAACGGTCATGCTACATAAAACCTTAATACCCAATATGTATAGCACAATTAAGTTTAAAGCAATGGGGAAATCAGGAGTAATTTCCCCAAGAGCACTACAGAGCAGAGAAATAAAACGGGCCGTTTACCTTTACACATTGACTCTCTATTAATAAGGTTCTTAGAATTTCCTACAGGGAAGAACACATATTTTACAGTTTTAGCAGATGAATTTTCTAAGAACATCTACTTTGTCTAAGCTGTTAAAACCAGCCTTCTCATGTATCTTTACAACAATTTTAAAAAAGCCAAACAAACTGAAACTTGACTACTGCAGTCCAGATGATTTTCAAGGTGGACCACTTGGCTACCATAAATCTTTGTTTTCACAACCAGAGTACTGAATCTTACAAGGTGCAAGAGACTCAGCTTCCTCAGATGGGGACAGGGAGTCTTTAATCGTAGGACTCACGCTCAAAGGTAACTGACAGGATGAACACATCTCATAACCTTCATATGAAAAGTTCTCCCACTACCGCAAGAGCAAGTTTTCCTAATAATCCAACCAGGTTTCTGTACTTTGTCAATTTGACAGGTTAGGCAGATTTAAGACAAAAATAAAATTGTGCGCTTGATCTTAAGATTTGAAAGAACCCCTGTAGAAACCTACAGCCGTGGTTAGATCTAAATTTAATGAAATCTCTTTTTGCTATCAGGATAACCAATCTTGTTTAAGTTCTGTGAAAATCAATGGACACGATTGGCTTTCAGCGTGCCCAGGAACCTGGCCCCAAAACGCTAGCATAGCAGAGCAGGTCCATATGCCAGATAAAAGTAGTCATTAAAAGAACCACCATAAAAATAAATGACTAAATTGCTTGTAAATTCACGATTCTGAGAACTACTTTGGGTATGTAGATGTAGCGAGTCCATTACAAATGGTTCAGCACTTTCTATAGCCTCATTGACAGCAATATTGTTCTCATTCTTCTCCATATGTCTCTAGACTGCAACCATCTCCATCCTGAGTAACAAATATTCATAGCATCCCAGGACTGGTTAACAACCCAGATTTGCTATGCTTCAGATAGCTCCTACCTCACTTTGCTGCAATGAAAATAAGTAAATGAGTCACAGTACAAACTATACCCTATGGCCTTTGCAAGTTTTCATAAGAATTTCCCTGCGGGACCAGATCATCAACATCCTTTTCACACTTGGAACAAATTGATTTTCAGAAACATCTCAATCCATTTGGTCATGGGAACTATTCACCTCTTGGTAAAACAACATTCTGTTTTACCAAGCTTTTTGAATAACTGCTAATAGCAAGCCACCCTAAAAGCCTGGCTGAAGCCCAGAAAGAGGTTACGAGGGTTTCCAGCTTATACTACTCAGTACTCCACTAAACACACACAGTACTGGATATATAACATTGACTTTGCTGTTGATTGCAATCACATACAGGAAGAAAAATACCAGCTGAGCACTAGTATCGCTAGGTACATTTGTCCAAGCACACAAAAATCATCAGGTATCTCATGAAGATGGTTCAGTTATTACCTGAAGATTATTTGGTATTTAAAATGTCAGGAGCACATTTTCAAGTGATTTTAAACTATTACCATGTTTAAACAGAAAATAAGATTAAATAGACCCAAATCATTTGAATTTTTGAATCAGTCTGAGTCATGTTATGTTGTACAATATTCCCTTACATCCCATCTGGAATAATTTAACACTGCATGGTATAACAGCATGAGAACAATTGTATGTTTATCTCAGATAAACATCACCTAAAGAGTGATTACTATTTCGGTTTGTAAAGGCAGACCGACAGGAAACAGGCAACGCAGACAGGCAAGGAAATAAAATGAGTTATACGACAGCTTCTCTGTTCTCTAAATACCATTGGGTTTTTACTTAAGTAGAAACTGGAAATCTGACAGAAAACTTAAATAAGATGTCCCACAGCAGCTACTTGCGTGGAACGTGCTCTGAAGCACCTTATGAAGTCTGGATGCGTTCACAAAATGCAACAATAAATGCATAACTAATATAGTAGAAAACCTATCAACAGCAATCTGAACTGTGAAAATCCTTCAACCTTACTTCTGGAAACCATTTTGCTAGTTATCAACTATAAATGCATACCTACCTAACCAGTTGCTGTCAACATAGCTCTACTCCTGGTACCCAGCTATCCCACGTGTGCTCATTTTCACAACATACTTGATTTTTTCTTTAGTCTCTTGAAGCATTGTATGCTAATCAAATCAGTTCAACTCAGGAGCAAACAAAACACATTAAGAGAAAAGACTTCATCAGTTCTATGGTTTGATCGAACATGAAAAAGTTGTATGCACAAGCATGTCTAAAAACCTTTCAAAATATATCTCTTACACGCAACACAAAAGCTGTGTCTATCACAGCGGTATTAACAAGCAAAGCCCAACATGTCTCCTGCAGATGTGAAGCAGAATAAATGCCTCCCATGGACATTTAGTATTAAATAGCTTGCAAAAAAGAAGTCTCATAAATCAGAAACAAAGGTCTGCACAATTTCAACCTGGTACCAGGTTAAAATTAATCCCCAAAAGATGTTGTTCAGCATGGTAGAGAAGCATTAAAATTACTTCCCTGCCATTCATTTCATTCTATTTATTATAACATCTGACTGGGATACGGTCAAGTCCCAAACTTTTTTTTTTTTTTTTTTTTTTTTTAAATGCTTTTCCTACATTTAGGATTCTTTTCAAAAAAACCTTTTCAACAGCCAATATTTTCTATGTCCCCAGCATCAACCTGTGCTCTCCACAATGACTATATCACATATTTATACAAAGCTTTTAGAACACAAGGAAGGTGATTTAATTTCATTTTTAATTATCGATGCCTATTTTGAAGGAGCTGTTGCTTCTTTGAACTTTGCTGATGAAGATCAAGACTGTCAGCTCCTCCCACAAGCGGTCCCTGAGGTTTATACAGGCAGTTACTATTTTCTTCTTCAGAAGTGCTCTTAAACTCCCAACCGTATCAACAATAGCCACCAACGTGAGCTAGAGGTACGAACTGCAAAGGTTTGCATTAGTTTGCCTAAATATCACAGGCTACAGAGTAAAAATACATGTATAAACCTCTAAAGATTTGGAAATACTCAAAACATTTTTAGGAACAGATTTGATAAAGGCTATTAGATGATGTAATCCAGTTCACTGCTGTTGCGAGAAAACTTGTTGCTGTTTCCATCACAACAACCATGCGTTAAAACCCTTCAGCCTGTTACAATTGCTGAAAGCCAGAACATTACTCTGCAGCACGCTTTATGCCACCTAACTTACTGAACTGCAAGTTGCTTGCTGGATTCAGGCAGGTATCTGACACTAGAACCAGTTACTGGACCTCCTCCTCTAGTTCCAATTAGTTTGGGGAAGTTCACACATCCACTTACATTTGTGCAGGCCAAATACACCAGCACAACACCGCTAAGGGTGAGCAGGATGTCAGGGTGACAATGGAACTTTGCAACTCTTTGAGTATTAATTGATCAGAACATGCAGTATGAACTAGTAGATCTTATAATACTTTCAAAAATTCTGTCTCTTTCACAGGTAAGAAGTAGTAATTTTTCATCAAGTTCAATTCACACACGGCTCTTGTTTACAATTAAGAGTTTATTTAAGGTTATCAACAATATCATCCTATTTACAAATCAATTAGAATGCAAGTTAAAAAAAATTTACAAGTTAAAAAACAGTTGAAGATTTTAGACATAACACATTAAAAAAAAAAAAAAAAAAAAAAAAAGAAATCCTTCCTGCATTTTTCCTTCCTCCAGGTATGCTACATTGGTATTATCATTCCAAAATTGAGATGTTATCTAAGAACAAGCTGGCATCCTAATGCTGAAGATAAGTACACTAAACATATTTCACAGTATTAACACTATAAAATTTCAGTGACATATTTAGCAGGGCAAAAGAATTTCTAACTTCTCTACCATGAAGTTACTAGAAACCTGAATGTAAGTAAACAATTAGAGGAACTTGAAAAACTATATCACCACCAATTCCCTTGCATCAAGTTTCAATCTTTTAGTCATCTTACAGGGAGAAGCTTACAAAAGTTACAGTGTAAGGTATACCACCCACTTCTAAATTCACAACTTCAAATAATATTTCATATTAATTTGCTATTATATGGAAAACATTTGTAAGCTTCAAATAGGAGACAAAAACCAAATGCATTTTATTTCAAAATTTGACAAAACACACAGCCGTATTTCCAGTAACTGGGTCTTATAAAATACTGCATTACTGAGAGAGACCTCTTTAACAAAATAATTCACAGGAGGAAAACAAAAGTCACTGTTCTCACTTGCTTTCCATCAATCCCATTTGAAATATGGATGAAGTCAGAATCTAAATCCTATTTTTTTTCTTGCAAACATGAAGTGAAAGGCTTTTGGATGTCCGTGCTTTAACACCCACTGCTACATTTCCTTCAGAAAAGCTTCTAGCAAGGTTGCTTGGCACATCCTGTTCTCGCTTCAAGCTCTTTGTTTTAACTCCTAATGAAGAAAAACATTATTACAAACAGAAGACAATATTTTAGTTTCTGATAAACTACAATTGGCAAAATTAAAGGGGTACTAGATTTCAAACTCCAACCACAGAAAGTTTTTGGTGGCAGTCCTTAGCTCTTGTGACAAGGTTTTCTTCACCAAGCTTGCAGTAATACTGAGTTTTCATTAGATACTATCCAGTTAACTGTTAAAATGTTAGGAATTTTATTTATTATTAAATGCATGGATATATTATTCAAAGCAATGGCTTAATACACTGATCAAAGCAGCACGTGCTGCTAAATCACCAAAATTACATGCATTGACCTTAACTTTGAATCACCTATGAAAACTTGATTGCCAGCACAGTGTTTTGATGCTTACCTGACATTTTGGGTACTCTCAATACTCTGTTGTTTAACAAGACCTCTTGTCGAACACGCTTTGGAGAAATTGGGTCTTGCAGATTACCTAAGCCAGCATTTGATGTAGAACTAGAAAAAACAGCCAGAGGTTTTGCTCTCAGTCAAGCAATAAAGCTTTTACAGTAAATTTGTCCTTGCAATATGCAAAATACATTACATAGCATTATCTAGTATTGGTAGTTCACAACCAAATGCAAAAAATAAACTAGTTTGTCTATGGTGTTTATATATGAGAATGATTCCTCTTCTCTTCCTCTTTTTAAGAAATTGAGAAGAACATATCAGCAGTGAAAGCAAGGATTAACGTTGCTTAATTGTGAAGTGAAGAACACATAACATATTACCTTCTGGAAAATCATAGCAGTCAGTTTGATAGTCACACGATTACATTAAGAAACAACAGCACATCACATGATTACATTAAGAAACAACTTAAGTATGATATCCCTGAAGTGACTTGTTCAAGGAATTCACAGTGGTCAAACTTTGTATTGCTACGGTAGTTGTTCTATAGGCTCCAACAACATGAGAGGGGGTGGCTTCTCTACTTTTCAGAGAAGCTGCAAGAAAGATGTTACAGCTTCAAACTCACTAAGAAAAAAACCTGTATTTTATGCCTTTTAAGATGATGGAATTAAAATCGACAGGGAAAAATATGAACCTGTCTGTAATCTCAGCCTTACTTGTTTTCCTCACTAGCATCCCTGGTCTCACTCTTCTAAGAATGCCTCATGAGCAAGTTTTTTTCTATTCGTGTCAAAGTTTCTGTGCTTTCCCCATCCCTCTAATAGGATTGTACTATCTCTATTTATAGTCATCTAACATGTACTAGCTCTTTTAATAATTTTCTGAAAATATATAGCAAGCAGTGAAGACCAAGGTCTGCCCTGTATCTGTCTTAAGATCTAGTCACATTGTAATGCTGCTCCAAGAAGCAGCATTACAATCTTATTAGCCTAAGCTCTATTAGTAAAAACAGACTCTGTAATCTAACTGACTTATCTCCTAACAATAGGACCATTTCTAATTATATTAAAAGCATAGAGAATGTCTGAAATCTATATGCTTATTTTCATGTTAGTAGGAGATGAGCAACCGGAGTGAATAAATACGAACAGGTAAAGCATGAAAGACGAGAGGTGGGAAAAAATAACAAAGATGAATTGAAAGGTAGCCCTCTGATAAAAAAGAGGGCTTTTTCTCTGTGACAAATAAGTAGCTTTCATTCCTTCTCTTCATAAACACCAAGAAAAAGCCATAAAGAGTTTTAGTTTACAGTAAAGAATGCTCCTGGAGCTTATCTTAAAACATTTGCCTTAAGATCAGAGAAGGCAGGCCCCAAAAGTTCACTTACTCTTTCTTAAGGGGGCAACAAACTCAGTGCAAATAATTTGTTTTGTTAAACCTCATAACCGTCTCAAAAATTGAAAGGGCACGACATGCCTCCTTCCTTATTCCAGAAAGAAAGCGTTCAACAAGTAGTAACAATTAGAACAAAAACATGAGATTATATTTTATTCTTCCAGGAAAGTTTTCTATTTCAAAGATGCTAACGAACAAAGAGAGTGCTTCAAGTTTCTTTCATTTCCTGAGATAAAGCTGTAGAACTTGTTTCTAATGGTCTTGAAACATTTTTAGAAGACCCATTAGGTAGCAGCTCCACTGGCTGCATAGCAGAAGGTGACTTATATTATGATCTATTAAAAAGTTGGATCAATTTTTGATCTTTTGAGGAAAGAAAAGGGAGCTGTTTCATCACTACAGACCAGACATAAATATTAATGTATTTACCAAATACATTAATAAATAGCTTTAAGTTGAGGGAGGGAAGATTTAGTTGGATGTCAGGGGGAAGTTCTTTACTATGAGAGTGGTGAGGTGCTGGAACAGCTGCCCAGAGAAGTTGGGGATGGGGCATCCCACCCTTGAACAAGGATGTATTCAAGTCTAGGTTGGATGGGACCCTGGGCAGCCTGGTCTAATATTAGATGTGGAGGCTGGTGGCCCTGCATGTGGCAGGGGGTTGGAGATTCACGATCCTTGAGGACCCTTCCAACCCTGGCCATTCTATGAGCCTGTGAAATTTTAAACAAACAAACAAACAAACAAAAAAAAACAAACAACAAGCAGTACAATTAGTTTCTACTCAGTTGCAGCTTTTCTGCCACTCCCACCAAACCTCTTTCCAGGTCTAAATACAGAACTGATGAAATGCAAGGGTGTTTTTTTTTTTTTTCTTCACAGAACGAAACACAAGAATTTAGACATAACTCGGAGCAGAAGTGAATTATTAGAAAAACAAAGGAAATGACCACAAGTATTGTCAGACATTTTCTCCACTTCCCATTTTGGCAGTCTTATGTCTTCCAGTGAAAGCACAACATTTCCAAATAAATTAGATTTTTGGATGATGACAGAATTACATTTTTTCAGAATTATATGATGTTTTTCTATTGAGACGACAGCAGATTTGGAAGATACACTCGTTTGTACTTATTCTATTAAAATAACAGAAGCCTCTAAACTAAAAGCTAGCTGAAAACCATTCTTCTCCATTTGTCAAGAGAAAACTTGAATTGTCAAAGATTTGAGTCAGAACATCTCATGTGCAGATTTGGATGACTTATATAAGATGCTTTTGAATTTGAAAGAACACCAAAACTGTAGTAAGAACAAGAGAAACGTATATGAACTCATTTAAACAGGAGTCAACTTTAACCTTATGTAACACCATAATGTGATGGAAAATACAGCAATGACAGCAGGGTAGCAGAGTCCCAGGCTGCAGTTAGAGAGGAGAAACCCATGTGCAGCAGCCACAGATGCAGAAGCAAATGAAAAAAGCTGCCCACCTTCGTAAGGCTTCACTTAGGCAGGGATCTCCAGCAAGACATCCTCGCCTCTGCTGCCAACCTTTAAATGAAGTCTGGGAAGGGGTGGAACCTGGCTCTAGCCCTTGTGGTCACTCAGGTATGTTGCTTGCACCTGAGCTCCCCTGCGTTGGCCCTGATCTCCCACCAAGAGCTCAATCACTGTTTCAGGTCATGACTTAGCATTCCTGCTACATCTTACCTTAATACCTTCCGTTTTCTCTCAGCAGCTGAAATCATTGCCATATACGAGGGCTTCTCAAGTACTGAAGCAGGATTTTTGTTTTTCAAGGAAGAAAGACCAAACCTGAAGTAAAGTGATTTTACTTTATGAAATGTATTCTGGATAGAAGGCAAATAAAACTGCTCTCGTTATCCTCATTTCTTATTACTAACATATCATTGATTGTAAATAATGGCAAAATTGTATCTGATACTAATTAAAATTGAAGGTTTGATTTTCAAAACATTAGTTAATTTTACTTGTAACTTCCACATCAATGACAAAAAGGTTCTTAAAGATAAGTAATATTAAAATGTTTGGGAAATAGAAACAAAAAACCAACAGATAACACTCCTTGCCCAAACAAATGGAAAAATACCTTTGAAGAATTCTATCGCTGCATGGTTGTGACTCCTTTGCAGATGAGTCAATAGAAATTGCATTTGTTTCACTTGTTTCTTCACCGAGAATTACTGTTGAGTCCATTCTATCTTCATCACAGTCTAGGATAACATCACACACAGAGTCTGTAATACTGGGCTTTCTCAGCTGAAAACCTGTATTACATTCATTTGTTTCCTGAAGGCCTGTCAGGTGTAATGCTTGTTTTACCACAGTCTGTGAACAGCTGCTTTGCATTGGTTTTCTGCAAGATTCTGGTGTATATACAATAGGTCGAACTTCCTTGCTGAGAGAATCCTCCAAATGACAGAGGCTGAAGTGCTTGGATGCAGCAGAACTCGGAGTTTTGACTGGAGAATCCATTAGCTTTCGTCTAGTTTGTTTCCGTGGTGTTACTGCAAATTCTACTAGTTGCGTATTTCTCTTCGCTTCTTGTGATGGTGTGCCAGAAGTTGAACCTGTGCAATGGCCAGCAGTTGGTTAGCACATTCACCTACATTTAGCACCTAAATAATGCTTTTCCCTTCTATTCCCTTCTGAAACATGTTTATTAGCAGAAGATATTAGCATAAGTTAGCAAAAATACTATTTATTTCATCTACATATTAATTAGATCATGTAACTTTTATTACTTCTAATGCAGTATTGTCCAGATGGCAGCATTTGTTCTGTGGCACTCCAAGTATTATAAATATGCATAGACTGATATAGTTAATCCCAGAGATATTACAAGTAATCACAAGCAAGAGATGAGACATTACAACAGGGAATGGAAGAGTAAGAGCACTGAAAATGATAGCATTACCATGACAACTCTTAAATTAAGATGGTATCATCCCAGTAATCTACAGCTGCCTCCTAAACATGGTCATTTTGTCCTAGCAAGTATCATGCAGGAGAATGAGCAATTATTATACAAGAATGAGACCGAATCTGTTAGAGGGAAAGAAATCCTTTAACATTGCCAATGAGGCAGTAGTGTTTCGGAAAAAGGCAAAGATAACAGCTATCTGAATTTTGTTAATCTTGATATATCTACTCCAGAAAACTAAACTGTTAAACAACCAACTAATCCAAACACGCTTAGAAATCAAAAGCTAAGGCTAAGCAATACAGCACCAATTGGCCATTGTTGTGATTCATCCTGATTTTTCAGGAAGCGTCCCAATATTTTGTATTGCCACCTACTTGAAAACAAAAGCAATCTTAAAAGTAAAAGAGAAAAGGTCCCTCTTTTATTCAAGTTTCCAGTGAAGGAGGCTGATTTCAAGACAGCACTGTTCAAACAGCTAGGCTAGCAGTGACTTAAGTCAACCACACGCAGTTAAATGCAGAAAATTAAGTGTCAGGGAGGGAGGGAGGGAGACAGACACACAAATCAAGGGCTGCAGAGACCTGCCAGAAAACAAAGTGCTCCTACATGTAACTTTGCGTGAACAGAACAAGAAAAAGGCCACCATCCTTAAACACTTACATGGACTGGCCCCACTTCAGCCTGTAGCCATCATATCAATCAGCTCCCCTTTCTGCATTACCTACTACATTCCTAGGAGTAACTAAATTGTAGAAAACACTCCTACTTTTAAATTGCGCAGTTACTCAGGAATTCACCACAGTACTCACGTAACAGTGCAAAAAAAGGAAATACTTATTTCTCCTAAAACTCCATGCTCTTTCTGCCCCAGAATAAGAACTGGTTCAAACTCCTCAGAATGCCTAACTTCAATTCATTCATTAATGTGCTATTTTAGTAGTTCAATAATAATGCTTAGAATAGGAGAAAAACTGAATCAAGATACTGCATCTACCTCCTACCTGCCCAAGTTTGACTTCCTACAGAAGCGTGAATGAATCTTTCTCTGACTGTTGACCACTTCTCATTACTGGTGTAAGCCACAGTTAAAATCCAATCTACTATAGACAAGAAGCCTTAAGAATACCGTTTATTTAAAATCACATCTGGGCCTTTTCCCTAGTATATAAGAGCCTCACTGAAGAATAGCATTCTGAAGGAAGATCTCAGCATC
The DNA here is from genome assembly GCF_023343835.1 of Lagopus muta. Taxonomy (NCBI): domain Eukaryota; kingdom Metazoa; phylum Chordata; class Aves; order Galliformes; family Phasianidae; genus Lagopus; species Lagopus muta. The sequence goes on from NC_064471.1 coordinate 5,927,512, forward strand.
TTTCTTTTTAATTAAAAACCAAACAAACATACATTTCCTAGGCAGTCACTACATACTTTGAAACTAGACAGTATATGGTAGGCACTTCATGACCATCTAGAGATGATAGCCAATTAGAAGATATAAATCAGAGCTGTGAGGAAGTAGAGGAGGATTTAAAAACTACCATGAAGCCTAGACATGTTCAGTGAAGATGGAATGGGTAGTACCAAAGCATGTCAAAGCAGCAAGTAAATGAGATGCAAGAGATACGGCACAAATCTATTCTATATCACCAACATTTAATAATGAAACCACCTAAAAATAAAACAAACAACTATCCCACACTCAAGGGCTCATTTTCAGTGAAAAATGTTTAAACAAAGAACATAATCTTAACCAACAATTCCTAAACAATAAAGTAGGTTAAGTGAAGCTAAGCTACTTATGAGATGAGTTTCACAGACAGATTAGATTTTAAAATCTAATTATTTCTGGAATTAAACTCAGAGCAAGAAGTAGTTTTAAAAAAATAAAAGCCTTGGGCCACAGTTAAGTGGAGAACATATTAAATATTCAAGAAAAGTCCCTTCTCAAAGCTTCTTGTGAAAGCACTAAGTCATTCCTAAAAAAGTAAACAAAAACATTATTAGCAACATCTTCTCTTCTCCAGGTTCAACAAGCCTGCTCCCTCAGCCTGTCTTCACATAAGAGCTGCTCCAGACCTCTGATAATCTCTGTGGCATACGGTCCCACCTCTGGACAGCTTCAACAAAAGCTCTATGCCCCTTTGCCTCTTGAGGGCCCCAGATCTAGATGCAGTTCTCCAGATGGGGCCACACGAGGGCAGAGCAGAGGAGGACAGTCATTTCCCTCTCGCTGCCAGCCACCTTGTTCCATGCTGCCCAGGATGCTGTTGATGTTCTGCAAGTGCATACTTCTGGTTCGTGTCCAGCCTTTTGCCCACCTGGACTCCCCGGTCCTTCTCTGCAGGGCTGCTCTCACCAAGTTCTTTTCCCAGACTGTACACATAGGGATTGTCCAGACCAACCAATCCAAAGCCTCTGTTCAACCTCTCTACATTTACACGGCCTCGCTTTCCAGGTCTGTCTAGGTCCCTTCTTATGTTCTTCAGCTTGACCAGCAAATGCTGGTTCAGCCATGCTAGTTTCCCGCCTCCTCTGCAGGATTTCTTACACAGGGGGATGGAGAGCTCCTGTTATCACAAATGCATCCGTGAAGAGCTGCCAGCTCTGTTCCATACCTCTGTCCCAGAGAACAGATTCTTCCCAAGGATCCCACTCAATAATTCCTTCATCAGCCAGAAGTTCACTCTTCTTACTTTCAGGGGCCTTACTCTGTTCTTTACCAGGCGCATATTCCTTGAGATCACAAACTCAACTACAGCACGGTCACTACAGACCAGACTACCTTCAGTCTTAACTTGTTTAATTATCTCCTCTGCAGTGAGCACTAGGTCCACTACCACTCCTCTGGTTAGTTTTTCTATTTCCTGAACCAGAAAGTCATCCTCAGCACACTTCACCGTCTCCTGGATTACTCAGAAACTGCCACAAGGTTTTCCCAGGAGACATCCAAATGGTTGAAATGCCCCATCAGGATGAGAGCCTGTGAAAATGAAGCAAGAAGGCCTCATCCACAGGCTCCCCATGATTAAATGGCCTACTGTAGGAGCCCAACCACCAGATGTCCTTTATTCATCCAGTCCCAGCCTGTTTGTGGCTCTTTCTCAAAGGCAGTTGTCCATTTCTTAACGCACAGGCATTCCCTGGGGTGGGGTGGATGTCCTACCTCTTCTAAAAAGCTTGTAGTTCTCCATCATAATGTTCCAGTGGTACAATTCATCCCACCACATTTCTGCAATATCAATTAGGTCATAGTTTTCCAAATCCACTGTGGTCCCCCAGCCCTCCTGCTCTCCTTCTCATGCTGTTTGCATGGGTGTAGAAGAACTTCACCTGGGCTGCTGGTTGACATTACCTTCTTAGAGGAGCCCCTCCACATTCCTTCAGGACAAGTCTGAGATTTTTTCCCAGCTATCTTCTTAAGTTTTACAGTGCTCGCCGGCCTGCTTCTGTTACTTAAATGTTTATGACAGAATCCTTAGAGTTGCAATGGGCTTTTACAGGTCACCTAGTCCAACTCCTCTGCAATGAGCAGGGACACCTACAGCTTGATCAGGTGCTCAGAGCCCAGTCCAGTTTGACCTGCAATATCTCCAGGCATGGGGCATCCACTACCTCTTTCGTCAATCTGTTCCAGTACTTCACTAGCAACATCCTAAGAACCTCTTACATCCAAACTAAACTGCCTTGTTCTAGTTTCAAACCATCTCCTTTTTCCTAGCACAACAAGTCCTGCTAAAGAATCTGTTCCCCTTCTTTCTTATAACTTCATTTAGATACTGAAAGGCCACTACCAGGTCTCTCCAAAGCCTCCTGTTCTCTAGGGTGAGCAGCCCCCAGCTCTACCTATCCTCAAAGGGGAGGGGAGGTGTTCAATCCCTTGGACCATCTTTGTGGCCCTCCTCTGGATGTGTTTCAACAGGTCCATGTCTGTTCTATACTAAGGACTCCACATCTGGATGAAGAACTCCAGAACGAGTTCTCACCAGTGCAGAGTAGATGGGCTCACCCTTCCCAGACTGAAATGCAGTTTAAAGGTAATTGCCATAATTCCTTCTGTGTATTGTTCCCAAATTCACTCAATTTAAAAGTAAAAATCATCCCTAACTGAGCAACAACCACCCAAACAGTATGAGGTGGCTTTTGTCTTTAACTTTTTACTACCTGTTTCAAAAGGCTACTTAGAAGAATAGATTTATCAGGAGAAAAAGTAGTATTAGACATTTGCAGAAATGAAACGCAAGCTAATATGAAAAACAGAATGCAATATTTACAGAACATGAGTCACAACAAAAGCAAGTTGAATTAATGACAAGAGAAATGATAAATTGGGCTAGATCTAATTGATGCAGAGGACAAAGTAAAAAAAAAAAAAAAAAAAAAGTCTTCTGGAACTGATGTTAATACATGCATATAAGGGGAATATTTCTGGAAACACTCTAAATTAAGTCTGCCAGGTTCTTCTGCTAAAGCAAAATCAAATATTAATGTATTCATTTCAATAAACATTTCTGAGCAACCAATGATTGATCCAATTACTATACTAATCATACATTTTGATTCTTCTAACAACTGACTTGCGGAATTCCGCATTGCAAATGAGGTCTAGTGAATGAATTTCATTTATTTAATCTGCTTGTGACCCAAAGGCACCTCACTGTGAAGGTGAGTTTAACAATTGCTTTGCAGAAATCAAGGAAACAACCCCCCAGAAAACAGAACAGCTGTGAACTTAAAAGGCTAGAATTCAGGCTACGTAGTTGTGGGTCCCAATGGTCAGGAATACCATTTCACATCACATGAGAAAAATACTCAGTCATACAAGACAAGCATGAAAAAGCTGTTCAATATATGAGGAATCTCTCCTATATACAAGCAGCATGCTTTTTCAATTTTTAATGATTTTCCTCCTATATACAACTACATCCCAACTTTTCCTGTCATCCCACATAATAAATTGACTTCACTTTTGGATGTTTGTCACTGGGGGAAGTAATGGATACTTTTTTTTTCCTACTGTAAATCAATTTCATTCTCTCATTGCTAATCTAAGTAAGGCTTCCGGAAATGGGATGCCTGAAACGATGCCAAGATCCTTCCTATTCACAGAAATAACTGCAAGCACCAATCATAGCTTTCTACCCATCAGTTTATGCTCTGAATCCTGTGTGACTCTCCATTAAACAGCCAAAACCAGTCTAAATTCACTTTTAAATGAGGTTACATTTACATTAACATGAGGTTTTCCTAGTGTTATTTCATTTGATGGAAATAGTTGAGTTGCTCATAAAGTTACACATTCTGGACTCACAAAAAACAATTGTAGCATATAATTAAAAATAAAATGATAAAATAAAATGCTAAAAGTAATATGAATAAAACTCAGGAATGTACATTCATAAAATAATTGTTTTTAAAAGATCTCACCTATTAATAGAGTATATAAGTAGGTTCAGATGTTATGGAAACAGCATGTTAAGGCTTCAAAATGAACATAAGCAAGAGTAGAGGTTCTGAAATTAAAGAATTTCCAGTCACAGAATAAAATCCTATAATCATTAAGGCTGGAAAAGACCTCAAAGATCATCTAGTCCAACCATCAACCTGTCCCCCACAATGCCACTAAGCTGGTCATGTTATAGGAAGGTTTTTTTATTTAAGAAAACACAAACTGCTAAGGATGTATAATCAAGTAACATAGAAAATACTTGTAAGCGTTCCTGAATTATTTAAATCGAACAATTGGCAATTAAATCAAAGTGTGTTGTTCGGGAGTAAATTTGAAGCAATCTCATGTTATGTTCAAAAATCCTGGAGTAGTAAAAAAAAAAAAAAAAAAGTACAACCAGAAATTAGAGACAGATTCTCCTGTACAGAACATTCCTTGAAATGCTATACATACAATGCGTTAGCGTGAAAAGTTACATAAACTGTGGCAAAGCCAACAAGCTTTAATTAGCTTGTGCAGAGAATTAACGGTCTTGATAACTTGACCACAGAAACACGTTGAAAGAATAGCCAGACTTTTGATCTTGTTCTTTCCCCCATAGCTTTATAGCATTTAAAACACAGGAGAGCTTTTCCATGTAAGAAATTCTTTAAGTTCTATGCATTACTAGAACTCAGCTTAAATTCTACATCATTTTTAAACTCCTGATAGAGAAAAGGGCGTCTTTTAAGATCATATTGAAACCGTTAGCCAATGAAGTCAGTGTTTTGGAAAAGAAATTCAAAATACTTCTTGTTGTGATTCACCTTGAACAAGAGAATGAAGATCCTTACTTTGACCTTTAGCATCATTTTTGTTCTTTATTCTTAAGTCATTTACTAGCTTGACTTACTTCTTCAGAAGCAGATAATGGAAATACACAGTTAATGGAGTAACTCAAAACTTAAGGTCCCACTTTCATAACTTTTCTTGATTTACAGAACTGATTCAGCTGCATTGGATTTCTGGAGACAGTGATTATAATCCAATAAGTTATTTGACTTGAAGCATTCCAATCTATGAGAAAACACTCATCAACAATTTGCATTTCAAAAATGTCGTGGTTCCCTCCAGAATAGCTGTCAGCAAAAGATAAATGTATCACTAAAAACTGAGTGCCTGCAATCAGTGCCTCGTGTTTTATGATAGGCAGAATTAAGTGGTTTCCTTAAAGCACAGATGTATGTGAGTAATGTTATCCTGAAAATGTAGTTTCTATACGTAAATGTGGATAGTGCATGGATGTTGCATACAATCCTTAAACCTCAGCAAGCACGTAATAATTGACTCCATAAGCTTAGATGAAGATAAATTTATATTTTCCAAAAGTACTACATCAGTAGTTTTTAACATCAGTCACTTTTTTTTTTCCCCAATATCTTCTCCAAAGCCTTCATGCAAATGTAGGTTCAAGAAAAAGCCATCATTTCTTCTCAGCTGACCTAGCACAAACTCTTCCTTTGCTACAGACCCTTCCCTTCTGCTACAGAAGCATGTTTCATTGGGACAAATCATTTAATTGCCACCTAGTAACTTGGCTAGCCTTTTCTCCACAATTAATCACTTGGAGTATTTCAGAAGTTCCTTCTCTAAGTAATGTATTTATTTGAAACAGAAGAGAAAAATATCGCTGCTCCCTACTCACACTGTGGAAAGTAAGAATAAAATCTCAAAAAATTAACTGTTTTGCTCCTCCCCCGTGACAAGCTGAAGTCTGTGCAGTTATATCATAGGTGAAATATGGATTTTCATACAAAAAAAGTAACTGCCGTGTAACACAGATACACACTATGTATATACACACACTTTACATATATATATATATATATATATATATATATATATATATATATATATATATATATATATATATATATATTTGTCTCTGTGCAAAAACACTGCTTCCTTCCCAACACCTTAAACAAGTGATATCAATAATGAAATAACACTGTGCTAAAGGTGTGGGGAGGATCTGTAAAAATCTTCCTTTTCATTTGTTCACTAAGATCTTAGGTCAGCTCCTGCTAACAACTGCCAAGCATACTTCTGAAATGACTTAAGGGAGAAGGAACTGGATTTCTGAATAATTTATTTTATCTTAAAGGAAAAAAAATTACTACATCCTTCCTACTTCTCATCAGGATGCTGCCTTTCTGCTTCTTCACATTTTCCCATGCTCATATGTTCTTTTTTTGATTTACAGTGTTTTGTTTTTTTTTTCTTAATAGTTTTATTAGTTTTTTCTGCAAAAGAGAAGTTATTTCCATAGCATAACATCAGGTAATACTTCCAAGTATTTTTCAAGTGAATTCAAAAAACAATTGAAGTAGAGCTATTTCATTGCGTTTATTTTGTGCTCCACTGGAATTTTTTTTTAAGTCACTTTATTTTCAGCTGAAATGGACTACTTATTTTCTACCTCCAGCATCCAACGTGTACGAAATGACTGTGCAAACACACGTGATTTGTGCTCTTAGAAAGAGCACAAAGATTAAAATAATGTAAAAATTATAAATATGTTAATAAACTTTGTTTTTCTGATCACAGTCCTCCATTTTAGAACTTTAAAAATTCCATTATGCAAAGTCAATTGTCATTTCAATTCCAATTCCATTTCAAATGTCAAGTTCTCAATACAGTGGTACCTGGTAGAAATTGTTATCCCATACAGTTATGTCTACAAGGTTTTGTAGAATGATGGCTACCTGCTGAGCAGTAAATTTTACAGTAAGAATTGCCCCCGAGGAAAAAGCTGCTCAAGAAAACTTATTTCATGTTAGCCCACCAACTAATGCTGCCAATGAGAAAGAATGCGAGAGAGAGGTAGACTCTTCATGAGGAATATCAGGTATTGGTGAGCCTAGGAGCATCATAATGCATTTCTACAAGCTCAAAGCAAACAGGAAGAGCACAATTAGATTACGAGAAAAAACGTGATGTGCCTGGTTACCATATCCTTTCATGTTACATAACTTCCATTTGAAAGACAGTTTTTCCTAACTGCTTTTCTCCTGCCTGTGGTACAAGCAGCACATGAAACTTTTTTTTCCTATTTCCACACAGAATAACAAAAATAAAAACACAATAAGGATTTCTACGAACATCTTTAGGCAAAGACACCATTTACATCTGGAGAGAAAAATCTGTCTTGCTCAAAAATAACGTGTCCATTTACTTAGAAAGCCATAAGTTGAACATTCAGAACTGGAGAATGTCTACTTCATGCAGATTTGCAATACAACCCTTCAACTTATGTCTATGATTCTACAAGAGTGAGTAGTTTATGCCTTAAAAGTTCCTGTAGGCATTCGTATAATGATTTTAGTGCTTCTGAGCAAGAATAGATCTGGTGTAGCATTTGATGAAAGGCAGAACAGAACCAGAACTCCACAGTGAAGCTTGCACTAGTGTAAGTAAGCTACAGAAATTTAAATTTATGACAATATCCCACATATGACAAGACAATCTCTACAATCAATATTTAGCTACAGTTTACAGAGTTCACAGAAATGGTATTTGGATCTATTTACACACTCTCCCCCTAACACCCAAGCAAAAAAGAAGAGTTCCAGTCTTGGGCCTTAGTGTATCAGTAATGCATCTTCAACATGAATACTAGCTAGCAGCACTGCTTCACGCTTGCCTTGCACATTTACAAGACAGAGGTCAAAGGGAAAACTCATTCTGTGCAAATCTTGAGTTCTCATTATATAAAAGGTTTAAAGAAATTCACATTTTTCCTTCCACAGTCAGACTAACACTTCCACAAGCCCACCATTATTTTAAATACTATAGAAAATGAAATTATGCTGAACATACAAATTCCAGGCAGATAATCACAATCAAAATTATGAGGGAAAAGAGCCTCTTCCATTCTCTCCACAAGTGCACTTCTCTGGATACATACACAAAACATGATCTGAATTGAGTTTTTTTTGTGAGCTAAACTGCTAATACCCAGAATTCTAGTTCTAGCACTGGAATCAAGATATTACAGTGGTTAAATTCTCAGAGGAGTTTTGACAAAAAACAGAAGAACACCTTCAACTCTTTCACTAAACAAATGTGCTTTGTTGTGACAGAATAAACAGACTAGGAAACTAACTTTAAACTGTATTCTCTTTGTTTATAAACAGATAACTAGAACAAGAAAGCAACTTTCTAAAATCATTTCATAAAGCTTTGCAAAATAGATTTTCATTAGTATCCTATCATAGAAGCAATGCAGATTCTATCACGACTACTGTAATTTGCCAAAGACTGCCAGCAACTTGTGATAATACATCCAATTCCTTTCTGCACTGGAAATATAATTGGAGCAGAGTGAAAGAATGCTGCCTCCCACTGAGATCTGCTGCCCTCACTCTAAGAAGGACAACCACGTAAGCCACTAACTGCTTTTAACCTTGCTGAGCCTCTGACTAGCATGGGCAGAGCCCTAAGTGCAACAGCTCTTTCCTTCTCGAGTGCTAAAACAAACGATTCTGTATCTTAAAGAAACAGCCCACACAATACAATCTGACATTATGCTGCATACAGCAAAATAAACAGGTCAGTGCTCTGGTTATGATCAACAGCAGTATTAATGTGTCAAAATCATGCATGCATTTGATGAAAACTGAGAAAAAAGAACTTGAGCAGAGCAATTCTCTATCCCAGAGCAAGCTGAATAACAGAAAGCTAAAGAAAGCAAGGAACTAATTGCACAGTGCTCCAGGGCTTACTGCTTCTCCATGTCAACCACCTTTCGAGAAGCACAACAATTATTAAAAGCTTCCTTTTTGTTACCTATAGATATCTTTCACTATTACAATTTATTAGCTTTACCCAGAAAGCTAAAGTGTGCTGAGTGTTACCTATCCAGAATAGAAGATTCAAGCATTGCACCACAGCAGCTCTGAGATGCCAATTCACCATCCCTCAGGACAAATACTCCAATGCAACTTGTTTGCTTTCTGGGAAAAAAATCTAAATAAGAAGAAACAGCTGTCTAGAGCCATGGGGAATTCATGTGCCCGTCATCACACTGCAAAAGAGCCAATTTCACAATAGAACCTTTGATCCTTCGAGAAATAAACTTATAAGATGTTGTACTAAATCGTTTCCAGGTAAACTCACAATTAACAGGAAAGCTCATTCTGCTCAAATATAACTTCAAGCTGAGTAACTGTAGTAGCCGCTTAACTTTTAGAATCACTTTGAAATAATTATAGTACAATTGACACCAGAACTTTTTCCATCAACATCAACATCACCTGAGAGACTGAAATAGATTAGTAATGCTACAAAGTACCTAGGAACACTGATGTACGGGCCATGTTACAAGATAAAAGGGAGTTATTTGTTAGAACTGAGCTCCTAAAAGTGTCTGGCCACTGAAAGAGTATCTAATAAGGAATGGCATTCACTTTTTTCTCTGTACAGAAAGTGGCCCTGAATCTCAGTTTCACATTCACCCTCAATATTAGCAGAAGTGTGCATCCACCACTACACATTAATGAGATGCAGCTTTTTCATGAAATACTTAAATATTTCCAACAGAGAAAAAATTAGTTATATACTTACAGCATGGGGTCTTCTGCTTGTTCACAAGTTGTGGGAATGCAAAGATAGCTGACACGTCTAGCTCACGGTTTTCCTTCTGTTCATCATCCCCAGTCTGGTCAGCCCAAACTACTGATTTTTGTCTTTGAATCAGCTGTTCTACCTCTCCAAATTCAGCCTCAGTTAAAGTATTTGTCAACCCAGCTTCTTTCAAAGTCAGATACTGCTTGCGAAGAACTGGAAGCAAAGCATTTAGAACTCTGTAAAACAAGACAAATGTGACTAAATCACAATCTGGTCTCTACTAGCACTGCTGCCACCACTAGTAATTCAAGGGTTTTTCCTTGTCCTCCTCCACCCTGGAGATCTGTTTTATGTCATTCCACAAAATTTCAACTAGGAAAAAACATTCTTGACTAAGCTGAGTAACTTTTCTCTTTAGCAAAATCAAGTATTTCAGTATAAGAATTTTCCAAGTATAGTTTTTCTTTAATGTCTCAGTTTTTCCTCACTGTTTCTAAGATCCCTCAATCAGTGCAAAAATAGTTGTCATATCCTGACGGAATTTGGACTTTCTAAAATTAAGGATAAGATGCACGCACAACTGCAAAACAAATTCAAATGAGAGAAGTTTCAGAAATGTATATGAATAAAGGAATTTGTTAGCTCTTGCCTTGGTTGCAAGACTAAGCTCTAGGTTCAAACAGTAGCCAAGGGGATGTGCATGCAAAAAAAAAAAAAAACAAAAAAAAAACAAATGAGAAACTTGAAGTTACAGAAATGGAATGTTAAGTGTTTGGCTTTCAGCTTTGAAGGTTTGTGTATTTGTTATTGTAAAGCTTATCCTAAATACCCTTTCTCCAAATGATGACTAGCAGCCAGTTATTTCATTTTGGAATTATTTCATTATATACATTTTACATCTATTTATGGAAGACCTTTGTGATTACTTCTCATTGCATATCTTGCACCCTGAAGGTCTGCATTCAACAGGTTCAAGAGACTGATGACAGAGCTGATATTTACCTTCAAATTCAGCTTTTTTTTTTTTTTTTTTTTGCAGTCTGACCACATATATACCAGTTTAATTATAACATTCTTAGTACAGGTAGAAGCATTTAATTTCCTGCACTGTAGACACAAACACAAACGCACAAATTGCAATCAGTACTGTTCAACATAAAAGTGAAAAAAAGATACAGTAGCCTATTAACAAATCCTTAAAGCTATGCAGAGAAAAATGAAGTAAAAATAAGTGATGGACACAGTGCTCAGTTTCAGATAAACAAAGAATGACAGAAAGCAAGATTTACCAAGCTATTATTTTCCTTACCTTTTTATAGAAGAAAACAATTCTAATCTTAAGATAAAAGTGAGAAAAATCATGCTTCTGTTTTAACTGTCTGTTCTATAGACATCCCAAAGTTACAAATGCCAAAAAGGAAGTTTTAAAGAGGCCTCCTGTACTGAAATTGTACTTACTTTTCCATCTGCTTATAGTGCTGATCTTGAAAGGACAATAGAGACAGCATGTGCTCAATCTGGGCTTTCAGGTCCTTAACTTCTAGGTTTAAATGGCAACACTGAAGATCTTCATGCAGTTCCTTAGGAAATTAGCAATGGAAAAAAAACCAAACAACAGTAGATCAAATTATAAGTGAGAAACTGAAGTATAAAATGAAAAATAATCATATTAATAGGTGATCTATTGAAATGTAAAGCTAAAATGGATCAATAGTATTCTAATAAATTTATTGTGAATTGCTTGATTTTAATTTACGTGCATAAATATTTTGTTAATTGACAAAAAGATGAGTGTGCTCTAATTAGCTCTAGGAGTCCAGCAGGCACACATGTATTTACATGTGCATGGCCAAAGATACACTTGCTTCTTTTCCTATGTACTTGCTCCATATTTGGATTTCAGTGATGCTGACTAGAACAAGTCTCCCTCATATTCAGTTATCTTCCTGTGATGCCAATATTTTATTTGAAATACTTTAAAATTGACTCTTACTGTATAAAAAAATTTTAGTCATCCTAATATAAATATTCCATTACCTGAGTTATACAAGTGCTCATTGCACAATGTAATTCAAGCCAGCCTAATTGCCAACTGAAATCAAAAGGCAGAGAGGAAAATCCTAACCCTTTCTTTTCCTCATCTTTTTTTTCCTGTACATGCTTTCATCCCTCCCCTTCTGCCAGCTCAGGTGTTCACTTGGGACTGCATCAAGCTCGAGTTGCTAAAACTTGGAAAAGAGCTTAACACAATTTCTTCCCTGATTCTCACCTCTCTCGCAACCTTGAAATGAATTTTTTTTTTCTTCTTTTTTTTGCCAAGATAAAAACTAGATTAGGCATGCTTAGACAAGCATTAAGACCTACTGTGAAGGTAAGAACAGAAGTGTAGGGCAAGAAGCAGGATCAACTCTCAAGCAGCTGTCTCAAGTGCTCAGCCATACCATTTATTTACCTTTAGAATGTGTTTTTACAGGTAATTATACACTTTTACACGGAATGATTGTACAAACAACACAATACCATTACGGTAGAAAATCTAAAATACTTAACACTAGATTTTGAAACCACTCGGAAAGAATTAGTCACAGTCAAAACCACAAGGGAGATGGAAAGAAGAAAAATCTACCCTTGAGTCACATGTTGCTTACAGCGCATGAAATCTGCCCTTGAAGTGAAAGGCCTTTTACCTTTGGAATACAGCCACCTTGATCCAGGAGGCGCATTTTGGTTTCAACGCGATGCAGCCAATTGGTATTTTCCTCAAAATGTTCCATCTTCTCCTCTTTCTTCTTCTGTACATGTGCACAGTAGGTTCTAAGCCTTGCAAGCATATGATCCCGCTTGCAAGTGGCCTAAAATTGAAAGAGACACAGCGTTGAAAGTGGCAACTTTCATCTGATATTTTCTAGCATCTCTCTATAAAATAATTCTATATACTTACACAGCAAATATTTCACATTTTTGACTAGTTTAATAAAAGTAAAATAGCTCATTCTTCTTATGGAGCATCACTGAACCACATGTAAACCTCCCCATACTCATTTAATTTTACCATTATTATGGCCTACTCTTGTTAGAAACTTATTGTACTTATAGAACCAGTGATGCTTGACTGTTAGGCACACCCTGTAAGTTACCTAATGGCTAAAAAAAAAATCATTGGAGCATTTCAGTGCAGTACTGCTAAGATCCAACACAGAAGCCTGCTCTTAAGAAACATTTGTATGAAATTGTGCGTGAGCACATAACCCCCACTATGAACACAACAACTGCGCCCCACTGGACAAAAGCATTACTTCAGAGTTTCTATGACATGAAAGAATTTTAGAGTGCGTTAGTCACTTGAAATGTCTTAATGACAACCAAAAACTTGCGACATTTTTTCTATTTGGACCAAATGCCTTGTGAATTACTGAAAAAAAATAGTAGCTTGCAAATTATCACCTTCAGCTCAACGCAGACTGTTACTGTCACTAATCAAAATCAGCCCCACCCCTAGTTTCATGAGTACATAAAGCATTTAAGTCAAATTGTATCAGAGAAATTAAAATACTAGATGTTACCTTGATCTTCTAGAAAGAAGCAAGCATTCAGTGCAACATCAATTGTTAATAATTAGCCTCATACTCTTGAGTTATATTTCATGGCAATTAAACATGATTTTGGCTCACGTGACCTTGCCCATAAACAGCTATTCAGAGATGGCTCTGGTGACTAGTGGAAACAATAAGAATCTGTCTTGTTTAGCACAATGTCAGTGTTTCTCCTTATGAACAGGATTAGTAACAACACATGGTTATATCAGCTTCATAACAGCCTCTGTGGCTGTACCATCCATACATTATCACAGTTTTTGGACAAGATCACCGTGAGTCTCCCAAGGCATTAAGTAACTATGACACACTCCAACCTGCAGAAGGTTCAGCTGAAAAAAGTTTTCACAGTTAACAGTAATGAGCAGAAACACACAGCTTATGTGGCATGGGGAAAAAGCCTGACTGGCATTAAAATAATATTTCTAACCTTAATACAGAGAACGTTATCTGAGTGTTAATCAGAGTGTCCCATATCAACAGCATAAATAACAAAGCAGTAGCTAATTGTTTAAGTTGCATAAATACTTTAGGACTTTAGACAACTCACCTTCTCTATTCTTTCTTCAGAGCATATCAGTTGAGTTTGTTCATGATACCGTTTCTGATAATAAGCCTTCAGTGTACTGACTTTCAGCTGCATTTCCAGCTTCAGGTATTCTTCTCTGATTTCCTCACGGTTTGCAAACACATTTTTAAGAACTTCTTTGTATCTATTACAAGTGAAGTATCACAAAGATAAGCAAGTGAGCTACTAGTACTTTACTATTACATGCAAGCACACACACAGGCCATCCTTTACTTTGGGAAAGTCTCCAATCCAAGCTGTAAATCAGAACATGCATCACACCTTAGCGCTTTTCAGGCTAATAGGGGAAACAGTGATGGAAGATACTTAGAAGTTACTCCAACTAGACTAATGTCTAAATGGACTCAAAAATCTGCTTATCCCTAGTCTGCAACGCAAATTAGAGTAACAAGCATAAGGAGAAAGCCTAGAAAGATTATCACATTGCAATGTAAGTTTCTGTGGTGGTATTCTCACCCTTCATTCCTAGATACTGCAAGAGCAGTCCAGAATAGTCAAAAAGATTCAATCATGACACCAAGATAATACTCACATAAGGTGACAGTTAAACATGCAAGCATTCTAAAGATATGCAAAATTAGATTGCTATACAGTGTTTGTTACAGAGCATCATGAAATGCTGTACAGTTACTATAAAATTGAGCATAGGCCGAAGTAGAGAACAAGCTGAAGAGACATTCTTGCCATAAAGTTAACTTTTAAACAACACATTTCAGAAGCAGCAATTTCATAATCTGAATTCTGAACAGCCCAAACTGTCTTATTACTTGCATTTTAAGAACAGGTAACTTTTTTCTATAGTTTCAGAAACCCAGGAGTCTTGCCCAAAGTTCTCCAGACAACGCTACTGTATTGATGTAAAGATCTGTACAGACACAGTGAATTTAGAAAAACTTCTTTAAGGAGTAAGATATTCTCCTGCAGAACATGACTGCTTTTACTTTACACTATTACTATCTATACAGTCACCCTATGAGTGAATGTTTGCACAAGCAGCTGAAATTTTTTTTTTTTTTGCCTCCACAGTATCCATAGAAACACAGTCCCTCCCACCTGCTTTGGAAATACAGCAGCAGAGAAGTGATGGCAAATTCTATTATTTTAACAACAGTAAAATTCTGCAAACAGTTTAAGTGAAGCTACAGAATAGAATCTCCTCCTGCACTCTGTAATTATTAGGAACTATTATCACTATGTACCAATAAATGAACCTTTTGTGTAGATAAGGATCAGTGTCCCAGCTACAGTATCAAGTAGAGAAGCCTCTGCAAAACTCCTGCTTTGAGAGGGATTTCTCAGTAAGCATACTTTTATTTCTGTGAAAGAATCTTTCCTATTCTTCACTTAATGTTAGAGTGAACCTGTAAGCACATGCAGGATATAATCATCTCTGGACTACCTACTTTCAGAGCTCACAGACCTACGCATGGGTGGCAGTACCAAAGTCAGTGTCCAAGGTCTGCATCAATAGGCTGAAGACTTGAAAGTTTGGCAGACATCACGTATCCTAGCTTTAGTCAACAGAAAGCACAGGAATGACTTCTAGGTTTGAAAGAGCAAGAAGAGTAATTAAGTGAGCCTAAACCCCTTTCAGATCACACTGGAAGATATCTTTGTTGGTTGTTTTTTTTTTGAGGCTTAGCCTCAAAATCCTCATCATGCAATACTATTACTTAGTATGCTTTAATAAAATTTTTCAAATACCCTTAATTTAGGGATCTGTGAATTGGTGTAGCCATAGCAGTCAAAACCCTGATTTAGATAGAAGAGAGAAGAATATAGATAAACAAAGAATGTTCTTCACAGAACTGTAGTATATATGCCACGGTAGAAAAGTGGTAATATTTAGACAGGACAAAGTAATCCATTAAATGACCCCTTAAACTTACAGTTAAATAAGGAACTCGTCCAAACTGCTAACGTTTTGCAGATAAGAATGACACTTTACCATCTCTTTCCAATAAAATATCAAACTTGTACTTTATGATGAATGAAGAGACAGCCAATATCCAGTAAGTAAAAGCATTTCCCCCTACACAATTTCTTAACTATTTTCTGAAGAGGTTTCACAAGCACAGCCAAAGATACCTAACAGCTGTAATTTCTTTGGTTTTGATCCAGACACTTGATGCTAACAATACATCTCTAAACAATATATAATAAATTTCTTCTCCTTCAGCAGATAAAAAACACATACACAATGAACCTTCACAAGCTTAGGTTTAGCCAAACAAATGTAACAAAATTACCTCCTTTCCTTGAAAAATCTCCAAGATCCTAATCTGTTGCTAAACAGTCAAGTCTGCCCTAAGAGTGTGGAAGATTTTAATACTAGCTCAATTCCCATGAAATCCTGTTGGGTACTACTTTAGTAAACATTTTCAAATTTCTGCAATTTGAAGAAATGGATTTTTACTGTTATCTCAGAAGGTTTTCCCAGGTAGAAAACACATTCAAGAGGCCAGTGAAAGTATTAACTGAACTAAGTAGGTGGATAAATGTCGGGAATATATGATGAGATATGAATATATGATGAGATATGAAGGGACAGACCCAGTGAGACTTTCAAACCAAAACCTAACCTTCTCAAGGTATAGATATACTGACTTGTGTAACAAATACATATAAATATCTTAAGTATTCTCTTGTCACACCAGAAAGATCGGTAGGAACATCATGAAGTCATCTTGAAGGTTGACAAATCTAAAAGCAATAGGAAAGAACAGCCTACTAATGTGACTGAGTTTCCATGTGAAAGAATAATTCCAGTTCCTGCCATCCAAATCGCACAGGAAGGGTACTACTGATGAAATAATTGTCAGCCATAACAGCATCTGCTGTCATTTACGCATTCTACATTGTCAGCCCACAAAAACAAATTAAGTGGCTTTGCTGAAAGCTGGCATTCATACGTCCCTCTGTTCCTCACCCTGAAAGGTTACTGGTAAAACAGTTAACCTGGCGGTGAGCAGAAACAACAGCATTAGAACTTGCATATAGATTTGTTATTTTTTTAATATGCAGTAGAGTATCAATTTCCATTCGATAACATGTTCCTAGAATCTACAAACCGAACCTTACAGAAACTCTACTATACCTCTCCCAGAAACATACTATCTCTACTAGTCTAGGCTTAACCAGTTTATTGATAATATAACTTAAAAGCTATAATACCTTACAAGAAAGTTATTTTCCCATTTTTTAGGTTACGAAGATCAGTTTCCCATTAACAAAAAATAACTGTTCTCTCTTACTCTAGGACTGTCTAGTTTTCCAAGTCCTACAGAATGGGCTTGCATCACCCCACAAGATTACTCCACAGTGATTTATCACAAAGCTTTCTATTACGCTTTTCCCTTTCCTAAAGCATATTGTGTTATTTTATTACACAGCACTCAAATGCAACACTAACCTATACTGTTACATTTATCATTCTTTTTCTGTCCTCCTGTGCAGCCTACGTATACTTAATAGTTGCTCGATTTATTCCTTCTCTACCCCATCCCTCCCCCAGCCTTTTTTTCCCTCCTATTGATTATCTGGCTGGCAGTTGTTAGTTATATCTTATTAGCAGATGAAGTGATTTTTCACTGTGAATAACAACACCTCGGTGAACAACCCTAAGCCAGCTCTGTGCTACCCACACAGACAAAATGCTCAGGACAGATCTTGTTTGTAAGTTGAAAATATTTCACTAATGTCATCTCATTTTTGTATAGTAGGACACTACCAGGTCTGCAAACATACATTTTTTTATACATATGTGCACACAAGTTCTAAAAAGTTTTTAGCAAGACATCACTTGCAGGTGTTGGTTCTTTCACTAATACAATAAGAAAATAAGATCCAAACTAAAGGCAAGGTAAAATAACTTCACAGCAACATTGCTAAGTATAGGCTCAAAATAGAGTAAGACTCAAGAGAAAAGGAAATGTAAATTTTATCTCAAAACTGAGGTTATAATATGGTAGTTAATACAATATAGTAGTTTATACATCTGAGATTGAAGAAAGTTGCTATTTTCCTCCCCCTCAAAGTCTTTAGGTTTTGGTACTCAGAATGAACTTGTTACTCCTACAGAGTAACAGGAGCTTCTAGGAGAACATTTGTCCTAAACATCTTTTGTATTGCCAGTGGTACAATTTCATATGCACAGTTATACAGAAGACTACTGGTAGCTTTGGGACAAAAATACCTAACTTCTCAATGAAATAGCTTCATTTCAGTAACGAAGGCAAAGATAAGCTTAACAAATCCCATCACGGAAACATTTTAATAATCATATGCTTACTTCTCAAAGCTCATAACTCCAGTTAGATTCCATCTCCTATCATACATACAAAAATTCTTGGTACCAGCAGTTAAACAAAAATTTTATGGGTATCAATATAATCCACACCATAATATCTACATGACAGAAGTATTATCAGCAAACACTTCACAAGAAAGTAGTTATAGATATAAGACCTTCACCATAGATCTAATTCATGATGTCAGTGAGTCATATCAGCTTCTTGATGGTCAGGCTACATGATTATCTCACAGGATTTTGTTGAATAGTTTGCCTAGTAAGTTAAAATACTTCCTCAAGTACACTTCCTCAAGTACTTGTTGCCTTCTGAATTCACCTTTTCAGCTTTTCTGAACAGGAGTGGCAGTACTGCACTACTCTATGTAAAACAATGTTAGGAGTTACAAAACCAACACTGAAAGAGTAGTTTCACTCTACAGATATTTTTATTATTTTATTATTATCTATTTTATATTGCTTACACATTATTTTACTACATATTTATTATTTATAATCAGGAAAACCCCAGTCTTGAAGAAAAAAATCTTCATGTGATCAATTTACCTTTGTATTTCCACTTGCTGATGGTTTGAAATTACAGAAGAATCCTGGCTTCGATGGATGCTTGCTTTTTCTTCGTATGTTCGCAATTTCTCCTTCAGCATCATGATCTTAAACAAAAGAGGTACCTTTTAGCTGGATTTTTTCCCTTGATTTTTGAAACCATCCTTCTGTGCATTTGTCTCAACACATTTACAAATAGCACTAAGTGATATCCTTTTTGAAAAAAAAGAACATTCCTTAACTTAACACAGAATTATTAGGACAATATTTGCCCTGTAGGTGCAATCACATTAACTTTATTTTAAAATTCAAGCTTGTAGCAGTTATATAATCTATTGTTAAAATGTTGTCATAACGTACCTCTTTCTTCTGTTCATTGCAGATTTTAACATATTGGCTTATGTGGCTGTCCAAACTAACAACATTACTCTTCAACTGTTAAAGAAATGAAACAAATTATAACTCATGAAGGAGATTTTTTTTAATTTCCCTGCATAAAAACAGACTGTGTTTAAGTACTACATAATTACATTTGCACTATACTCTGAGGAAAGGGATGAATATATTTCTGGCTTGGCCACAAAAATGAACTTTTTAGCTTTTGATGTCATCTGCTGCATATAGTTTTCCTTACAACAGCAATAAATATTAAAAATAAAAAACTATGCAAAAGTGGAAATTACAGTAAAATTCCATAGTATGTAAAAGAAATTTTGGTATCACAGTACAAAGGATTATTAAAAAGTCACTTAAAAAAAAAAATCACAACAGTCTAAATAGATACTACAGAGCAGAAGACAGGAAGCCACAACGGATTTCCACTTGTCAATAGAAGCTCATTCAGATTGTCAGCTCCAGTTGAATCCTACTTGTGACAGAGCTGGACTGGCTCGAGCACAACTGTTCAGATACTTCTTTCATGTGCTTTACTGAGCTCTGAATACAGAATGGTAAGACACTGAAACTGGCTGTGGATTTCACCAATTGAAGATTATTTCTAAATCTGAGGCTCAGAAGACAAAATCTTTTCAGCTCACTCTCAGTAACAAACACCAAGATGAAGAAAGAAGAGACAACAAAAGAATGTTGAGGAAAAACAGGTAAGTAAATTGAAAATAGTCCTCTGAAAGAAATAACCCTTCTCCTAAGAAGATATTACTACACTTTGACAGAAGATCAGTAAATGCCAATATACTCACGGAAGACTTGATATCCTTTGCTCGGTTTGCATATTTAAGAGTATTATAGGTATCATCATAAAACATAAAGGATGGACTAACAGCAGCTACCATTATTGTTCGGCAATTTCCTCCAAGGGAATCTTTCAACAAACGAGTGAGCTTGCTGTTTCGATAAGGAATGTGCTGTTTCTTGCTCTATAAAGAAAACATTGTTATGTATTAAGCAGCTGTACTTTACATATGCTTCAGTGTTTGCTTACCCTTTCAGGAATACCACCAAACATGACAAATAGACTTACAATATCTCTTTTACATAAATCAACTTCCTCAAAATCACATTTACAATCTGCTTTAAACCTCTCAGAATTGTTTAATACCCCTATAGCAGAATTGTTGCTCAGGTTACTTCCCAATGTCCGAAAATATAACAAAAATTCTTATGGTGTGAGCAACTAACATAAAAAAGTAGGCTATGCAAACCATTTCAGTTCAGAGTGATTGAGGTTGAAGTCCCTTTCGAGATCCCTCTACTCAAAGCATTCTCAGCTACAGCAAGCTGCCAAGAATTTTGTCCAGTTGAGTTTTGATTACCTGCAATGATATTGACTCAACCACCTCTCCAAGCAACTCAGCTGCCTGAGTTTGCTCAGTAAAGCTTGTTCCTTCATTACATTTACACTCTCCATCTCATAGTACAGAAGCAATTAGTACCCCAATCCCATACTGAATACGTCAACGTGAATTATCTTACTTATATAAAATGGTACAGGTTCTAAATTCTGCCTTTTACCCCAACAAGACGGCAGGGGAAGTCTGCAGCTTTGCCAGGCAGCGTAACAGGAAATAAAAGCTTTGATCATTTACCCTATTTGAAAGGAGAAATTGCTAGCTGACCAAGAGGTGCAAGCTGTGGATTTGAGTTTGGCAAAAATTCAGACTGTTTTGTCCCTCTCTCACACAACTGTTCATGCCATTTCCCTTGAGCTGCTGAGCCAGATCAAGAGAATAATTTACTGCCACAAACAAGGTGGGCGAAAGAGCACAAAAGACCAATCAAATCCATAATGCACACCTTGTCTCCCCCTTCAAAATAAACACTGGGATATAGAACCCAAAACAAAAAAGGCATTTCGTGATCTGGGAAACAAGACCCTGCAGCCAGCAAGGTAGAGAACATTTGTAGCCAAAGGCAGGAAAGCCTGATAGGGCAACCCCCTTAACTGATCAGTTGAGATTTAACAACTTACTACTGACTAGAAGGGCATACTACCCTGCTCTTCAAATCTCTGCTAACAGTCCTCACAAATAACTGAACCAGCAAACACTCAATAGGGTAAAAAACAAACAAAATTCATTAAACCCCTTTAAATTTAGAAGTAGCTCTGTGTAAGTAAAGTTGTATTTTTGGCAGCCATTCCTGAATAGGGAATAAAGCTTTCCTGTATATAAATATATATATATATATATCTCAATATCAAATTTTCAGTGCAGGATATTATTCTGGAGATGAGAAAGGAGGCAGTTTATTTTCTTGAAAATATCGTGTTGACTAGACAACAAATTCATTCCCTATCCATAGGAGTAATGAAGACACACTCTGATTCTTGTTTTTCTGCCTCGTATGACTATAATGGAAAGTAACTGAAGGGAAGTATTATATATAGTATCCTTACCTACGTAGTACCTTAAAAGTACCTTATAGTACCTTAACTACATCCATTGTTACAATTATCTTAAAACTGTTTTATTAAATACCTATACTTTTTTCTATTGGACATTTGTACCTAACAGGTAACATCTTGCATACAGAGCAAATATACCTTACAGACCCCACCCAACAAAATACTAGAATAGGGACAAAGCTTAAAAATAAAAAAAGCTTGTTGAAACAGGATAATACTTTGAAAAGATCAAAGGAAATACAACGATTCTGACTGGCCTATTTGAAAGTCAGTTTATAGCCAGAAGATAAGAGAAACAAAGATGAGAACGTAGCATTCACTAGAAAAGTAGATAAGGAAATGCAAGGCCCTCCCAGGCAATGCAGGAAATAAGTACACAGCAACAATCTCTAGTAAGAGATTTAATGACAAGACAGGTTTGGACATATACAAGGTACGATGACAACACTAGAAAGGAAAGTATTCTTTAAAGACAGGTGGGAACATTAGCAGCAGTATGAAATACTTTAGGGAAGCAATCTTGACAAAAAAAAAAAAATAGGAGGGGAGAAATGGATTGCAATAATCAAGTCAAATATACAGAAAGACAAAAAAAAAAAAAGTAATTACAGAAGAAACAGGAAAGCAAGCATGTCCATGAAAGCTTTTCCTGATGCACAAAAAACAGCATCTTGTTGAAAAGCAGTTGATAAATAATTGTATCATTTCAATTCTGCTTTTCAACATTTATTTGAAGTTCTCATGCCATTGACAGTACAACACACATTCAATCAGATGATGTCTATGAGTTTAACCACAAACTGAGGTGGAAAGAAAGGAAATAAGTTTCTCCAAAAACACATTACAGAAAGTAGCTATTCTTTTTTCCTTCTACAAAAGGATACTTCTGATTTTTCACTTTAAAAGTTGAAGATTAGTAAGGTGGTCTCCATGTACAAAACATACTGCCCTTTTACCAAATCAATAAAAAGAATTCTCAAATGAATCTCCATTATGATGATGAACTGGTTAGAAAGTTATCCATTAATTTCTGTTACTGTGCAAAACGTGTGTTTCACAAAATGGAAAGAATTAGGAGGTAAGAAAAAAACAAACAAACAAACAAGAAACAGTTCAGATGCACGTCATCAAACCTAATAGACTCATACATGGTTGATAACGGGGGAAGTTCTTTGCTATGAGAGTGGTGAGGTGCTGGAACAGCTGCCCAGAGAGGCTGTGATGCCCCATCCATCCCTGGAGGTGTTTAAGGCCAGGTTGGATGGGGCTCCGGGCAGCCTGGGCTGCTATGAAATGTGGAGGTTGGTGGCCCTGCGTGTGGCAGGGGGTTGGAGATTCATGATCCTTGAGGTCCCTTCCAACCCTGGCCATTCTGCGATTCTGTGATGATGGGCAGAATCCCTAACTGTTGTAACAGTTTAAAACCTTAGGATTTCTGCTCTGATTTTAAGCAACACAGTATAGGACATTTTCGTTCAACACTCTTCTTGTGAAGGAAAATCCTAAACCTTTAGTTTATCTAAGTAAACCTTAAGGCAATCCATGGGATAATGATTCCAATCATCGATATAATCAGATATGAAATTAGGATACTTAAAACACATTGTTTCTCTTTCATATGGAAGTTACTGTCAGCAACAAAGCTCACGTGGCTAAAATTAAGCTACATCAGATGATTCAGTAACTAAAAAGTTAACAAAACAACTCCCTCCCTATCCCACCCCTCAGCAGAGTCTACAGAGGCTCTATTTCTTAAGAGAATAAAGGCCCTATTACATACATTTTCTGATATACTCCATGGTGACAGGCAATGAGGAAGTTACAAACAAACAATAAGAGTCAAAAAGATGCAACACTTAATGCTTATCATGTACAAAAACATTTCCACAAGACTAGAAGTCGAAGACGGTTTGGGAAAGCACCACGTACCTTAGGATCTGCCAAGGCATTAAAGATATTTCCAAGAGCTAGCAGGGAGCGGTTAATGTTTGCTCCTTCTCTAAAACGAGCTCCCTTAGCATTTGTAGCACTGGCACGTTCAGATCCTGCGAGGTCAATGAGGGACATTTTGGCGATGCAAACATTTTGACTAATGCTAGCTATCTTGTCTTGCTGTCTTAAGTAAATCTACAAGGCAAAAAAAAAAAAAAAAAAAAGTTAGTTGACCACTATGCAGCGTCTTATTACTCTAACATCACCAGAAATTCTCATTGGAATCCTTTTGCATTCTAAGTTAAGCCTTTCCATACTCATCAACAGGCAATCTGTCCTAGTGGAACATCATTTCTGACTCCTCAAGTTCACCTGCTTCAGGTAGGAAAAAAAAAAAATTTGAGTATGGTTGTATACTGTATCTGGCTGAGAAGTAGTAAACTTTCTTCGTACAAGCTCTTATGTTGCTGTCTTTCAGATTTAGGACAGTTGAACACTAATGTTTTCATATTGTTGAGTAGTACTGACAAAGCATGAAAGCCTTCTCCATTGCTCAGTCAGCCCTTGCTCCAACTCCAGCCAGCTTGAGTGGGCAAGAAGCTAGGAGGGGACACGACTCAGAGAGCAGACCTCACCCAAATAGTGATATATTCCATGGAACATCTTACCCAGTGACAGAACTGGTTGCATTTTTCCAGAGCAGTAACTTTTTCTGTCCCCCTTCGACTGCCTTTATTTTGAACCACATGGTTTCCCAACCTACCCCTCTTTGCCCTTCATATTTTCTGTCACATTGCACTGTGGGGGAGTAAACAAGTCTATACCAAATATAAATATTTCTGCATCAAACAATACAATCAAGACCCATTGTACCATTTTAGTGAGATCAACATAGAACAAGAGAGAAAAGCCATTTCTCTGTATTTTTTATTGTCAAGGAGCTATTCCAGGCTGGTAACACTCTAACAATATACAGTTAACAACCATTAGTCAACTAGAGAAAGGTGGAGTGACAGCCAAATCATGTTCTATGACTCAAGCTTTTATAAAAATCCAAAAGATACAGGAAATGCCCCAAAGCACAATCCTCCCTGTTTCTTCATTCATCAACAGAACCCTTTCAGTGTTGTGTAAATAAAGGAAATAGCTGCAAATTGACATAAGCAATTACTTACAGTACGGGCTGACTAGTTTGTACTGATTTCTTAGAGATGCCAGAACTGCTAATAAGGACCACAGGTAGACAAAGTACCTAAAATCCCCCCTTTAAATTTAAGAAGTGTACGGCTCTGAATTTACTTAGCTTAAAGCAATACTCATTAGTTTAAACTTGAAACTTTCAGTTATGTTGTATCAATGTAGCTCCTGACAGCATTATCCCATTTAAGTGTCACGTGCAGAATGTAGTATTAAGATTAAACAACTTATTTTTATTATTTCCCACACACACATTTGTATAAATGACATATTCCCCCTCACAACCTCAAGCATCAAGTCACTTCTGTGGAAAAAGGCCATTCATTGTTAAATGAACAACTAATCCAATGCTGCAATGCCTTATGTCTTCCTATGAAAACCGACAATAGTAGATATTTACTTAAATCACACCGTTGAGATACACAATTATCTAACAAAACAAAGAATGACTTCCAGCAGTAAGGTAAAAGCTTTCCTAGTTAGCAATTGAGTGTCTTTATTGATAGCTAGTAAAATTTCAGGATTATCTCACTATAGAGAAGAAGCGTATTAGGAACACTACCAAGCATGCGCGCGCACACACACACAGTCTTGCTACCTACAGTAACCTGTTGACACCACCCTTGAATAGAATCAAACTGTTCTTGTGAAAGAATTGTGCCTCTGATTACACTGCTGAACATGCTTGTAGAGCCATGACATGGCAATGTCAAGTCTCCATATTGAGATGCTTCACTTTGTGAGGAAGTCAGACTATCCAGACATTTAACCAGGAATATTAAGTTCTGTCAAGCATTCCATCTAGCTGACTGCAGTGGCTTATGGGGACTAAGACACAACCAGAGCATTTTATGCTATCATGGCTGCTCTGCCCGCCACCACCAGCACCAGGACACCAGGAAAAAACAAACAGAGGATGAACCCACATAGATTAGTTAAAAAATAAATCTGTCCCTTTTCTCGAGTTCAGAGAAATACTATACTAGTTTTAGAAGTCATAAGAAAGCTATTAGCAATAACCATCTTGCAAATGGATTTGGAGAAAAACCATACACGTGAGCTGCATAAGCTTACACTACCTCTTACTTCTTTCAAGTCAAATGCTTTCTTTAGAAGTATTTTGTAAACTATCTTTTCAGTGTTACTTGCGCTCTTCGATGCACCATACCATTTTAGAGTATATTCATATACATTCAAAATGAAAGATACTTGTAGGTACCCGAATGGTACCTACCTTGCTTTTTATGCATACATCCACAGAAATGGAATTTTTTGTTCCTACAACATGTAGATTCAATAGGATCTTTCAATTCATCATGTTTTTACTTTATTGCCAATAATTAACAACCCATTCACCTTCAAGCACTTCTGTTCCAACCTGTTCTCTAAGGAGAGTTACTCTGCAACAACGCATTTAAAGAAAGATCAAGTCTCCACACAGGATGTTTCTTCTGGTCATACATTCCAACAAAATTACAGTACAGTACAAACATACTCATTCTGTCAATACAGTTTATTTCATTGGGTACTTAAGCAATTTTTGCTAATGAGTAAATATACCTACACTGAGATCAATTTGCCAGAGTAAACAAAGAATGCAGGCTGGAGAAGATGAACACTCCAGCATCTCTAGTCACTTAATTGCTTGCCTTCCTGTTAAAAATACCACTAGACTGCAACAGCTACCTAATTTACTTAATTGCTTGCCATTTTTAGAAATGAACTGAGATGAATGCAAAGCCTGTCTGATGAAACAAATCTGAACTCTTTGCTGTCAAATAAAAGTGAGGATAAGACACTCCAGCCCCAAGTAAACAAGGAAATCAGCTGTTTGTGCTCTGACCTCAGTCTGTGGCAGTGCGCTTTGTGCCTTATTAAAGCTGCACACATGGGTGACCATGCAGCAATCAAGCCACCCAATTCAGTACGAATTCATTGCTTTGAACTGATGACCATAGGCACATAATCTGAGGAAATGAGAAAGGACAATTTGAAACAGAAGCCTAAGCTAGAGGAAAACCAACACTTTTAGTGAGGGAATTTTACTGTTAGGTACTTCAGAAATACGTAAATACGTCAACCATTTATTGTTATTTATTGTCAATAATAATGACTGAAATTTAGATCTGGAGTACTTATTTTACAGCTATTGGTATTTGCATCATCTAAATGATAATGTCAACTTCTGCCTATCATTATTAAGCATGGCCTCAGTTTGCAGGTACAGTTAACAACTGTCTAACAGTTAAATAATAATAGAGCTGTAATGCCAGGACAAGAGCTCAAGTTGCTTTGTAATATTTTTCAACCCAGAAGAGCAACATGTACATAATAGAAGATAATGTGATTTGCCATAGGCAGCAGCCAATGTATCAAGAAGCTTTAGCTAACAGGACCCATTTTTAAATAATTTTTTTTGGTACCAGTTTGTATTGCAGTTGGAAGGACACTGTAATAGTGTGCAAGCAGCAGTAATCTTTGGAGAACTCTTAAATACTAGCACATTTGTACAGTGTCTGTAAAAACCTTACCTACAGAAACTAGAAACATGCATTTCATTTTCATGGTTCAAGCATGTATCTGCTTAAATCCTAGTTTGTGTTAAAACAGGCCACACGCTCAAATACAAAGAAAACCTGAATCAATGCAAAACCAAATAACAGAAAAGTAGCATTCGAAACGTTCACTTCATAGAAAGAATAATGACATTCTGTAAAATATTTTTCATACAAGAATGCTGAGCAACATTAGAGAAGCATAAAAGCAGAAAGCACTCAAAGGCCTTCCAAAGTGTAAATCTACAATATCGAAGCATATCCTTAATTCAAAACCACGGTTTTAGAGAAAAGATATTTCTAAAGACTGCAGTTGGGATTAGAAAGCTTTTCCTCGTGTTTGCTTCCAACTCTATTCAGTATGAACAGTGAACTGGAAGACTTTTAGCTCTGAGCACTAAAATTAAGGTCTGAGACATATAGACGTACATTTAAAAGCTTCCATTGTATTCAAATTTAGGCAACAAGTAAAACTTATAGAAATACTGGTGTACATCTGCTGTATCATCTTACCTGGAAGACTGCATGGGAACGAGAAGAGGAGGCATTCACATCTGTGGGATGTTGTGTTCTGTTTTTATTCCCATAATCCAACATTTGAAGGATTTCCTCTGCTGATTTTGGCTTTAAAAAATAGAGCACAGGGTAAGTACTTTTTTTCACCCCTCTTTCTCATTAGCTGTATAAGACTTGAAAGATTTTACAGCGATTCTTATCTATATATCTATATAATCTATATAATCTATCTATCTATATATATATAGATATTAAAATGGTAAAAAAAAAAAAAAAAAAAAAAAAATCAACAATCACCTTAAAGGAAAACCAAGGTACCTGAAAATAGAGTTAATAGTAATTGCTGTTTTGGAATTGAGGCCCTTCAAACACTTTCAGCTGAAAACGTTAAAGCATGAAAAGTACTTAAGAGCTTCAGAAACTGAAAACACTTCTGAAAGCCAAAACCAAAACAAAACCTAACAAAAACCCTTAAATCTGCAAGTGCTATCCATAGTTAGAAATCCTAAGAACGCCTTAATCTTTGTTGTATTAATGCTTCAAACATGAATATAGTACTGTTTTCAGGCAAAACTCAAGCATAGGAAGAGCAGGCCTTTAAAGGATGAGCCAAACCAACCCAATTCCTGCCTTCATTGTTTGTTGCACATCGAAGTTGGAAGCTACATAGCATTTAACAGGCTCCAAAATTTTGCAGGAAGAAAAAAGTTAGGTCCATGACATTAATTATCAGATTGGGAAATGAGGTTGCATTAACAACTTTGAAGTTGCTGTGCTTGTCTGGAAACAGCACTTTTTTTTAGTGTCTTCATTAAAAAGAAAAAAAAAAAAAAAAAAAAAAAAAAATCAAACAAACAGAAAAACTCAAGTTCTAGGCACAAGATTTGCAGAAGTGTTGAACACTCATGCATAACATTGAAAACAGTGACGTCCTTTAAGAAATACTAAGATTATTTCTCAAAACAACAAGCTTTCCACAACCTGAAGGTAAGCATCGAACCAGCAGTGTCTGCTGGGTAACAAAGACAAATGTTTATCAATTTCTATTTAACAACACCAGTAGCTTTTTCAGAACGTGCATTAATTATTTAGTAGGCTTGCAGGTTATTACGTTACTCCTGATGATTGCAAAAAACAAAACAAACAAAACAAAACCCACAAGAATTACTAAGTCACAAGCAACTTCACTGTGCAATCACAAGCAAATTTGACCTCAAATAATGTGGAGCCTCCTGAGTTTGAGCACCTATTTACATACCTGATGTAATGTTAGCCCTTGAACCACCACCCCTTTCTGAGCATCTTCCCGAACAGCCAGCGGTCCTGAGTTGACCAGAAGATCACGGATCTGTTCATTGTACACCTTTGAGAAGGAATTTAAAATCTCTTTAGAAAAGTTACCCTGTCGTACTTGACAGGATTGGATTTGAATGGCAACATCATTCTTCATTACTATTTTAAGACAAAGTGACATTCTGTGATTTACTATTCCACTTGACTTAACGGGGGCTAGAATGTAACAGTCATTATACTACTGCTGCTTTGCAGCAATGCAAAGATAGGTACTAGCAAGAACAGACAAGCAATGCCAAAAAGATAAAGAGAAGAGAAGCCGGCAGCAAAGACCAAAATAATTTTTTGTAGTGAGCTAAACAGTACCATAGCAGTCCTCACAGAAGCATTTCTTTAACTTGAGACACAGTAAAACCAAACTGAATATTACTGGAATTAACCATCTTTTAGTTGTGCAATTTCAGTATTAACAGGAAATTACTGCTGACATCCCTGACAAAGTATCTTCCTGTACCCATTAACAGATAGAAGGAACTTAACTAAGGAGCAAGGAACTTAACTAATTTGGAGGACAGGTATTACTAGAATGAGAAATGAATGTGTTAGAAGAGATTGGCCTTTTTTGGAAGATACAAGACAGTAACAGATATCTATTAGTAACATCAAATTTGAGCACTATTCAGTTACAGTCCCATCAAGGATACATTTCTAAAGCCCCAGAATAGTTCATAATGAGTATGATGACAGAGGAAATAAAAAGTTTAACTTGACTTATAAAATTATGCCTTCTTAAAAGCAGCATACTAAATCCAGGAGCTAACTTACCTCTAAATAAGACACAGCAACATTGCATATTTTTTCTTCTTTTATTTGATCCATGCAATTATAAAGTGCCATCATGGTTAAATACATCACTCCAGGATCTTCAGGGGAGCCTAACATTGTATGAGTCTTTCCAGCTCCTGTTGCACCATATGCTAGCACTACATTAAGAGGAAAAAAAACCAGAAAACATACACTTGGTATCAGTAGGCCAAACAAGAACAAACTTCAAATGGACATTCACATCCCCCATCATATGATACCACTGTTTTCACAAACTATTTAACTTTCTCACCTATTATTCTCTTTCTACAACAGAAATCAGAAAGCTATCTCAAGAGTCACATATTTTCAAGTTTTTAATTCCAAGTTAATTCACAAGCAGTTGAAGTAAAAGATATTTCTTTACTCTCCTAACCCTGGACTATCAACTCATTGCAGATACATAAGGCATTACCTCAGTGGTATATTTGACAGTTAAAAACAAACTTTTGAAAGCTTAAGTTGACAAAATAGATTAATACACTCAATGAAACTACCTCTGGCTGAATAACTCTTCCTTGAATACTCTTCATAAGCACATGTATTTCAGATCAAATTCTGAAGCTTGTTACAACCCTATCACAAAGTCTTCTTCAACACATAACGTAGCTAGTCTACCTTCCACATACAACAAGATGGTCATAACTATAAATTACAAGTAGTTATTCAAACATAGATCCCTAAGGCCTCTGCAGCATTCAGATACAAGTGTAGATCCTCCAAAGAATTTAGTGAATGAAAAGAGGCACATAGCAAAGATACCTGTGCAATTATATCCATTTAAGAAGCCATCAAGTACACCTTTGGTTGTATGCTCAAAAACTTCCAACTGGGTTGAATTTTCAGCAAAAACAGCATCAAAAACAAATTTAAGGTCTTTCTTTGTTCTTTTATTAATATCCCTGTGGGTCAGTTTCTTTCCATGAAAAAAGCTAAATTCTTCTTCCTTTGGATCAAACACCAATATATGCTGGTCAACAACATGAACAACTTTAGCAAAGTTGCCATCTTTTTCCTTTTGAGTTTCTGGACGGACGCGGACAACCACTTTCACGTGGCTACAGACATCATCTTCTTTAGCAGCAGACATGCTCTCTCTTCTCTGCTTCCAGGGCTCCTTCAGACCAAGCAGCTGAATCTTCCCTGCAATCAACAATAGAAGCAAAAGGCCTTAAACTTGAAACATAATTTCCTCATTAGAATCATCACAGAACGGCCCGGGTTGGAAGGGACCTCAAGGATCATGAATCTCCCACCCCCTGCCACACGCAGGGCCACCAACCTCCACATTTCATAGCAGACCAGGCTGCCCAGGACCCCATCCAGCACAGTCCTGAATACTGCCAGGAATGGATGGGGCATCCATAGCCTCTCTAGGCAGCTGTTCCAATACCTCACCATTCTCATAGTAATGAATTTCCCCCTGACACCCAACCTAAATCTTCCCTCCCTCAACTTCAAACCATTTCCCCTTGTCCTGAAGTTATCAGCCCCTTCAAAGAGTTGAGTCCCCTCCTGTTTGTAGGCTTCCTTTAAATACTGAAAGGCTGCAATGAGGTCACCCCACAGCCATCAGTTTGCAGTTTAAGTCAAACTACACACCTGTGCTAGCCCTGCCCTACACTCAGTCAGCTGTAGGAACCATCACAAAGCTCTGAGAAGCACTGTTAACTGGCCTGAAAACACGACTTAACAGTACACAGCTAAGCAGGCCTGCCTTGGGAAAGCCAAAGTCTGATTCCTCCGACTACAGCTACCGTTCCACCTGCAGCTCTCCTTTACTTCAGAGTACTCACACAGCAGCAGGCAGCTCTCTCGTCCTGCAGGAGGGTTCAGGGGCCTTTTGATTATAGGCCCCACAACGCTCAGATACTAACGAAGGACCGCCCTTCCAGGCCTCGCTCTTCACCTCAGAAAGAAAAAAGATATCCCAGGGCCGACAACATACACAGATCGCGGACAAAACCGCACGGTAAGCCCCCGAGCCCCGCCCGCCATGCCGCTGGGGCGGCCACTCACCTCAGCGCCGCAGCCGAGCCAACCACCGCCCAGCCCGGCCGCCGAATTCAAACGCCAGCGGCCGCCCCCCCTTCGCCTCCTCATTGGCCGCCGCCGCCGTGACGTCGTCAAAGCGACGGCGCGAGCGGGTAAGCGCGTGGCGAGGGTGGTTTCTGTAGCTCTGCGTGCTGTGCGGGGCTGGTGGGCGGGAGCTGCGTGAGGGGAGAGCCGCGGACCTCTAGGCCTGCTCGATATAAGATCCTTCTTCGGTTTTCTCTAGGCTCAACAGCCCCAGCTCTTTCCACGTAAGAGCGATGCCGCAGGCCCTTAATCGTTTTTGTAGCCTTCTGCTGTATCCTGCGACTGAAAGCACACAAAAAGTTTCCTCAGTTCATAGATGAGTGATTGTGAGCCGTGCTCTGGGTAAGGAAGATGCTTCCCGGGGTCGTAGAGCAAGGCAGTGTGAGTTAGATTATCACTGATCTTCTCCCCACCCCTGTGTTAGCTTCTATAGAGGTGTTGGGGTTTGTTGCGGAATCGCAGAATTGTAGGAGTTGGCAGGGGACCTCCAGGAATCATCAAGTCCAACCCCCCAAAGGACTTGCAAAAGGACTTGAGGTCCTCTGTTGAAGGTTAGAAGATGATACATGCTTACAAATGCGATGCAATAAAAGTAGGATAGCCTTTATTCAAAGGGCCTTTGGCTAAAGTATGCATTCTTTTTGTGTGGCAAGAGAGAGTGTGAAATATGACACAGCAACAGGTGTGAGCTCATAAAAATGCAAATAACATCTTACTTATGTTAACCTTCAGCTTTCTTCAGCTTTTTTTTTTTTTAATCTGCTTTGAATTATTCTGTTGTAATTTTAACGCACATGTAGGTTGTAACACTAATCATAACCGTGTTAAAAACCCAGTGGCACAATTTGTCTTTTCCCATTTCAGCTAGAAATACAGGAAACTTGGCAACCCAAGTGCTGCCGTTCAGAGCAAGTGCCTCATTGTGCGTGGCAGGACGTAGGAGAACAAAATGAAAGCTGAGCTACTGTTCTGGTTGTGCTCAACCAGAGCAATTTAATAGGGGCTTCTCTCAAGATGTTTGAACATTGATAGAGTCCTAGTGATGTAAAGGAAATGAAGGTATTGCTTGTGAAAATAAAGCTCTATTTACTTAGATGTGATTGATTGTTAGATGGCCTTCAAATTGCTGAAAAGAAGCTAAATTATCAGAGCGTTTTTGCTGAGATGGCATTTCTGTAAAGCCTCCTATCTTGTGAAATGTACTTACAGCATTTGCGCTTTGTGTGTGTGTATGTTTTGTTTTTTTTTTAACACTTAATGTTTTAAATAGTTATCAAAGTAATTCCCAACATCTGTTTTTTCTAGGATGATCAACTCCAAAATGCTATATCAGAGTCTGTGCCAAGTTAACAAGTGTCTGCTTCTGTGCAACTTAAAGCTGAATCCAGACAAGTTAGCTGTTTTGGCCAGAAGGATCTACTCTTCAGTAAAACAGCTTTCTGAATATGATTTAACGGAGCAAACTACACAGGAAAGTGAAACTAAAGAGTTGCTTCACAGTACAGAAAACAAAACCTTTGGAAGATTGCACATACCAGTGATGGTGGAGGAGGTCATTAATTTTTTATCCCCTCAGTCAGGCCAGGTGAGTTAAGTAATTGGTTGACACCTATGATTTACTATCTATCCAGCAGAAAAGTTTGTGCAGTGTGGTGATAACTCTCCTTTAGAGAAATAAGGGCTGTTCTTTGAGACTATTCCACCTTTTAAAACTTCTAAATTATTTTGCCATCCAAATTAAGGTTTTATATTTAAGATAGTAGAAATCTCCTATCTATGTGTCTGACCTTAACAAATCCTGAGTAATCTGTTGGTTAAAACTGTAGCATTGAAGCAATCTCTTGCTTTTGTGCTTGTTTTTCTAGACTGCTCTTGTGCATTTGTAGGGTGTTAAGTAGTGTTAATTACTAACAGTAGCAGGGAGTTATGTGTGGTTATGTCATCAATTTGTGAAGAGCTCTCTTTGTTTTGTGTAAGAGCTAGTAGGGTAAAAAATCATTGTAGAATCAACTGTGTTAGAAAAAAATCTTCATGATCATCAAATCCAGCTGTTAGCCTGACCTACTGAGTCCAATCACTGAACTGTGCCCCTTAGTGTCATGTCCGTGTGTGCCAAATACACTGGCTGGGGATTCTACCATGTGTCTGGGCAGCCTGTTCCAGTGCTTGACCGACATCTAAAGAAATTGTTTTTTATATTCAGTCAAAACCTCCTCGTTGTCATTGTCACTGTTTCAGTGGTTTTGAGGTCCGGTGTTTCCTTAGGATGTGCTTATACTGCATGGAGTGGTGTGGAGGTGCTGTAGTTACAAATGGCAACATGTAGAAACGGTTTTGTATCAATGGCGGACAAGTATTGCAAAGCTGCCTGGTTTGGCCAAGGTACTGTGAAAAGATTCCTTCTGGTAATCTGGATTTGCTCACATCTGTCTATGCTGTAGCATTGGTATGTCTGCACTACATGTGTTATATGCAGTTTAGGTATACTGTTTCACGCTCTCTTTACAAAACTTAAGTGGTAAAATTGTTTGCATCTGGGAGATCTTACATATGATATTAAGTTGAAGGAATTTCATATGCAGTGGTTAAGTGGTTTTCACCTGTCAGATGCTTTTGTCTGCAAACTGAGTGCTTTTTATGTTAGCTTCATACAGGCTTACTATATTTGTCGATCAATGATAAGTTTTAACTAAAACAATGAAATTGTATATGAAGTACTATGTTCAAGATGTGCAGCTACTTATATATACTTGAAATGCTGTCAACTGACAGTGCAAAGGGATGTGGCAAGTTTGAGATGGATTTGGAGGATCAAAGTGATGTAGTCTAGTTTTATTGCGTTGCCTTGTAAGAACTTCCTTAGTTTGGAAGTCACCGTATATTTTAAATTTCTTGAAAGCCAGTGAGAATCAGAGTAGCCGTAATTATTGTAGCACACTTTTTTTGTTGAAAATACCCAAATGATGAATTACATGCCGAACTTAAAGTTCAGGTTTCATTCGCATTTCAGAACTATCATGACATTTGCGCACAGGAGGTGAATATATAAATTGTGAGACTGTATGTAAAGGGTTTTTTTCAGTTGTGTAAGTTTCTACTTAATTAAGAATTCGGGCTGATGTGGGGGACTGTTTATTAAACTTTGGTCATTGATACATATATGGGAACTGCTGAATCACGGCCTGAACCTCTGATTGATCACCTGATGGAGCAATGAGTCAGCCACAGGAGCACAGGGGAAGGCAATTCAGCTGTGCTGCTGGAAGGGGTGGAGCCTGGCTGCACCTCTCCTAAACCCCATTTAAGAGCTGGCTACAAGTGGGGAAGGATCTCTTTCTGGAGATCCCTCCTTTTGGAGTTGTCTAGCAAGCCCCGGATAAGGGTAAGTCTTCTATCATTTTTTGGTGTAGTAATCTGTTTAGCCGAACTCTCTGGTATGTTTCTTAGCTATAACGCCTGTATATTCTTTGATTATGCAACATGTAAAACCTTTTTGGCCAGAACTTGCGAAAGGATCTATTCTTGATTCTAAACTGTGGGAAGTAACTTTGGTCTCTGAAGGCTTTTTAAGGATTCAAATACTTATGATTGTAAAGCAGCGTGTTAGTGGAGGGGGATTTTTCTTCAGATCCATGTGTCTTGTAGAGATTCCTGTACTAGTGGTGAACCATTAATGTCAGACATAAGAGTGAGCATCATCTTGAGCAGAAGCATTTACAGGGTGTATAAACTATAGTAAATCATGCATTTACAGCACTTTATGAAGACTGAAGTTTTGAAAGTAAGCGTGTTGAAAGATGTGGTGTGTTAACCAAGTTTTGTTAGAGAAAGCATCATTGGTGAAATTTTAAACTACAATTGAGACTGCTCTTCTTTGCGTGTTACAGTTGGTGTTGAAATGGCTGTTTGTTTCTTTTGAAATTGTTTTTGAGAACAGGAAGCATAAATTCTTGTTTTTTCTACCTTCTCTCCTGTGTACGCAAAGGTTTCCTTTACTCGTTTTTAATGCAGTTATGTTCCCCGTTATTAAATAAAATAACGAGGGGGGGGCCTTTATCTCTTCTGGTGTCCCAAGACAATGAATTGCCAGTATATAGAAAATCCAGTTAGAAAGATAACTTTCTAGTGAATGAGGTTGCTAAGAACATAAATGTTACTTCCAGAGTGAGTCACAGCTGAGAGCAAGGTGTTAGTGCCCTCCCACTGAATATTTGATTGACATCTCTGGAATCTGTCAGGGTTATAAGCAATAACAGTTCTGCTCATCTTCGAGTCTCCTCTTATTATTTCTAGAACCTATTTCTACAAAGTCCCATTGGTAGTCCTTTCTTGAAAACACATTGTACAAATTAGCTTTTACTGATCTCCTTTTTTTCCTCAATGAAAAGTCTGTTGCAATAAATCCACATGCAAGTAATTTCCCCCTTTAAGTCTACTGCATTGACTCTCCAACAGCTCCCTGTCTTTCTTGTACTGGGGGCTCCAGGCCTGGACACAGTACTCCAGATGGCGCCTCACAAGAGCAGAGTAGAGGGGAACAATCACCTCCTGTCCCTGCTGGCCACCCCTCTTCTGATAGAGCCCAGGATACCATTTGCTTTCCAAGCTGTGAGAGCACCCTACTGGCTCATGTTATGTTTTTCATCCATCAGGACCCCCAGGTCCTTCTCTCTTTCCTTCTTTCTTTCTTCTCTTGAGTTTCAAAAACAGTGAAAGAACCAAGCCATACCTTTTCAAAACGAATGTCTTCAGGCATCCCCAAGTATATTTTTCCTTATTTTCACTCTACTTTTTCTTTTTTTTCCCCCTTTGCATCAGTCACTTGTCTTTTTGCTGGTCTCTTTTGTGTTATATAGTGATAAAAAAGAAAATATAACTTCACTGGCATTAAGATCTATGAAACTTTGAAATTTAATTGTTTTCATGAGGATTTTCTAACACGGGTTCTTACAAGGTGCAGGCCTCTAGGAAACTATTTTAATAGTGCTCCAGCACAAACAGAAGGTATTGATGTATACTATTTGCATTAAATATGGTTGCCTAGCGTGGACAGGATTGTAGATAAAGTAATTTCTAGGAGTAGTATTTGATTTATAGCCATTCTGGAAGTTTTTCCTTTTAAATGTCTATAAATAAGTGATCAAGATGGTGGTGAAGATGAATGAATGAGACTATTTATTCCCTTCTTCTTGTAAGAATTGCATTTTCATTCATGTCAAATGAAAGATTCATTTTCAGCAGAAAGAGTATGAGTATGGCCTTCCAAAGTAACAGAAGGAAACATAAGTTACTGCTGACAATCTCACATTGATCTTTTGTGACTTGCTTGAGTCATTGGTTTGAAGACAGTCTTTTACCTCCTGAAGGTCTGTTGCCACTGTTGGGTGTTGTTGATTCAGAGCATAAATGTTCCCTTCTTATTGGGTGGAGCTGGTTAGTCAAGGTGATAATCACATGAAGCTGAGATGAACTGCTGGTGTTCCAAAGCATAGTCTGTTGTTGTGAAGATATTGTCTTAGTTTCCTTATATCTTTGTCCATATGTCAGTATTCCTTTACTTTTTCTGCCTTATAGTGAATGTAAGCTTTTAAGGATAAAAATAGCCTTCCTCTCTATGGTGCCCTGCAGCATGGACTTCTGTTTTGTGAGAAGGGTTTCCAAGTATCATAGCATATAAATAGTTATGTGGCTATGTTGGTGGCCAGTGTGCTTGCCATAGTGCTTCCAAAGCTATCTGCAAATGATTGGACTGGTACAATACATTTACGGTAAAGGCTCTCAAAATTGAAGTGTTTTACATTGTCTTCAAGATAAATAGGAATTTGAAAAAGCACCTGAAAAGATGTATTTTGAGTTCTCAGGTTGTGTGAGGCATTTTGTAGGGTGCAGCCAAAATACCAACCTCGGCACAGAATATTAATTACATAACAAGACAAATATTGAAACTGTAGAATCATAGAATATCCCGAGGTGGGAGGAACTCACAAGGATGATCAAGTCCAACCTCTGACTCCACAAGGGACCACTCCAATGCAAATGGTTGTTCAGCTGCAGCAGCTTGGGGCTATGCCCACTGCCCTTTAGTGCAGAACCTTTCCATGACCCTCCCCTGATACAACTCTGTTCCCTAGGGTCCTGTAGCTGCTACCAGAGAGCAGAGCTCAGCACTGCTTTCTGCTCCCTGTGAGGAGCTGCAGCTGCCTTGAGGGCTCCTCACAGCCTACTTTGCTCTGGGAGCAACAAACTTGGAGCTCTCAGACATTCCTCCAGTGTCTTGCCCTCAAGACCCTTCACAGTCCTTATAGCCCTCTGGAACTGGAGCGTTAACTCTTGAACTCTCAGGCCATGGCCTCTCCTACCCAACTCAGCCCTGTTTTGGCTGTCATGGAACACTTGTTGGGTCTCATCACCGTCTCCTTACGATATCACAAGTCACATCCCTGCCAACCACTATAAATACAGAGGTGCTGACAACAGAACACCAGTGTCCACCAGGGCCTTATATTTCAGTGGTTCTGATGTGCCAGGCCATCGAATCCACACAGTCCAATATACTCTATTATCCCTTTCCCCCCCTGACTGAGGGCAGGGCCCCTCTATTCATTACCTGTGGTAACTGGAGCAACTGCACTGGTGGTAGATCTGCCTTGTAATTCTTTCACCCGGGCTCGTAGTACAGGAGTAGGTTGACCGTGCCACTTCCCCATGTCTTCTCCATGGTCACGTAGGTAATAGGGCAAGTTCTCATTCCTTCTGGGATGTAAATGTCAAAATTCAAATCATACCACATTGCAAGTAGGTAAAACATAGGTGTCTCCATCAGTGCCCTTAGGTAGTTTATATATGAATGCAATTCCACAACACACAAGTGTGAGATGGATTATTGGCCAGTAGGTTGTGAGTAACACCATTGCTTTTAATCCTTTACCCAGCACCCCCAGGATAACGAGTGGGTTCATTCTAATAGGGCAAGTTCTCAACAACTGGAGGCTGTTGAGTCACTCAAGACTTTTTTTTTTTTTTTTTTTTTTTTTTGCTGTTGTTTGTTTATTTGTAATTTCTGCTGGCTGTTCTGCTGGAAAGAAAACAATTTAAAATGCTGCAACTGTCCTTCCTATGGTCATTTACTGACAACAGATAAAACGTTCCAGCATTTGGGAAACACAGCTTGTAAATGAAGGAGCTGCTTTCCTTCAAGTAAGGATGAGTCTTTATTTAGCCACTGAATCTGACTTAACAGCAAACACGCAATATACCGGATCAGTCCTTCAGCAAGTTACTTAATTATTAATTAGAATACTAGAAATG
This sequence comes from Lagopus muta, assembly GCF_023343835.1. Lineage (NCBI taxonomy): Eukaryota > Metazoa > Chordata > Aves > Galliformes > Phasianidae > Lagopus > Lagopus muta. Next base: position 5,966,837 of record NC_064471.1, read on the forward strand.
AGATGCTCTCGTGCATCATACTTCTACACACACAGCTTGAGACACAGATCAAACCATTTCAGTGAGATGCATGATAAATTTCAGGGTAACAAGGCATATCCTACCTGTCTCATGCATGTTAGTAAGATTGAATTTATTTCTCTTGTCCAAACCAAAGCCAAGTATATCTTTCCCAGCACTAAAAAAAAAAAAGCATTGTAAGGAAAAAAAGAGTTTTCTTCAGCTGAGATGCATCTCATTTTTCTATCCTAATTATCAATTTAACAGTATACTAATTTTAGTTGTTCCTCTCAAAAGCAATACATCTTGTGCCTACTTATTGTAAGACATCAACCTAAAGAATTATTTTTTAAATGGCAGCCTATGGCACCTAAGCAGAGCAAGACGAATTGTGATGAGTATCCAAATGTGAGGGTGCCCAGCACAGTTTGTTTAAAGCTAATTCAGATCTCTGTCCACTATAGTCAGCACTGTTTACAGATAACAGACTACTTAAAACACAGGATTTATACATTTGCTGTTCTGGAACGCATCCTAAGATTGAGCATGAGTGAAGAGATTACAGTGGTAAAAGGAGCACTAAGTGTGTTGTCAAGAAAGTCTTTTCCTCCTGGGATTCAGGGCAACTTTTACAACAGCAGGAATCTCTGCTGCACACTTTAATTTCCATCTGGTATCTGCTTCCCCCTAGTATATCTAATATTCCTACCTTATCCTTAAGGAAGACAGTAGAACCCCATTTCTGTTTGGCCACCTGTGAACTGTGAACCCTATTTCTGTTTGGCTACACCTTGTAGCCCTTCATGTTCTGTCAGTTGGACAAGAAATCTCTAAACACAACTATAAGAACCAGAAAAATTATTACTATTTGTTTCTTTTCCCCTCCAAACTACTAAAATACTTCGGCAGTACAGTGAAGGTTTCTTTGAGATGGCCACTACTTCAGCTGGGCCACATTTCACCTCCAAAAATAACAGCATTGATACGTCATTTAACTTGCATTAATAAGAATTCCACGTGAGGGAAACAAAGTTCTTATTATTTTACTAAATGACCATGGAAAGTAGCATACATCAGAACTCATGTAGAACATATGTAGAACATATCAGGCCCAGAAACAGGCAGACAATACTCTTGTTCCCTTCCTCTCAACGACAGGATGAAACACATCAACACAGTTGCTCACACAAGAATATCACTAGAGAAGTTTGTGAGTTGGGGCCCAAAATCACAGAGTTTGATAGGAAAACCATAGAGCAGAAACCCCATCAGGTGAGATAACAGCTGCTACCCTGTCCACTGAGAAGAGACTGAATCTTTCAACCACTGAAAAAAATTGGAACTTCCCCAGTTTTTACTAGTAGCAGCCAAAATAAAACAACCCTGCAACGTCATGGTGGTTTTTGTAGGACCAGTAGTTTGCAGTGGCAGTTATAGGTTAATTTCTACAAAGCTATATTATGCAAGAAGTACACAAGCTGCATTTTTCTGACAGGAGGAAAGGGTGTTATTGCACGTGAGTTTGGACAAGCAACATAAATTGTCTGTCTGTAAACAACAGCTACTGTAAAACGCCCTCAATCTTAAACCGATTTGTGAACTGCCTTCAAAGTTAAAAATGGCAAGGCTTGACCCAATGCAGTGCTTACCGCTAGGTCTGTCAAGGTACAGATACAGGAAGGTGCTTTATTGACATACTATCCAAAATTTATTGATGATTATCAAATATTTTTTATCAGAACAGGTGATAAATGCTATGAGATCAGATGGAGGCAGTGTACTTACACCCGATCAGCCATTTATACGGTTACTAATGCGGCCTGAGATCCCTATAAAATTAAACTATATATATAAACTATAATATAAACTAAAATAATGAGAGAAATAAGGCCTTTAAATTAACGGTATTAAATACAGCCAGTTTTCAGGAAAAAAAGACCCTCACATTTCACTGTAAAAGCAGAAAGGCTGTTAAAATGAAGACTACTGCACTTACCATGACGGCAGCTAGATCATCCGTCCAGCTGGAGATGACCTGAAGTCAGCACTTTGTTCTGCCACGGTTCCGATCATTCCACGATGTGTATTTCCTCCTAAGCATTAGTGAATGTTTGCTGTTTTCCCTGCTTAGTCTGTCCACATCCTCCTCTCATGCGCTATTAAGCATGTTTCTGAACTTACAAAGATACAGAGTTTGAACTTGAGGACTTCCCTACAGGTCTTTTTTTTCCTCCTTGGAATGTCCTAAAAGCATTCCTACTTTTAATAACTTACCGAACTGACACTGTGCCAAGAATGTTGTTATAGGATTTTACACGAGTATTCTTTCTTTCAACTAATTACACGTTGCTAAAACCAAAATACATGTGATTCAGTTTATTGTACAAGTACACCATAATAATACACACACAATTTTTAAAAAGGCAGGCCAGAAAGTCCCATAAAAGTTATTCTATGCGCATACCGAAGAGCAAAGAGATTCAGAGTAAAGGATTAAAGCACAGCTAATGCAAATTCCTACATTTCTTTTCTGCATTCTTTCCTAAAGCCGAATGCGTGGTTTTCGTGCCTACCTGTCCAAGATGACATATTTTCTTGCCTCTAAAAGCATCCCAAGATGTAAATATTACGCTGTATGATTTTTTAGCAACGTATCTTATCAGAAAATTCTTGTCACTGTATGCCCTATTAATCATAGTGCATATTTCAGTTAGTGTAAACAGTTCTATTGCCTAAAACGCTGTTAGTAACACCGAAGATTTCAAAAGGTTCCTGTCCTTGTGCACATGCCTATGGTAAACGCTGCAGGCAATGCACAATGCTTATTCCCTTACATGGGTTTGCTGATCAGGGAAAAAGCACAATAGTAATTTCTGATTTTGTTTTTTAACCTGAGACATCCGAAATTTCTGCTCTCTTTTCTGTTTATTTTCTATTCTAATTTTTTTTTTAAGCTATATTCATATACGTCTTATCATTTTTCTTCAATAAAATGCAACATTGAAAATGTAATTTTTGGCAAATCGAACATTAAATATTCTCCATGTAAAAACTAATTTAAAAATTGAAATATTGAAAATGGGAATTTTACCTTTATCAAAACAAAGGAAGAGGCCTAATGCATACCCTCCTCCTTTTGTCGTACTTTTTTGAATAGGTCCATATATTATTTAATGGGTTTTGTAGAGATACGTTTACATGAGTTATAGATCACATTACAACTGATGAATGCCCAACACACAGGTATGTTATGAAAGGTCATCAGTTACAAGGGAAAATGCACAATGTATGGTTGCTGAATACATTTGCAAGTTTTTTATGCTCATGCAGAGTAGCTGCTTGGGCACTGTGCAACAACTGTGAGCAATGCAACCGTGCACAGGAGAGACCTACAAACATTATTTAACTGTGGAGTTTCTTGAAGGCCTTTTGACTTGGAGGGCGCATTCAGCAAATGCAGAATTACACCCCGTGTGCTCAGGCTCTGCTCAGGAAGATTCAGCGAAAATAATATGCACCTCCTCAGAAAACATGAGGGAAATGCTTAGTTCTCTGTAATTCCTTTAAAGTTTTCCCAGCTCCTAACCCTCTCAGGATATCATGAAAGATGAGCAATATATAACGACACTTCATACATAATTTAACACAATTTTACACATGTTGGACGTTAGGAAAAATGCCTTCTCAGAAAGAGTGGCAGGGCATTGGCACATTGCCCACGGAGGTGGTGGAGTCACCATCCCTGGAGGTGTTTAAGAACCATGGAGATGTGGCACTGATGGATGTGGTCTAGGTTAGCCAAAGGCATGGTTGGTGATTGGAGTAAGATGAACACGATGGTAGTTCCAACCTTATGGATTCTATGAAGTCCCATGACTTCTGTTGTCTCACCAGAATTCTGTTCTTAGCACTTTTATCATACTCTAGCCACAAGACTCTCAAGGACAACAGATGTCCAGTAACTTGTTTCTGACATCGTCATATGTTCATTAGCTGTCAAACTCTGCTCAGAACACAAAGCAGTTGTCTGTGCTCTTGGTTACCATTGCTTCTTACTTCTGCTGGCAATCACATGAGTATCTTCCAATCTGATTATTATTTCAAGAAAACCTCCTGAAATGTAAAAGAATAACCCTTGGGAATTACAGTCACTCATTTGGTTCAGAATGACTTCCACATGCTAAGCAGCATAAAAATATGCCAGAAAAACATGCTTGATCATTCATTAGAAAATCGCAGTTGCGCACAATATTTGAAGGCTGAAATCAGATTCTGAAACGTTGGGGTTTTTTTTTCAGAGAAATTTGGACTAGATCAGGGATTGCATAAGCTTATTTTCATTGCCTCCCTCATCGTGCTGGCACAGCCTGCACAGAGCTGAGCCTGGAGAGTACAAGTCAGGTCAAGCGGGGCCGAGCGTGCGGGGAGAACGTGAGGCTACAAGGCAGCACCAGCCCGAGTGCCCTGCTCATCTTACCTGTGAAATCCAGGGGCCTTGGAGGGTGTAGTGCAAGTTGCTCTTTTTCCATCCTTGCAGGCTTCAATCCCATTAGGACTGTGGAAGTCTACTTCATTATCCAGACATCTATTTCATTATGAATATCCGTCTAGACGTAAGAGAGATCAGAATACAGCGCTGCTCATGGCACAACACACGCTGCGACTGCAGCAAGCAAAGAGCCACGCTGTGGCCTCAGCTCACCTCTGCTAACTTGTATTGACAGAGAAAACCTACTGAACTGCAGAGCAGCTGAGAATTCCTAATTGCTTGCAAGAAGAAACTTCCTTCCAGAGACAGAGATGAAGATTTGACAGCACGCCTTTGATTTATTAGCAAGAGCAGGAATTTAAGATGTGTTGCCCCAGTAACAATTGCTCTGTTTTCAAACAAACAACAAGTTTAATTAAAGAAGAAAGCAGATTCTGCTGCTGTAACACGCCAGAGGGTTTCCTGTGAAATTCCAAAGGCAAAAAAAGGAAGAAGCATGGGTTAATAGCTCAGCATACGTCTGAAAGCATTAGCACCATCTTGGCGTGGTATCTGTCAGCAGCAGCACCGGTGAATTTCATTAGCTGATTTTTTTTTTCCCCACTACCAATTTCATGAACATTTTACATGAATTTATTAGGTGTTAGAGTGTGTGCTTAATTTCTATTTCCATAAATTTACTTACGTAAAGACTATCTTAAAAACAGCCTGTAACTCTCAGATAGAGGCTTTGTATTTTGGGTGGTCCAGTGTGGAGCCAGGTCTCAATGGTCCTCGTGGGTCCCTTCCAACCTGGGATATATAACCTATGATCACTAAAATATTATATACTGTAGAAGAAAATTCTATACTGAAACACTTCTGAGAATTATGATGATGAGAGCAAAGAAATGACTTAATTATCCTTGTAGAAATGAACTACTAGGAAGTGTTCCCTTTTCTTCCCTGGATTTCCATCAGTAATAAAAAAAAAACAACCCTGAGAACTTTTTTTTTTTTGCCCAGGCTTTTTGTAAGATAGTTTAGTAAAAATTAACTTATTAAAATTAAAATTTAAGCCCACAACAAGAAATTAAAAACTCCAACTCTCAGTTTTACTCATTCAAACCTATTCCCAGTGGTGGGTATCAGCAAGCACGCACTGCACAGCTATTTTTGTCGAGTGTACAATTTAAAACAAAACATAGCTTGTGCTCATTAGATACTTAAATCTATGAGAAATAAATACTGCAACAACAACAAACTTCCCTCAGTTTCAAGTTTCTCTTCCCCATCCCAACCCCACACATTTCAATTTTTAGAAATGTACAGATGCCAACATCACCTTTAAGATGAAAAACCCATTTGCTTTGCCCATAACATATCACTGTACACCCAAGATCACCTCTTATTTCTTCTGGTCTGTGTCTTGTTTTATTCTGTCTTCAGCCATCTCTGTAGGTCGCTGTCATCTGACCTCCCACCAGCAAACAAGCAAACATCTTGTCTGAACAACTTGCTGTGATGCTGTGGCCCATTGGAGGCAGCGCTGGCCGTGTTTCCCACAGAGGTTTGCCTTCACCCACCTGCTCTGGTAGCAGGATTTTCTGCAGATCTTTTCCTTCAGCCATGGATGTAGTGGCCTCTTGTGTTAATAACAGCTGCCACTTTCCTGATTTTAATATCAGCTTTTGTTCTTTATTATTTAAAATTGCATCTCTAGAGGAGAGGTTGAATAAGGTTAGACCAACTGTACAGCTTTGTTTCATCCACCTCTGGATTCCTCTTAACCTTTTGATTTCATCTCTCGTTACAGCCGTTCTGATTTCATTCCAGCTGTTATCAGCTGGAGATCCATTAACATTTATGGCTCTTAAAACACTGAAGGACTGAACAGTTTGAGATTTTTTTCTCAAATTCCTTTTTGTTTTTTTTTTTTTTTTTTGAAATCACCATATCTACAGATCATCTGATGTAACAGGACCCTCAGGTTCATCGTAACAGCTATAATGCATCTGTCCCATTGCTTTGACTTCCATTTTCCTCACACGTGTAGGGCTCTCTAGTAGATACTGGAAATACATCACTAAGTTCAAGAAGCGCTATTTGAGGACAGCAGGTAATGCTGTTTGCCCATTTTGCGCCTTGAGGACCAACAGTTACCAAAAGCTAACATTTTTGAAAGCTTTTTCAGATGTTCAGAGCTAAGAGCCTGTTCACATCATTGCTGCTGCGAATGCCAAACGTTGTACATGTTTAGCATTTCTTGAATCAAACCGCAGGTGTCTCAAATTGACAGAAAGTGAAGTTATTTGAGCAATTTTGAATGAGCTGCCTGCTGCCTTACAGGAACCACATGGCTTAAAGTATTCTATTATCTCGGGCCAAAATCACAACAGTGTCCTTCCTTTTCCTTTGTGTCATTCACTTCCAACTTGCACAAGAAATGAAATCTCTTGTAGCACTGCTGTCTTCACTAAGTGAAAACTACGTTAGCTGCCTCTGTGCAAGAAGCAAAAGGTCTAGTGACACAAAGCATCATGTGTTCATGATCTGATTATCACTGAGAAGTCTCAGATTGAGGGAAAGATAGACATACATCAGTGTCAGAGTGGAGCCGCCAGTCAGAATCTGAACGCTCACTTTCCCCCTCAAATCTCTCTACCTGTAAGGCTGTTCCATTGCAAGAGACTCCTGCAGTGCCTAAATTCCTAAAGTGAATTATTTGCCACAGCACATGAAACATACCAATCAAGAAAACACATCTGCCAGGCCCAAGTGAAAAAACCCTCTTGGCATAGCTTGCTATGGCTGATCATAGTAATCAGCAACCAGTAATAGAGACATATTTATGGAGCCATGAATTAAGTGATGCTCCAGCACAGCTTTCAGCTTGTCCTCCATGCTGCAAATCTCTTCTGCAGTCTGGCAGCAGTGGGAGCAGTCTATCCAAAGCATAGTCTATCACAGCATCCACACCTTCACTTCCCTGCCAGCTTTCTAGAGGCAAGCAGCCTCAATTCCCCTTGCTCAAAGCTTCCCTGAAATCCTTTTTGCACATCCCCTCAGGTACCACATCTGGCTTTATTAACACTTTTTCCCATCACCAAAAAGCTGAGTTACTTTGTGTTTTGTGTTACTTCTCGTCGTGATCTTTCCTAACTGGAAAATGGAGAGATACTGGCATTCATCCCTGCAAAATATTGAGTTCTACATCAGCTCAGGCTGTGAATTTAAAGATCTGCAAGACTCAAAGGAAAAACTTTTATTTCATTGGCCAGTGCAACAAGTTAACACTTTTCTCAAACCAAGACAATTGGTTGAATGTTTTTTGTCCATTTCTGACTTCTTAAAAAAAGAAATCAAAACCAAACACACACAACAAACAGTGAAACAAGACAATTTGAGTGCTATTCTGTGTTCTGCCTAAATGCATCACAACCGAGCAAGAGGGGCATGTGAGAAGCACCTCTAAGCAATGCAACATGCATACATACTAAGAGATAACATAGCAGACATAGAAGAGCTGTGCTGCGTAACACCGATCAGATACGTTAGCTTCTGGATAATTTCTGCTTTTACACAATTCTTCTTTACAAATAATTCCAACAGGCTTATTAAGTAGCACTGGGAAAACGCTCTTACCATTATATATCTATGATGGAAGAAAAACTCAAAACAGTTTTAGAGTTGAAAGTCCAGTGAGACCAGCTTCTTCTTTCAGACAATGCCCAACTATACTGAAGATGCTGTACTTGCCCTCCTACATTCCTGTCTGTTCACTGCTTTATGTATCTGCTCTGTTCTCAGTAGCTCCTGATCACCATTTCTTCCATATAATTGTGCTAACATGTTCAAACTCAAAGCTTTTGGCACTTGCCATTTTTAAATTAGAGACCTTGCTGTCATAAAGTATGCCACGCAGGGAAGAACTTCCACATCTTTTGAATTCATCCTTTAATTCTCATGCAGTAAGAGGCGAATAATTCTTGCTAGCCCCTTTTCTCATGACTCATTATTTCAGACATCTTTATCATGACTCCTCAACCACTTATTTTCCAGGCTGAAGTATCCCTAAGTATTTAATCATCCCCCACATTCAGTTTGCTCTGTACTCCTCTCATCTTTCTTTATACCTTTCATAGTTGTCCTATACTTGAAATGTGCAGGACAGCACCATTCAGAATAGACAGGCACGCCAAGGATTTACACATTGATTGTTCCCTATCCCTTTTCTTGCTATTTCGACTACAGAGCTGATGTTTTCATGGTATTTTTACACCAATTCCAAGGTCTCCTTCCTGAGTCATAGCATCTATTTGAGAACCCGTAGTCATGTATGTACAGTTTGGGTTGTTTTCTTTTTTGTGCATTATTTTGCATTCATTGACATTCAATTTCATCTGTTATTTTATCGCCCAGTCCCTCAGTAGCAGAGATGCTCCTGCAACTCTTTATAGTTAGCTTTTGTTTTAACTTCCTGAATTATTCAGTATCAATAAATTTGTCAGTTCTCTATACCCTTCTTGAAATTATTTGTGAATATATTCAACCATATGGAGCCAGCAAAGTTTTACCAGTCGTCTATTCTGAAAACTGTCCATTTATTCCCACTCTTTGTTTTCTGACCTTTGAAAGCATAAGAACTTAAATCCCACTTTGCCTAAAGGTCGCTTTAGCTAAAGGTTTCTTCAATAGCATTCCATGAGGTACCTGATGACAGCCTCTTCCAAGTTGAAGTGGGCTACACTTAACAGTTATATCTTAATTATTAGCTCAGAGCTTTTAAAGTAATGTAACAGATCTGCCAGACATGACTTTCCCCAGCAGAAGGATACTAGCATTATCTGCCCATAGGCCTAGTCTGTATTGCAGTATGACAAACATGAGAAGATCCCTGGAGCTCCTACAAGATACAGCTGCATTTGCCTCTTTCCAATCCTTTGATATTAAGGACAATCAAAGCGATAGATCTCATGTCACACCCCTAGCTGTTCATATTTGATCTTTAGTGGTTTTGGCTAGTAGAATAAATCTACTAGCACAGCTTTGAATACCGGTGCTGTACTTTCTACTGGCTCTTGAAGTCAATTCATCCTCAAGTTGAAGCATTGTCTAGGTTGGAAGGGAACTTGAAAGCTCATTACTCCAACCACCTGCTCAAAACAGGGTCAACGTTGGCTTCAGACCAAGTCACTCAGGGCTTGGTCAAACTGCCGAAGACAGGGATACCCGAGCCAACTGGACAACTGTGCCAACTGTTTGGCAGATGCCTCAGATGAACAGTTTCAGCACTTACCTTTCCATTTTTGTTTTTTAAACATTCCTCAGCTAGATACTACAGTTATTGAAAGTGAGCATACTGCAGGGATGTATAAACTTAGCTACATCACATATGCACTGCTTCAGGTCAAGGGAAGTTTTTGTTTCATGTGTCTAGAAGTGTCATCTGCATCACAGGCCCTCCCAACACTTGCATATAATTAAGTCTAATTACTATTGTCTTTTCTGCTCTTTGCAGGCTGTTTTTCTTATGCCATTGTCGTGATGCAAGTTGGATGAACAAGAGGAAATTAACTATGGAATTTCAATTAAAGAATATTTCATGTTAACGATATGATTCTAACCATATGATTCATTATTGGCTTTTAATTCTCCCTTCAGCATCCAACTTGGGATATTCCACAGTTTTGTAGTTTACATAAACTAACTTGGCTATTATAAAAATCTTTTTTTAACACATCTTTAAGCAAATGAGCCAATTGCTTCAATGAAAGGCACAGTAGAGTAGTAGCCTGTAAACACATTTGCTATCTAGCTGTGGCGTGAACAGTGTTTTTATGATTCACTACAAGACTCTGTAGACTATAACTACAAGTATCCAGCAAAACACAGTGTCAGCAATAGCAGTACACTAAAATTCAAACTACAATGCAAAAATTCTTTCAGTCAGGCTTTTAAAGCTTGCTTTGCTCCACTTCTGATATTGAATTATATATCTATTCAATTCACTCCCTTGTACAATTTAGATGTGTAACGGTCATGCTACATAAAACCTTAATACCCAATATGTATAGCACAATTAAGTTTAAAGCAATGGGGAAATCAGGAGTAATTTCCCCAAGAGCACTACAGAGCAGAGAAATAAAACGGGCCGTTTACCTTTACACATTGACTCTCTATTAATAAGGTTCTTAGAATTTCCTACAGGGAAGAACACATATTTTACAGTTTTAGCAGATGAATTTTCTAAGAACATCTACTTTGTCTAAGCTGTTAAAACCAGCCTTCTCATGTATCTTTACAACAATTTTAAAAAAGCCAAACAAACTGAAACTTGACTACTGCAGTCCAGATGATTTTCAAGGTGGACCACTTGGCTACCATAAATCTTTGTTTTCACAACCAGAGTACTGAATCTTACAAGGTGCAAGAGACTCAGCTTCCTCAGATGGGGACAGTGAGTCTTTAATCGTAGGACTCACGCTCAAAGGTAACTGACAGGATGAACACATCTCATAACCTTCATATGAAAAGTTCTCCCACTACCGCAAGAGCAAGTTTTCCTAATAATCCAACCAGGTTTCTGTACTTTGTCAATTTGACAGGTTAGGCAGATTTAAGACAAAAATAAAATTGTGCGCTTGATCTTAAGATTTGAAAGAACCCCTGTAGAAACCTACAGCCGTGGTTAGATCTAAATTTAATGAAATCTCTTTTTGCTATCAGGATAACCAATCTTGTTTAAGTTCTGTGAAAATCAATGGACACGATTGGCTTTCAGCGTGCCCAGGAACCTGGCCCCAAAACGCTAGCATAGCAGAGCAGGTCCATATGCCAGATAAAAGTAGTCATTAAAAGAACCACCATAAAAATAAATGACTAAATTGCTTGTAAATTCACGATTCTGAGAACTACTTTGGGTATGTAGATGTAGCGAGTCCATTACAAATGGTTCAGCACTTTCTATAGCCTCATTGACAGCAATATTGTTCTCATTCTTCTCCATATGTCTCTAGACTGCAACCATCTCCATCCTGAGTAACAAATATTCATAGCATCCCAGGACTGGTTAACAACCCAGATTTGCTATGCTTCAGATAGCTCCTACCTCACTTTGCTGCAATGAAAATAAGTAAATGAGTCACAGTACAAACTATACCCTATGGCCTTTGCAAGTTTTCATAAGAATTTCCCTGCGGGACCAGATCATCAACATCCTTTTCACACTTGGAACAAATTGATTTTCAGAAACATCTCAATCCATTTGGTCATGGGAACTATTCACCTCTTGGTAAAACAACATTCTGTTTTACCAAGCTTTTTGAATAACTGCTAATAGCAAGCCACCCTAAAAGCCTGGCTGAAGCCCAGAAAGAGGTTACGAGGGTTTCCAGCTTATACTACTCAGTACTCCACTAAACACACACAGTACTGGATATATAACATTGACTTTGCTGTTGATTGCAATCACATACAGGAAGAAAAATACCAGCTGAGCACTAGTATCGCTAGGTACATTTGTCCAAGCACACAAAAATCATCAGGTATCTCATGAAGATGGTTCAGTTATTACCTGAAGATTATTTGGTATTTAAAATGTCAGGAGCACATTTTCAAGTGATTTTAAACTATTACCATGTTTAAACAGAAAATAAGATTAAATAGACCCAAATCATTTGAATTTTTGAATCAGTCTGAGTCATGTTATGTTGTACAATATTCCCTTACATCCCATCTGGAATAATTTAACACTGCATGGTATAACAGCATGAGAACAATTGTATGTTTATCTCAGATAAACATCACCTAAAGAGTGATTACTATTTCGGTTTGTAAAGGCAGACCGACAGGAAACAGGCAACGCAGACAGGCAAGGAAATAAAATGAGTTATACGACAGCTTCTCTGTTCTCTAAATACCATTGGGTTTTTACTTAAGTAGAAACTGGAAATCTGACAGAAAACTTAAATAAGATGTCCCACAGCAGCTACTTGCGTGGAACGTGCTCTGAAGCACCTTATGAAGTCTGGATGCGTTCACAAAATGCAACAATAAATGCATAACTAATATAGTAGAAAACCTATCAACAGCAATCTGAACTGTGAAAATCCTTCAACCTTACTTCTGGAAACCATTTTGCTAGTTATCAACTATAAATGCATACCTACCTAACCAGTTGCTGTCAACATAGCTCTACTCCTGGTACCCAGCTATCCCACGTGTGCTCATTTTCACAACATACTTGATTTTTTCTTTAGTCTCTTGAAGCATTGTATGCTAATCAAATCAGTTCAACTCAGGAGCAAACAAAACACATTAAGAGAAAAGACTTCATCAGTTCTATGGTTTGATCGAACATGAAAAAGTTGTATGCACAAGCATGTCTAAAAACCTTTCAAAATATATCTCTTACACGCAACACAAAAGCTGTGTCTATCACAGCGGTATTAACAAGCAAAGCCCAACATGTCTCCTGCAGATGTGAAGCAGAATAAATGCCTCCCATGGACATTTAGTATTAAATAGCTTGCAAAAAAGAAGTCTCATAAATCAGAAACAAAGGTCTGCACAATTTCAACCTGGTACCAGGTTAAAATTAATCCCCAAAAGATGTTGTTCAGCATGGTAGAGAAGCATTAAAATTACTTCCCTGCCATTCATTTCATTCTATTTATTATAACATCTGACTGGGATACGGTCAAGTCCCAAACTTTTTTTTTTTTTTTTTTTTTTTTTTAAATGCTTTTCCTACATTTAGGATTCTTTTCAAAAAAACCTTTTCAACAGCCAATATTTTCTATGTCCCCAGCATCAACCTGTGCTCTCCACAATGACTATATCACATATTTATACAAAGCTTTTAGAACACAAGGAAGGTGATTTAATTTCATTTTTAATTATCGATGCCTATTTTGAAGGAGCTGTTGCTTCTTTGAACTTTGCTGATGAAGATCAAGACTGTCAGCTCCTCCCACAAGCGGTCCCTGAGGTTTATACAGGCAGTTACTATTTTCTTCTTCAGAAGTGCTCTTAAACTCCCAACCGTATCAACAATAGCCACCAACGTGAGCTAGAGGTACGAACTGCAAAGGTTTGCATTAGTTTGCCTAAATATCACAGGCTACAGAGTAAAAATACATGTATAAACCTCTAAAGATTTGGAAATACTCAAAACATTTTTAGGAACAGATTTGATAAAGGCTATTAGATGATGTAATCCAGTTCACTGCTGTTGCGAGAAAACTTGTTGCTGTTTCCATCACAACAACCATGCGTTAAAACCCTTCAGCCTGTTACAATTGCTGAAAGCCAGAACATTACTCTGCAGCACGCTTTATGCCACCTAACTTACTGAACTGCAAGTTGCTTGCTGGATTCAGGCAGGTATCTGACACTAGAACCAGTTACTGGACCTCCTCCTCTAGTTCCAATTAGTTTGGGGAAGTTCACACATCCACTTACATTTGTGCAGGCCAAATACACCAGCACAACACCGCTAAGGGTGAGCAGGATGTCAGGGTGACAATGGAACTTTGCAACTCTTTGAGTATTAATTGATCAGAACATGCAGTATGAACTAGTAGATCTTAGAATTTTTGAAAGTATTATGTCTCTTTCACAGGTAAGAAGTAGTAATTTTTCATCAAGTTCAATTCACACACGGCTCTTGTTTACAATTAAGAGTTTATTTAAGGTTATCAACAATATCATCCTATTTACAAATCAATTAGAATGCAAGTTAAAAAAAATTTACAAGTTAAAAAACAGTTGAAGATTTTAGACATAACACATTAAAAAAAAAAAAAAAAAAAAAAAGAAATCCTTCCTGCATTTTTCCTTCCTCCAGGTATGCTACATTGGTATTATCATTCCAAAATTGAGATGTTATCTAAGAACAAGCTGGCATCCTAATGCTGAAGATAAGTACACTAAACATATTTCACAGTATTAACACTATAAAATTTCAGTGACATATTTAGCAGGGCAAAAGAATTTCTAACTTCTCTACCATGAAGTTACTAGAAACCTGAATGTAAGTAAACAATTAGAGGAACTTGAAAAACTATATCACCACCAATTCCCTTGCATCAAGTTTCAATCTTTTAGTCATCTTACAGGGAGAAGCTTACAAAAGTTACAGTGTAAGGTATACCACCCACTTCTAAATTCACAACTTCAAATAATATTTCATATTAATTTGCTATTATATGGAAAACATTTGTAAGCTTCAAATAGGAGACAAAAACCAAATGCATTTTATTTCAAAATTTGACAAAACACACAGCCGTATTTCCAGTAACTGGGTCTTATAAAATACTGCATTACTGAGAGAGACCTCTTTAACAAAATAATTCACAGGAGGAAAACAAAAGTCACTGTTCTCACTTGCTTTCCATCAATCCCATTTGAAATATGGATGAAGTCAGAATCTAAATCCTATTTTTTTTCTTGCAAACATGAAGTGAAAGGCTTTTGGATGTCCGTGCTTTAACACCCACTGCTACATTTCCTTCAGAAAAGCTTCTAGCAAGGTTGCTTGGCACATCCTGTTCTCGCTTCAAGCTCTTTGTTTTAACTCCTAATGAAGAAAAACATTATTACAAACAGAAGACAATATTTTAGTTTCTGATAAACTACAATTGGCAAAATTAAAGGGGTACTAGATTTCAAACTCCAACCACAGAAAGTTTTTGGTGGCAGTCCTTAGCTCTTGTGACAAGGTTTTCTTCACCAAGCTTGCAGTAATACTGAGTTTTCATTAGATACTATCCAGTTAACTGTTAAAATGTTAGGAATTTTATTTATTATTAAATGCATGGATATATTATTCAAAGCAATGGCTTAATACACTGATCAAAGCAGCACGTGCTGCTAAATCACCAAAATTACATGCATTGACCTTAACTTTGAATCACCTATGAAAACTTGATTGCCAGCACAGTGTTTTGATGCTTACCTGACATTTTGGGTACTCTCAATACTCTGTTGTTTAACAAGACCTCTTGTCGAACACGCTTTGGAGAAATTGGGTCTTGCAGATTACCTAAGCCAGCATTTGATGTAGAACTAGAAAAAACAGCCAGAGGTTTTGCTCTCAGTCAAGCAATAAAGCTTTTACAGTAAATTTGTCCTTGCAATATGCAAAATACATTACATAGCATTATCTAGTATTGGTAGTTCACAACCAAATGCAAAAAATAAACTAGTTTGTCTATGGTGTTTATATATGAGAATGATTCCTCTTCTCTTCCTCTTTTTAAGAAATTGAGAAGAACATATCAGCAGTGAAAGCAAGGATTAACGTTGCTTAATTGTGAAGTGAAGAACACATAACATATTACCTTCTGGAAAATCATAGCAGTCAGTTTGATAGTCACACGATTACATTAAGAAACAACAGCACATCACATGATTACATTAAGAAACAACTTAAGTATGATATCCCTGAAGTGACTTGTTCAAGGAATTCACAGTGGTCAAACTTTGTATTGCTACGGTAGTTGTTCTATAGGCTCCAACAACATGAGAGGGGGTGGCTTCTCTACTTTTCAGAGAAGCTGCAAGAAAGATGTTACAGCTTCAAACTCACTAAGAAAAAAACCTGTATTTTATGCCTTTTAAGATGATGGAATTAAAATCGACAGGGAAAAATATGAACCTGTCTGTAATCTCAGCCTTACTTGTTTTCCTCACTAGCATCCCTGGTCTCACTCTTCTAAGAATGCCTCATGAGCAAGTTTTTTTCTATTCGTGTCAAAGTTTCTGTGCTTTCCCCATCCCTCTAATAGGATTGTACTATCTCTATTTATAGTCATCTAACATGTACTAGCTCTTTTAATAATTTTCTGAAAATATATAGCAAGCAGTGAAGACCAAGGTCTGCCCTGTATCTGTCTTAAGATCTAGTCACATTGTAATGCTGCTCCAAGAAGCAGCATTACAATCTTATTAGCCTAAGCTCTATTAGTAAAAACAGACTCTGTAATCTAACTGACTTATCTCCTAACAATAGGACCATTTCTAATTATATTAAAAGCATAGAGAATGTCTGAAATCTATATGCTTATTTTCATGTTAGTAGGAGATGAGCAACCGGAGTGAATAAATACGAACAGGTAAAGCATGAAAGACGAGAGGTGGGAAAAAATAACAAAGATGAATTGAAAGGTAGCCCTCTGATAAAAAAGAGGGCTTTTTCTCTGTGACAAATAAGTAGCTTTCATTCCTTCTCTTCATAAACACCAAGAAAAAGCCATAAAGAGTTTTAGTTTACAGTAAAGAATGCTCCTGGAGCTTATCTTAAAACATTTGCCTTAAGATCAGAGAAGGCAGGCCCCAAAAGTTCACTTACTCTTTCTTAAGGGGGCAACAAACTCAGTGCAAATAATTTGTTTTGTTAAACCTCATAACCGTCTCAAAAATTGAAAGGGCACGACATGCCTCCTTCCTTATTCCAGAAAGAAAGCGTTCAACAAGTAGTAACAATTAGAACAAAAACATGAGATTATATTTTATTCTTCCAGGAAAGTTTTCTATTTCAAAGATGCTAACGAACAAAGAGAGTGCTTCAAGTTTCTTTCATTTCCTGAGATAAAGCTGTAGAACTTGTTTCTAATGGTCTTGAAACATTTTTAGAAGACCCATTAGGTAGCAGCTCCACTGGCTGCATAGCAGAAGGTGACTTATATTATGATCTATTAAAAAGTTGGATCAATTTTTGATCTTTTGAGGAAAGAAAAGGGAGCTGTTTCATCACTACAGACCAGACATAAATATTAATGTATTTACCAAATACATTAATAAATAGCTTTAAGTTGAGGGAGGGAAGATTTAGTTGGATGTCAGGGGGAAGTTCTTTACTATGAGAGTGGTGAGGTGCTGGAACAGCTGCCCAGAGAAGTTGGGGATGGGGCATCCCACCCTTGAACAAGGATGTATTCAAGTCTAGGTTGGATGGGACCCTGGGCAGCCTGGTCTAATATTAGATGTGGAGGCTGGTGGCCCTGCATGTGGCAGGGGGTTGGAGATTCACGATCCTTGAGGACCCTTCCAACCCTGGCCATTCTATGAGCCTGTGAAATTTTAAACAAACAAACAAACAAACAAACAAAAAAAAACAAACAACAAGCAGTACAATTAGTTTCTACTCAGTTGCAGCTTTTCTGCCACTCCCACCAAACCTCTTTCCAGGTCTAAATACAGAACTGATGAAATGCAAGGGTGTTTTTTTTTTTTCTTCACAGAACGAAACACAAGAATTTAGACATAACTCGGAGCAGAAGTGAATTATTAGAAAAACAAAGGAAATGACCACGAGTATTGTCAGACATTTTCTCCACTTCCCATTTTGGCAGTCTTATGTCTTCCAGTGAAAGCACAACATTTCCAAATAAATTAGATTTTTGGATGATGACAGAATTACATTTTTTCAGAATTATATGATGTTTTTCTATTGAGACGACAGCAGATTTGGAAGATACACTCGTTTGTACTTATTCTATTAAAATAACAGAAGCCTCTAAACTAAAAGCTAGCTGAAAACCATTCTTCTCCATTTGTCAAGAGAAAACTTGAATTGTCAAAGATTTGAGTCAGAACATCTCATGTGCAGATTTGGATGACTTATATAAGATGCTTTTGAATTTGAAAGAACACCAAAACTGTAGTAAGAACAAGAGAAACGTATATGAACTCATTTAAACAGGAGTCAACTTTAACCTTATGTAACACCATAATGTGATGGAAAATACAGCAATGACAGCAGGGTAGCAGAGTCCCAGGCTGCAGTTAGAGAGGAGAAACCCATGTGCAGCAGCCACAGATGCAGAAGCAAATGAAAAAAGCTGCCCACCTTCGTAAGGCTTCACTTAGGCAGGGATCTCCAGCAAGACATCCTCGCCTCTGCTGCCAACCTTTAAATGAAGTCTGGGAAGGGGTGGAACCTGGCTCTAGCCCTTGTGGTCACTCAGGTATGTTGCTTGCACCTGAGCTCCCCTGCGTTGGCCCTGATCTCCCACCAAGAGCTCAATCACTGTTTCAGGTCATGACTTAGCATTCCTGCTACATCTTACCTTAATACCTTCCGTTTTCTCTCAGCAGCTGAAATCATTGCCATATACGAGGGCTTCTCAAGTACTGAAGCAGGATTTTTGTTTTTCAAGGAAGAAAGACCAAACCTGAAGTAAAGTGATTTTACTTTATGAAATGTATTCTGGATAGAAGGCAAATAAAACTGCTCTCGTTATCCTCATTTCTTATTACTAACATATCATTGATTGTAAATAATGGCAAAATTGTATCTGATACTAATTAAAATTGAAGGTTTGATTTTCAAAACATTAGTTAATTTTACTTGTAACTTCCACATCAATGACAAAAAGGTTCTTAAAGATAAGTAATATTAAAATGTTTGGGAAATAGAAACAAAAAACCAACAGATAACACTCCTTGCCCAAACAAATGGAAAAATACCTTTGAAGAATTCTATCGCTGCATGGTTGTGACTCCTTTGCAGATGAGTCAATAGAAATTGCATTTGTTTCACTTGTTTCTTCACCGAGAATTACTGTTGAGTCCATTCTATCTTCATCACAGTCTAGGATAACATCACACACAGAGTCTGTAATACTGGGCTTTCTCAGCTGAAAACCTGTATTACATTCATTTGTTTCCTGAAGGCCTGTCAGGTGTAATGCTTGTTTTACCACAGTCTGTGAACAGCTGCTTTGCATTGGTTTTCTGCAAGATTCTGGTGTATATACAATAGGTCGAACTTCCTTGCTGAGAGAATCCTCCAAATGACAGAGGCTGAAGTGCTTGGATGCAGCAGAACTCGGAGTTTTGACTGGAGAATCCATTAGCTTTCGTCTAGTTTGTTTCCGTGGTGTTACTGCAAATTCTACTAGTTGCGTATTTCTCTTCGCTTCTTGTGATGGTGTGCCAGAAGTTGAACCTGTGCAATGGCCAGCAGTTGGTTAGCACATTCACCTACATTTAGCACCTAAATAATGCTTTTCCCTTCTATTCCCTTCTGAAACATGTTTATTAGCAGAAGATATTAGCATAAGTTAGCAAAAATACTATTTATTTCATCTACATATTAATTAGATCATGTAACTTTTATTACTTCTAATGCAGTATTGTCCAGATGGCAGCATTTGTTCTGTGGCACTCCAAGTATTATAAATATGCATAGACTGATATAGTTAATCCCAGAGATATTACAAGTAATCACAAGCAAGAGATGAGACATTACAACAGGGAATGGAAGAGTAAGAGCACTGAAAATGATAGCATTACCATGACAACTCTTAAATTAAGATGGTATCATCCCAGTAATCTACAGCTGCCTCCTAAACATGGTCATTTTGTCCTAGCAAGTATCATGCAGGAGAATGAGCAATTATTATACAAGAATGAGACCGAATCTGTTAGAGGGAAAGAAATCCTTTAACATTGCCAATGAGGCAGTAGTGTTTCGGAAAAAGGCAAAGATAACAGCTATCTGAATTTTGTTAATCTTGATATATCTACTCCAGAAAACTAAACTGTTAAACAACCAACTAATCCAAACACGCTTAGAAATCAAAAGCTAAGGCTAAGCAATACAGCACCAATTGGCCATTGTTGTGATTCATCCTGATTTTTCAGGAAGCGTCCCAATATTTTGTATTGCCACCTACTTGAAAACAAAAGCAATCTTAAAAGTAAAAGAGAAAAGGTCCCTCTTTTATTCAAGTTTCCAGTGAAGGAGGCTGATTTCAAGACAGCACTGTTCAAACAGCTAGGCTAGCAGTGACTTAAGTCAACCACACGCAGTTAAATGCAGAAAATTAAGTGTCAGGGAGGGAGGGAGGGAGACAGACACACAAATCAAGGGCTGCAGAGACCTGCCAGAAAACAAAGTGCTCCTACATGTAACTTTGCGTGAACAGAACAAGAAAAAGGCCACCATCCTTAAACACTTACATGGACTGGCCCCACTTCAGCCTGTAGCCATCATATCAATCAGCTCCCCTTTCTGCATTACCTACTACATTCCTAGGAGTAACTAAATTGTAGAAAACACTCCTACTTTTAAATTGCGCAGTTACTCAGGAATTCACCACAGTACTCACGTAACAGTGCAAAAAAAGGAAATACTTATTTCTCCTAAAACTCCATGCTCTTTCTGCCCCAGAATAAGAACTGGTTCAAACTCCTCAGAATGCCTAACTTCAATTCATTCATTAATGTGCTATTTTAGTAGTTCAATAATAATGCTTAGAATAGGAGAAAAACTGAATCAAGATACTGCATCTACCTCCTACCTGCCCAAGTTTGACTTCCTACAGAAGCGTGAATGAATCTTTCTCTGACTGTTGACCACTTCTCATTACTGGTGTAAGCCACAGTTAAAATCCAATCTACTATAGACAAGAAGCCTTAAGAATACCGTTTATTTAAAATCACATCTGGGCCTTTTCCCTAGTATATAAGAGCCTCACTGAAGAATAGCATTCTGAAGGAAGATCTCAGCATCTTTCTTTTTAATTAAAAACCAAACAAACATACATTTCCTAGGCAGTCACTACATACTTTGAAACTAGACAGTATATGGTAGGCACTTCATGACCATCTAGAGATGATAGCCAATTAGAAGATATAAATCAGAGCTGTGAGGAAGTAGAGGAGGATTTAAAAACTACCATGAAGCCTAGACATGTTCAGTGAAGATGGAATGGGTAGTACCAAAGCATGTCAAAGCAGCAAGTAAATGAGATGCAAGAGATACGGCACAAATCTATTCTATATCACCAACATTTAATAATGAAACCACCTAAAAATAAAACAAACAACTATCCCACACTCAAGGGCTCATTTTCAGTGAAAAATGTTTAAACAAAGAACATAATCTTAACCAACAATTCCTAAACAATAAAGTAGGTTAAGTGAAGCTAAGCTACTTATGAGATGAGTTTCACAGACAGATTAGATTTTAAAATCTAATTATTTCTGGAATTAAACTCAGAGCAAGAAGTAGTTTTAAAAAAATAAAAGCCTTGGGCCACAGTTAAGTGGAGAACATATTAAATATTCAAGAAAAGTCCCTTCTCAAAGCTTCTTGTGAAAGCACTAAGTCATTCCTAAAAAAGTAAACAAAAACATTATTAGCAACATCTTCTCTTCTCCAGGTTCAACAAGCCTGCTCCCTCAGCCTGTCTTCACATAAGAGCTGCTCCAGACCTCTGATAATCTCTGTGGCATACGGTCCCACCTCTGGACAGCTTCAACAAAAGCTCTATGCCCCTTTGCCTCTTGAGGGCCCCAGATCTAGATGCAGTTCTCCAGATGGGGCCACACGAGGGCAGAGCAGAGGAGGACAGTCATTTCCCTCTCGCTGCCAGCCACCTTGTTCCATGCTGCCCAGGATGCTGTTGATGTTCTGCAAGTGCATACTTCTGGTTCGTGTCCAGCCTTTTGCCCACCTGGACTCCCCGGTCCTTCTCTGCAGGGCTGCTCTCACCAAGTTCTTTTCCCAGACTGTACACATAGGGATTGTCCAGACCAACCAATCCAAAGCCTCTGTTCAACCTCTCTACATTTACACGGCCTCGCTTTCCAGGTCTGTCTAGGTCCCTTCTTATGTTCTTCAGCTTGACCAGCAAATGCTGGTTCAGCCATGCTAGTTTCCCGCCTCCTCTGCAGGATTTCTTACACAGGGGGATGGAGAGCTCCTGTTATCACAAATGCATCCGTGAAGAGCTGCCAGCTCTGTTCCATACCTCTGTCCCAGAGAACAGATTCTTCCCAAGGATCCCACTCAATAATTCCTTCATCAGCCAGAAGTTCACTCTTCTTACTTTCAGGGGCCTTACTCTGTTCTTTACCAGGCGCATATTCCTTGAGATCACAAACTCAACTACAGCACGGTCACTACAGACCAGACTACCTTCAGTCTTAACTTGTTTAATTATCTCCTCTGCAGTGAGCACTAGGTCCACTACCACTCCTCTGGTTAGTTTTTCTATTTCCTGAACCAGAAAGTCATCCTCAGCACACTTCACCGTCTCCTGGATTACTCAGAAACTGCCACAAGGTTTTCCCAGGAGACATCCAAATGGTTGAAATGCCCCATCAGGATGAGAGCCTGTGAAAATGAAGCAAGAAGGCCTCATCCACAGGCTCCCCATGATTAAATGGCCTACTGTAGGAGCCCAACCACCAGATGTCCTTTATTCATCCAGTCCCAGCCTGTTTGTGGCTCTTTCTCAAAGGCAGTTGTCCATTTCTTAACGCACAGGCATTCCCTGGGGTGGGGTGGATGTCCTACCTCTTCTAAAAAGCTTGTAGTTCTCCATCATAATGTTCCAGTGGTACAATTCATCCCACCACATTTCTGCAATATCAATTAGGTCATAGTTTTCCAAATCCACTGTGGTCCCCCAGCCCTCCTGCTCTCCTTCTCATGCTGTTTGCATGGGTGTAGAAGAACTTCACCTGGGCTGCTGGTTGACATTACCTTCTTAGAGGAGCCCCTCCACATTCCTTCAGGACAAGTCTGAGATTTTTTCCCAGCTATCTTCTTAAGTTTTACAGTGCTCGCCGGCCTGCTTCTGTTACTTAAATGTTTATGACAGAATCCTTAGAGTTGCAATGGGCTTTTACAGGTCACCTAGTCCAACTCCTCTGCAATGAACAGGGACACCTACAGCTTGATCAGGTGCTCAGAGCCCAGTCCAGTTTGACCTGCAATATCTCCAGGCATGGGGCATCCACTACCTCTTTCGTCAATCTGTTCCAGTACTTCACTAGCAACATCCTAAGAACCTCTTACATCCAAACTAAACTGCCTTGTTCTAGTTTCAAACCATCTCCTTTTTCCTAGCACAACAAGTCCTGCTAAAGAATCTGTTCCCCTTCTTTCTTATAACTTCATTTAGATACTGAAAGGCCACTACCAGGTCTCTCCAAAGCCTCCTGTTCTCTAGGGTGAGCAGCCCCCAGCTCTACCTATCCTCAAAGGGGAGGGGAGGTGTTCAATCCCTTGGACCATCTTTGTGGCCCTCCTCTGGATGTGTTTCAACAGGTCCATGTCTGTTCTATACTAAGGACTCCACATCTGGATGAAGAACTCCAGAACGAGTTCTCACCAGTGCAGAGTAGATGGGCTCACCCTTCCCAGACTGAAATGCAGTTTAAAGGTAATTGCCATAATTCCTTCTGTGTATTGTTCCCAAATTCACTCAATTTAAAAGTAAAAATCATCCCTAACTGAGCAACAACCACCCAAACAGTATGAGGTGGCTTTTGTCTTTAACTTTTTACTACCTGTTTCAAAAGGCTACTTAGAAGAATAGATTTATCAGGAGAAAAAGTAGTATTAGACATTTGCAGAAATGAAACGCAAGCTAATATGAAAAACAGAATGCAATATTTACAGAACATGAGTCACAACAAAAGCAAGTTGAATTAATGACAAGAGAAATGATAAATTGGGCTAGATCTAATTGATGCAGAGGACAAAGTAAAAAAAAAAAAAAAAAGTCTTCTGGAACTGATGTTAATACATGCATATAAGGGGAATATTTCTGGAAACACTCTAAATTAAGTCTGCCAGGTTCTTCTGCTAAAGCAAAATCAAATATTAATGTATTCATTTCAATAAACATTTCTGAGCAACCAATGATTGATCCAATTACTATACTAATCATACATTTTGATTCTTCTAACAACTGACTTGCGGAATTCCGCATTGCAAATGAGGTCTAGTGAATGAATTTCATTTATTTAATCTGCTTGTGACCCAAAGGCACCTCACTGTGAAGGTGAGTTTAACAATTGCTTTGCAGAAATCAAGGAAACAACCCCCCAGAAAACAGAACAGCTGTGAACTTAAAAGGCTAGAATTCAGGCTACGTAGTTGTGGGTCCCAATGGTCAGGAATACCATTTCACATCACATGAGAAAAATACTCAGTCATACAAGACAAGCATGAAAAAGCTGTTCAATATATGAGGAATCTCTCCTATATACAAGCAGCATGCTTTTTCAATTTTTAATGATTTTCCTCCTATATACAACTACATCCCAACTTTTCCTGTCATCCCACATAATAAATTGACTTCACTTTTGGATGTTTGTCACTGGGGGAAGTAATGGATACTTTTTTTTTCCTACTGTAAATCAATTTCATTCTCTCATTGCTAATCTAAGTAAGGCTTCCGGAAATGGGATGCCTGAAACGATGCCAAGATCCTTCCTATTCACAGAAATAACTGCAAGCACCAATCATAGCTTTCTACCCATCAGTTTATGCTCTGAATCCTGTGTGACTCTCCATTAAACAGCCAAAACCAGTCTAAATTCACTTTTAAATGAGGTTACATTTACATTAACATGAGGTTTTCCTAGTGTTATTTCATTTGATGGAAATAGTTGAGTTGCTCATAAAGTTACACATTCTGGACTCACAAAAAACAATTGTAGCATATAATTAAAAATAAAATGATAAAATAAAATGCTAAAAGTAATATGAATAAAACTCAGGAATGTACATTCATAAAATAATTGTTTTTAAAAGATCTCACCTATTAATAGAGTATATAAGTAGGTTCAGATGTTATGGAAACAGCATGTTAAGGCTTCAAAATGAACATAAGCAAGAGTAGAGGTTCTGAAATTAAAGAATTTCCAGTCACAGAATAAAATCCTATAATCATTAAGGCTGGAAAAGACCTCAAAGATCATCTAGTCCAACCATCAACCTGTCCCCCACAATGCCACTAAGCTGGTCATGTTATAGGAAGGTTTTTTTATTTAAGAAAACACAAACTGCTAAGGATGTATAATCAAGTAACATAGAAAATACTTGTAAGCGTTCCTGAATTATTTAAATCGAACAATTGGCAATTAAATCAAAGTGTGTTGTTCGGGAGTAAATTTGAAGCAATCTCATGTTATGTTAAAAAATCCTGGAGTAGTAAAAAAAAAAAAAAAAAAAAAAAAGTACAACCAGAAATTAGAGACAGATTCTCCTGTACAGAACATTCCTTGAAATGCTATACATACAATGCGTTAGCGTGAAAAGTTACATAAACTGTGGCAAAGCCAACAAGCTTTAATTAGCTTGTGCAGAGAATTAACGGTCTTGATAATTTGACCACAGAAACACGTTGAAAGAATAGCCAGACTTTTGATCTTGTTCTTTCCCCCATAGCTTTATAGCATTTAAAACACAGGAGAGCTTTTCCATGTAAGAAATTCTTTAAGTTCTATGCATTACTAGAACTCAGCTTAAATTCTACATCATTTTTAAACTCCTGATAGAGAAAAGGGCGTCTTTTAAGATCATATTGAAACCGTTAGCCAATGAAGTCAGTGTTTTGGAAAAGAAATTCAAAATACTTCTTGTTGTGATTCACCTTGAACAAGAGAATGAAGATCCTTACTTTGACCTTTAGCATCATTTTTGTTCTTTATTCTTAAGTCATTTACTAGCTTGACTTACTTCTTCAGAAGCAGATAATGGAAATACACAGTTAATGGAGTAACTCAAAACTTAAGGTCCCACTTTCATAACTTTTCTTGATTTACAGAACTGATTCAGCTGCATTGGATTTCTGGAGACAGTGATTATAATCCAATAAGTTATTTGACTTGAAGCATTCCAATCTATGAGAAAACACTCATCAACAATTTGCATTTCAAAAATGTCGTGGTTCCCTCCAGAATAGCTGTCAGCAAAAGATAAATGTATCACTAAAAACTGAGTGCCTGCAATCAGTGCCTCGTGTTTTATGATAGGCAGAATTAAGTGGTTTCCTTAAAGCACAGATGTATGTGAGTAATGTTATCCTGAAAATGTAGTTTCTATACGTAAATGTGGATAGTGCATGGATGTTGCATACAATCCTTAAACCTCAGCAAGCACGTAATAATTGACTCCATAAGCTTAGATGAAGATAAATTTATATTTTCCAAAAGTACTACATCAGTAGTTTTTAACATCAGTCACTTTTTTTTTTCCCCAATATCTTCTCCAAAGCCTTCATGCAAATGTAGGTTCAAGAAAAAGCCATCATTTCTTCTCAGCTGACCTAGCACAAACTCTTCCTTTGCTACAGACCCTTCCCTTCTGCTACAGAAGCATGTTTCATTGGGACAAATCATTTAATTGCCACCTAGTAACTTGGCTAGCCTTTTCTCCACAATTAATCACTTGGAGTATTTCAGAAGTTCCTTCTCTAAGTAATGTATTTATTTGAAACAGAAGAGAAAAATATCGCTGCTCCCTACTCACACTGTGGAAAGTAAGAATAAAATCTCAAAAAATTAACTGTTTTGCTCCTCCCCCGTGACAAGCTGAAGTCTGTGCAGTTATATCATAGGTGAAATATGGATTTTCATACAAAAAAAGTAACTGCCGTGTAACACAGATACACACTATGTATATACACACACTTTACATATATATATATATATATATATATATATATATATATATATATATATATATATATATATATATATATATATATATATATTTGTCTCTGTGCAAAAACACTGCTTCCTTCCCAACACCTTAAACAAGTGATATCAATAATGAAATAACACTGTGCTAAAGGTGTGGGGAGGATCTGTAAAAATCTTCCTTTTCATTTGTTCACTAAGATCTTAGGTCAGCTCCTGCTAACAACTGCCAAGCATACTTCTGAAATGACTTAAGGGAGAAGGAACTGGATTTCTGAATAATTTATTTTATCTTAAAGGAAAAAAAATTACTACATCCTTCCTACTTCTCATCAGGATGCTGCCTTTCTGCTTCTTCACATTTTCCCATGCTCATATGTTCTTTTTTTGATTTACAGTGTTTTGTTTTTTTTTTCTTAATAGTTTTATTAGTTTTTTCTGCAAAAGAGAAGTTATTTCCATAGCATAACATCAGGTAATACTTCCAAGTATTTTTCAAGTGAATTCAAAAAACAATTGAAGTAGAGCTATTTCATTGCGTTTATTTTGTGCTCCACTGGAATTTTTTTTTAAGTCACTTTATTTTCAGCTGAAATGGACTACTTATTTTCTACCTCCAGCATCCAACGTGTACGAAATGACTGTGCAAACACACGTGATTTGTGCTCTTAGAAAGAGCACAAAGATTAAAATAATGTAAAAATTATAAATATGTTAATAAACTTTGTTTTTCTGATCACAGTCCT
The DNA here is from genome assembly GCF_023343835.1 of Lagopus muta. Classification (NCBI taxonomy): domain Eukaryota; kingdom Metazoa; phylum Chordata; class Aves; order Galliformes; family Phasianidae; genus Lagopus; species Lagopus muta. The sequence goes on from NC_064471.1 coordinate 5,994,506, forward strand.
CCATTTTAGAACTTTAAAAATTCCATTATGCAAAGTCAATTGTCATTTCAATTCCAATTCCATTTCAAATGTCAAGTTCTCAATACAGTGGTACCTGGTAGAAATTGTTATCCCATACAGTTATGTCTACAAGGTTTTGTAGAATGATGGCTACCTGCTGAGCAGTAAATTTTACAGTAAGAATTGCCCCCGAGGAAAAAGCTGCTCAAGAAAACTTATTTCATGTTAGCCCACCAACTAATGCTGCCAATGAGAAAGAATGCGAGAGAGAGGTAGACTCTTCATGAGGAATATCAGGTATTGGTGAGCCTAGGAGCATCATAATGCATTTCTACAAGCTCAAAGCAAACAGGAAGAGCACAATTAGATTACGAGAAAAAACGTGATGTGCCTGGTTACCATATCCTTTCATGTTACATAACTTCCATTTGAAAGACAGTTTTTCCTAACTGCTTTTCTCCTGCCTGTGGTACAAGCAGCACATGAAACTTTTTTTTCCTATTTCCACACAGAATAACAAAAATAAAAACACAATAAGGATTTCTACGAACATCTTTAGGCAAAGACACCATTTACATCTGGAGAGAAAAATCTGTCTTGCTCAAAAATAACGTGTCCATTTACTTAGAAAGCCATAAGTTGAACATTCAGAACTGGAGAATGTCTACTTCATGCAGATTTGCAATACAACCCTTCAACTTATGTCTATGATTCTACAAGAGTGAGTAGTTTATGCCTTAAAAGTTCCTGTAGGCATTCGTATAATGATTTTAGTGCTTCTGAGCAAGAATAGATCTGGTGTAGCATTTGATGAAAGGCAGAACAGAACCAGAACTCCACAGTGAAGCTTGCACTAGTGTAAGTAAGCTACAGAAATTTAAATTTATGACAATATCCCACATATGACAAGACAATCTCTACAATCAATATTTAGCTACAGTTTACAGAGTTCACAGAAATGGTATTTGGATCTATTTACACACTCTCCCCCTAACACCCAAGCAAAAAAGAAGAGTTCCAGTCTTGGGCCTTAGTGTATCAGTAATGCATCTTCAACATGAATACTAGCTAGCAGCACTGCTTCACGCTTGCCTTGCACATTTACAAGACAGAGGTCAAAGGGAAAACTCATTCTGTGCAAATCTTGAGTTCTCATTATATAAAAGGTTTAAAGAAATTCACATTTTTCCTTCCACAGTCAGACTAACACTTCCACAAGCCCACCATTATTTTAAATACTATAGAAAATGAAATTATGCTGAACATACAAATTCCAGGCAGATAATCACAATCAAAATTATGAGGGAAAAGAGCCTCTTCCATTCTCTCCACAAGTGCACTTCTCTGGATACATACACAAAACATGATCTGAATTGAGTTTTTTTTGTGAGCTAAACTGCTAATACCCAGAATTCTAGTTCTAGCACTGGAATCAAGATATTACAGTGGTTAAATTCTCAGAGGAGTTTTGACAAAAAACAGAAGAACACCTTCAACTCTTTCACTAAACAAATGTGCTTTGTTGTGACAGAATAAACAGACTAGGAAACTAACTTTAAACTGTATTCTCTTTGTTTATAAACAGATAACTAGAACAAGAAAGCAACTTTCTAAAATCATTTCATAAAGCTTTGCAAAATAGATTTTCATTAGTATCCTATCATAGAAGCAATGCAGATTCTATCACGACTACTGTAATTTGCCAAAGACTGCCAGCAACTTGTGATAATACATCCAATTCCTTTCTGCACTGGAAATATAATTGGAGCAGAGTGAAAGAATGCTGCCTCCCACTGAGATCTGCTGCCCTCACTCTAAGAAGGACAACCACGTAAGCCACTAACTGCTTTTAACCTTGCTGAGCCTCTGACTAGCATGGGCAGAGCCCTAAGTGCAACAGCTCTTTCCTTCTCGAGTGCTAAAACAAACGATTCTGTATCTTAAAGAAACAGCCCACACAATACAATCTGACATTATGCTGCATACAGCAAAATAAACAGGTCAGTGCTCTGGTTATGATCAACAGCAGTATTAATGTGTCAAAATCATGCATGCATTTGATGAAAACTGAGAAAAAAGAACTTGAGCAGAGCAATTCTCTATCCCAGAGCAAGCTGAATAACAGAAAGCTAAAGAAAGCAAGGAACTAATTGCACAGTGCTCCAGGGCTTACTGCTTCTCCATGTCAACCACCTTTCGAGAAGCACAACAATTATTAAAAGCTTCCTTTTTGTTACCTATAGATATCTTTCACTATTACAATTTATTAGCTTTACCCAGAAAGCTAAAGTGTGCTGAGTGTTACCTATCCAGAATAGAAGATTCAAGCATTGCACCACAGCAGCTCTGAGATGCCAATTCACCATCCCTCAGGACAAATACTCCAATGCAACTTGTTTGCTTTCTGGGAAAAAAATCTAAATAAGAAGAAACAGCTGTCTAGAGCCATGGGGAATTCATGTGCCCGTCATCACACTGCAAAAGAGCCAATTTCACAATAGAACCTTTGATCCTTCGAGAAATAAACTTATAAGATGTTGTACTAAATCGTTTCCAGGTAAACTCACAATTAACAGGAAAGCTCATTCTGCTCAAATATAACTTCAAGCTGAGTAACTGTAGTAGCCGCTTAACTTTTAGAATCACTTTGAAATAATTATAGTACAATTGACACCAGAACTTTTTCCATCAACATCAACATCACCTGAGAGACTGAAATAGATTAGTAATGCTACAAAGTACCTAGGAACACTGATGTACGGGCCATGTTACAAGATAAAAGGGAGTTATTTGTTAGAACTGAGCTCCTAAAAGTGTCTGGCCACTGAAAGAGTATCTAATAAGGAATGGCATTCACTTTTTTCTCTGTACAGAAAGTGGCCCTGAATCTCAGTTTCACATTCACCCTCAATATTAGCAGAAGTGTGCATCCACCACTACACATTAATGAGATGCAGCTTTTTCATGAAATACTTAAATATTTCCAACAGAGAAAAAATTAGTTATATACTTACAGCATGGGGTCTTCTGCTTGTTCACAAGTTGTGGGAATGCAAAGATAGCTGACACGTCTAGCTCACGGTTTTCCTTCTGTTCATCATCCCCAGTCTGGTCAGCCCAAACTACTGATTTTTGTCTTTGAATCAGCTGTTCTACCTCTCCAAATTCAGCCTCAGTTAAAGTATTTGTCAACCCAGCTTCTTTCAAAGTCAGATACTGCTTGCGAAGAACTGGAAGCAAAGCATTTAGAACTCTGTAAAACAAGACAAATGTGACTAAATCACAATCTGGTCTCTACTAGCACTGCTGCCACCACTAGTAATTCAAGGGTTTTTCCTTGTCCTCCTCCACCCTGGAGATCTGTTTTATGTCATTCCACAAAATTTCAACTAGGAAAAAACATTCTTGACTAAGCTGAGTAACTTTTCTCTTTAGCAAAATCAAGTATTTCAGTATAAGAATTTTCCAAGTATAGTTTTTCTTTAATGTCTCAGTTTTTCCTCACTGTTTCTAAGATCCCTCAATCAGTGCAAAAATAGTTGTCATATCCTGACGGAATTTGGACTTTCTAAAATTAAGGATAAGATGCACGCACAACTGCAAAACAAATTCAAATGAGAGAAGTTTCAGAAATGTATATGAATAAAGGAATTTGTTAGCTCTTGCCTTGGTTGCAAGACTAAGCTCTAGGTTCAAACAGTAGCCAAGGGGATGTGCATGCAAAAAAAAAAAAAAAACAAAAAAAAAACAAATGAGAAACTTGAAGTTACAGAAATGGAATGTTAAGTGTTTGGCTTTCAGCTTTGAAGGTTTGTGTATTTGTTATTGTAAAGCTTATCCTAAATACCCTTTCTCCAAATGATGACTAGCAGCCAGTTATTTCATTTTGGAATTATTTCATTATATACATTTTACATCTATTTATGGAAGACCTTTGTGATTACTTCTCATTGCATATCTTGCACCCTGAAGGTCTGCATTCAACAGGTTCAAGAGACTGATGACAGAGCTGATATTTACCTTCAAATTCAGCTTTTTTTTTTTTTTTTTTTGCAGTCTGACCACATATATACCAGTTTAATTATAACATTCTTAGTACAGGTAGAAGCATTTAATTTCCTGCACTGTAGACACAAACACAAACGCACAAATTGCAATCAGTACTGTTCAACATAAAAGTGAAAAAAAGATACAGTAGCCTATTAACAAATCCTTAAAGCTATGCAGAGAAAAATGAAGTAAAAATAAGTGATGGACACAGTGCTCAGTTTCAGATAAACAAAGAATGACAGAAAGCAAGATTTACCAAGCTATTATTTTCCTTACCTTTTTATAGAAGAAAACAATTCTAATCTTAAGATAAAAGTGAGAAAAATCATGCTTCTGTTTTAACTGTCTGTTCTATAGACATCCCAAAGTTACAAATGCCAAAAAGGAAGTTTTAAAGAGGCCTCCTGTACTGAAATTGTACTTACTTTTCCATCTGCTTATAGTGCTGATCTTGAAAGGACAATAGAGACAGCATGTGCTCAATCTGGGCTTTCAGGTCCTTAACTTCTAGGTTTAAATGGCAACACTGAAGATCTTCATGCAGTTCCTTAGGAAATTAGCAATGGAAAAAAAACCAAACAACAGTAGATCAAATTATAAGTGAGAAACTGAAGTATAAAATGAAAAATAATCATATTAATAGGTGATCTATTGAAATGTAAAGCTAAAATGGATCAATAGTATTCTAATAAATTTATTGTGAATTGCTTGATTTTAATTTACGTGCATAAATATTTTGTTAATTGACAAAAAGATGAGTGTGCTCTAATTAGCTCTAGGAGTCCAGCAGGCACACATGTATTTACATGTGCATGGCCAAAGATACACTTGCTTCTTTTCCTATGTACTTGCTCCATATTTGGATTTCAGTGATGCTGACTAGAACAAGTCTCCCTCATATTCAGTTATCTTCCTGTGATGCCAATATTTTATTTGAAATACTTTAAAATTGACTCTTACTGTATAAAAAAATTTTAGTCATCCTAATATAAATATTCCATTACCTGAGTTATACAAGTGCTCATTGCACAATGTAATTCAAGCCAGCCTAATTGCCAACTGAAATCAAAAGGCAGAGAGGAAAATCCTAACCCTTTCTTTTCCTCATCTTTTTTTTCCTGTACATGCTTTCATCCCTCCCCTTCTGCCAGCTCAGGTGTTCACTTGGGACTGCATCAAGCTCGAGTTGCTAAAACTTGGAAAAGAGCTTAACACAATTTCTTCCCTGATTCTCACCTCTCTCGCAACCTTGAAATGAATTTTTTTTTTCTTCTTTTTTTTGCCAAGATAAAAACTAGATTAGGCATGCTTAGACAAGCATTAAGACCTACTGTGAAGGTAAGAACAGAAGTGTAGGGCAAGAAGCAGGATCAACTCTCAAGCAGCTGTCTCAAGTGCTCAGCCATACCATTTATTTACCTTTAGAATGTGTTTTTACAGGTAATTATACACTTTTACACGGAATGATTGTACAAACAACACAATACCATTACGGTAGAAAATCTAAAATACTTAACACTAGATTTTGAAACCACTCGGAAAGAATTAGTCACAGTCAAAACCACAAGGGAGATGGAAAGAAGAAAAATCTACCCTTGAGTCACATGTTGCTTACAGCGCATGAAATCTGCCCTTGAAGTGAAAGGCCTTTTACCTTTGGAATACAGCCACCTTGATCCAGGAGGCGCATTTTGGTTTCAACGCGATGCAGCCAATTGGTATTTTCCTCAAAATGTTCCATCTTCTCCTCTTTCTTCTTCTGTACATGTGCACAGTAGGTTCTAAGCCTTGCAAGCATATGATCCCGCTTGCAAGTGGCCTAAAATTGAAAGAGACACAGCGTTGAAAGTGGCAACTTTCATCTGATATTTTCTAGCATCTCTCTATAAAATAATTCTATATACTTACACAGCAAATATTTCACATTTTTGACTAGTTTAATAAAAGTAAAATAGCTCATTCTTCTTATGGAGCATCACTGAACCACATGTAAACCTCCCCATACTCATTTAATTTTACCATTATTATGGCCTACTCTTGTTAGAAACTTATTGTACTTATAGAACCAGTGATGCTTGACTGTTAGGCACACCCTGTAAGTTACCTAATGGCTAAAAAAAAAATCATTGGAGCATTTCAGTGCAGTACTGCTAAGATCCAACACAGAAGCCTGCTCTTAAGAAACATTTGTATGAAATTGTGCGTGAGCACATAACCCCCACTATGAACACAACAACTGCGCCCCACTGGACAAAAGCATTACTTCAGAGTTTCTATGACATGAAAGAATTTTAGAGTGCGTTAGTCACTTGAAATGTCTTAATGACAACCAAAAACTTGCGACATTTTTTCTATTTGGACCAAATGCCTTGTGAATTACTGAAAAAAAATAGTAGCTTGCAAATTATCACCTTCAGCTCAACGCAGACTGTTACTGTCACTAATCAAAATCAGCCCCACCCCTAGTTTCATGAGTACATAAAGCATTTAAGTCAAATTGTATCAGAGAAATTAAAATACTAGATGTTACCTTGATCTTCTAGAAAGAAGCAAGCATTCAGTGCAACATCAATTGTTAATAATTAGCCTCATACTCTTGAGTTATATTTCATGGCAATTAAACATGATTTTGGCTCACGTGACCTTGCCCATAAACAGCTATTCAGAGATGGCTCTGGTGACTAGTGGAAACAATAAGAATCTGTCTTGTTTAGCACAATGTCAGTGTTTCTCCTTATGAACAGGATTAGTAACAACACATGGTTATATCAGCTTCATAACAGCCTCTGTGGCTGTACCATCCATACATTATCACAGTTTTTGGACAAGATCACCGTGAGTCTCCCAAGGCATTAAGTAACTATGACACACTCCAACCTGCAGAAGGTTCAGCTGAAAAAAGTTTTCACAGTTAACAGTAATGAGCAGAAACACACAGCTTATGTGGCATGGGGAAAAAGCCTGACTGGCATTAAAATAATATTTCTAACCTTAATACAGAGAACGTTATCTGAGTGTTAATCAGAGTGTCCCATATCAACAGCATAAATAACAAAGCAGTAGCTAATTGTTTAAGTTGCATAAATACTTTAGGACTTTAGACAACTCACCTTCTCTATTCTTTCTTCAGAGCATATCAGTTGAGTTTGTTCATGATACCGTTTCTGATAATAAGCCTTCAGTGTACTGACTTTCAGCTGCATTTCCAGCTTCAGGTATTCTTCTCTGATTTCCTCACGGTTTGCAAACACATTTTTAAGAACTTCTTTGTATCTATTACAAGTGAAGTATCACAAAGATAAGCAAGTGAGCTACTAGTACTTTACTATTACATGCAAGCACACACACAGGCCATCCTTTACTTTGGGAAAGTCTCCAATCCAAGCTGTAAATCAGAACATGCATCACACCTTAGCGCTTTTCAGGCTAATAGGGGAAACAGTGATGGAAGATACTTAGAAGTTACTCCAACTAGACTAATGTCTAAATGGACTCAAAAATCTGCTTATCCCTAGTCTGCAACGCAAATTAGAGTAACAAGCATAAGGAGAAAGCCTAGAAAGATTATCACATTGCAATGTAAGTTTCTGTGGTGGTATTCTCACCCTTCATTCCTAGATACTGCAAGAGCAGTCCAGAATAGTCAAAAAGATTCAATCATGACACCAAGATAATACTCACATAAGGTGACAGTTAAACATGCAAGCATTCTAAAGATATGCAAAATTAGATTGCTATACAGTGTTTGTTACAGAGCATCATGAAATGCTGTACAGTTACTATAAAATTGAGCATAGGCCGAAGTAGAGAACAAGCTGAAGAGACATTCTTGCCATAAAGTTAACTTTTAAACAACACATTTCAGAAGCAGCAATTTCATAATCTGAATTCTGAACAGCCCAAACTGTCTTATTACTTGCATTTTAAGAACAGGTAACTTTTTTCTATAGTTTCAGAAACCCAGGAGTCTTGCCCAAAGTTCTCCAGACAACGCTACTGTATTGATGTAAAGATCTGTACAGACACAGTGAATTTAGAAAAACTTCTTTAAGGAGTAAGATATTCTCCTGCAGAACATGACTGCTTTTACTTTACACTATTACTATCTATACAGTCACCCTATGAGTGAATGTTTGCACAAGCAGCTGAAATTTTTTTTTTTTTTGCCTCCACAGTATCCATAGAAACACAGTCCCTCCCACCTGCTTTGGAAATACAGCAGCAGAGAAGTGATGGCAAATTCTATTATTTTAACAACAGTAAAATTCTGCAAACAGTTTAAGTGAAGCTACAGAATAGAATCTCCTCCTGCACTCTGTAATTATTAGGAACTATTATCACTATGTACCAATAAATGAACCTTTTGTGTAGATAAGGATCAGTGTCCCAGCTACAGTATCAAGTAGAGAAGCCTCTGCAAAACTCCTGCTTTGAGAGGGATTTCTCAGTAAGCATACTTTTATTTCTGTGAAAGAATCTTTCCTATTCTTCACTTAATGTTAGAGTGAACCTGTAAGCACATGCAGGATATAATCATCTCTGGACTACCTACTTTCAGAGCTCACAGACCTACGCATGGGTGGCAGTACCAAAGTCAGTGTCCAAGGTCTGCATCAATAGGCTGAAGACTTGAAAGTTTGGCAGACATCACGTATCCTAGCTTTAGTCAACAGAAAGCACAGGAATGACTTCTAGGTTTGAAAGAGCAAGAAGAGTAATTAAGTGAGCCTAAACCCCTTTCAGATCACACTGGAAGATATCTTTGTTGGTTGTTTTTTTTTTGAGGCTTAGCCTCAAAATCCTCATCATGCAATACTATTACTTAGTATGCTTTAATAAAATTTTTCAAATACCCTTAATTTAGGGATCTGTGAATTGGTGTAGCCATAGCAGTCAAAACCCTGATTTAGATAGAAGAGAGAAGAATATAGATAAACAAAGAATGTTCTTCACAGAACTGTAGTATATATGCCACGGTAGAAAAGTGGTAATATTTAGACAGGACAAAGTAATCCATTAAATGACCCCTTAAACTTACAGTTAAATAAGGAACTCGTCCAAACTGCTAACGTTTTGCAGATAAGAATGACACTTTACCATCTCTTTCCAATAAAATATCAAACTTGTACTTTATGATGAATGAAGAGACAGCCAATATCCAGTAAGTAAAAGCATTTCCCCCTACACAATTTCTTAACTATTTTCTGAAGAGGTTTCACAAGCACAGCCAAAGATACCTAACAGCTGTAATTTCTTTGGTTTTGATCCAGACACTTGATGCTAACAATACATCTCTAAACAATATATAATAAATTTCTTCTCCTTCAGCAGATAAAAAACACATACACAATGAACCTTCACAAGCTTAGGTTTAGCCAAACAAATGTAACAAAATTACCTCCTTTCCTTGAAAAATCTCCAAGATCCTAATCTGTTGCTAAACAGTCAAGTCTGCCCTAAGAGTGTGGAAGATTTTAATACTAGCTCAATTCCCATGAAATCCTGTTGGGTACTACTTTAGTAAACATTTTCAAATTTCTGCAATTTGAAGAAATGGATTTTTACTGTTATCTCAGAAGGTTTTCCCAGGTAGAAAACACATTCAAGAGGCCAGTGAAAGTATTAACTGAACTAAGTAGGTGGATAAATGTCGGGAATATATGATGAGATATGAATATATGATGAGATATGAAGGGACAGACCCAGTGAGACTTTCAAACCAAAACCTAACCTTCTCAAGGTATAGATATACTGACTTGTGTAACAAATACATATAAATATCTTAAGTATTCTCTTGTCACACCAGAAAGATCGGTAGGAACATCATGAAGTCATCTTGAAGGTTGACAAATCTAAAAGCAATAGGAAAGAACAGCCTACTAATGTGACTGAGTTTCCATGTGAAAGAATAATTCCAGTTCCTGCCATCCAAATCGCACAGGAAGGGTACTACTGATGAAATAATTGTCAGCCATAACAGCATCTGCTGTCATTTACGCATTCTACATTGTCAGCCCACAAAAACAAATTAAGTGGCTTTGCTGAAAGCTGGCATTCATACGTCCCTCTGTTCCTCACCCTGAAAGGTTACTGGTAAAACAGTTAACCTGGCGGTGAGCAGAAACAACAGCATTAGAACTTGCATATAGATTTGTTATTTTTTTAATATGCAGTAGAGTATCAATTTCCATTCGATAACATGTTCCTAGAATCTACAAACCGAACCTTACAGAAACTCTACTATACCTCTCCCAGAAACATACTATCTCTACTAGTCTAGGCTTAACCAGTTTATTGATAATATAACTTAAAAGCTATAATACCTTACAAGAAAGTTATTTTCCCATTTTTTAGGTTACGAAGATCAGTTTCCCATTAACAAAAAATAACTGTTCTCTCTTACTCTAGGACTGTCTAGTTTTCCAAGTCCTACAGAATGGGCTTGCATCACCCCACAAGATTACTCCACAGTGATTTATCACAAAGCTTTCTATTACGCTTTTCCCTTTCCTAAAGCATATTGTGTTATTTTATTACACAGCACTCAAATGCAACACTAACCTATACTGTTACATTTATCATTCTTTTTCTGTCCTCCTGTGCAGCCTACGTATACTTAATAGTTGCTCGATTTATTCCTTCTCTACCCCATCCCTCCCCCAGCCTTTTTTTCCCTCCTATTGATTATCTGGCTGGCAGTTGTTAGTTATATCTTATTAGCAGATGAAGTGATTTTTCACTGTGAATAACAACACCTCGGTGAACAACCCTAAGCCAGCTCTGTGCTACCCACACAGACAAAATGCTCAGGACAGATCTTGTTTGTAAGTTGAAAATATTTCACTAATGTCATCTCATTTTTGTATAGTAGGACACTACCAGGTCTGCAAACATACATTTTTTTATACATATGTGCACACAAGTTCTAAAAAGTTTTTAGCAAGACATCACTTGCAGGTGTTGGTTCTTTCACTAATACAATAAGAAAATAAGATCCAAACTAAAGGCAAGGTAAAATAACTTCACAGCAACATTGCTAAGTATAGGCTCAAAATAGAGTAAGACTCAAGAGAAAAGGAAATGTAAATTTTATCTCAAAACTGAGGTTATAATATGGTAGTTAATACAATATAGTAGTTTATACATCTGAGATTGAAGAAAGTTGCTATTTTCCTCCCCCTCAAAGTCTTTAGGTTTTGGTACTCAGAATGAACTTGTTACTCCTACAGAGTAACAGGAGCTTCTAGGAGAACATTTGTCCTAAACATCTTTTGTATTGCCAGTGGTACAATTTCATATGCACAGTTATACAGAAGACTACTGGTAGCTTTGGGACAAAAATACCTAACTTCTCAATGAAATAGCTTCATTTCAGTAACGAAGGCAAAGATAAGCTTAACAAATCCCATCACGGAAACATTTTAATAATCATATGCTTACTTCTCAAAGCTCATAACTCCAGTTAGATTCCATCTCCTATCATACATACAAAAATTCTTGGTACCAGCAGTTAAACAAAAATTTTATGGGTATCAATATAATCCACACCATAATATCTACATGACAGAAGTATTATCAGCAAACACTTCACAAGAAAGTAGTTATAGATATAAGACCTTCACCATAGATCTAATTCATGATGTCAGTGAGTCATATCAGCTTCTTGATGGTCAGGCTACATGATTATCTCACAGGATTTTGTTGAATAGTTTGCCTAGTAAGTTAAAATACTTCCTCAAGTACACTTCCTCAAGTACTTGTTGCCTTCTGAATTCACCTTTTCAGCTTTTCTGAACAGGAGTGGCAGTACTGCACTACTCTATGTAAAACAATGTTAGGAGTTACAAAACCAACACTGAAAGAGTAGTTTCACTCTACAGATATTTTTATTATTTTATTATTATCTATTTTATATTGCTTACACATTATTTTACTACATATTTATTATTTATAATCAGGAAAACCCCAGTCTTGAAGAAAAAAATCTTCATGTGATCAATTTACCTTTGTATTTCCACTTGCTGATGGTTTGAAATTACAGAAGAATCCTGGCTTCGATGGATGCTTGCTTTTTCTTCGTATGTTCGCAATTTCTCCTTCAGCATCATGATCTTAAACAAAAGAGGTACCTTTTAGCTGGATTTTTTCCCTTGATTTTTGAAACCATCCTTCTGTGCATTTGTCTCAACACATTTACAAATAGCACTAAGTGATATCCTTTTTGAAAAAAAAGAACATTCCTTAACTTAACACAGAATTATTAGGACAATATTTGCCCTGTAGGTGCAATCACATTAACTTTATTTTAAAATTCAAGCTTGTAGCAGTTATATAATCTATTGTTAAAATGTTGTCATAACGTACCTCTTTCTTCTGTTCATTGCAGATTTTAACATATTGGCTTATGTGGCTGTCCAAACTAACAACATTACTCTTCAACTGTTAAAGAAATGAAACAAATTATAACTCATGAAGGAGATTTTTTTTAATTTCCCTGCATAAAAACAGACTGTGTTTAAGTACTACATAATTACATTTGCACTATACTCTGAGGAAAGGGATGAATATATTTCTGGCTTGGCCACAAAAATGAACTTTTTAGCTTTTGATGTCATCTGCTGCATATAGTTTTCCTTACAACAGCAATAAATATTAAAAATAAAAAACTATGCAAAAGTGGAAATTACAGTAAAATTCCATAGTATGTAAAAGAAATTTTGGTATCACAGTACAAAGGATTATTAAAAAGTCACTTAAAAAAAAAAATCACAACAGTCTAAATAGATACTACAGAGCAGAAGACAGGAAGCCACAACGGATTTCCACTTGTCAATAGAAGCTCATTCAGATTGTCAGCTCCAGTTGAATCCTACTTGTGACAGAGCTGGACTGGCTCGAGCACAACTGTTCAGATACTTCTTTCATGTGCTTTACTGAGCTCTGAATACAGAATGGTAAGACACTGAAACTGGCTGTGGATTTCACCAATTGAAGATTATTTCTAAATCTGAGGCTCAGAAGACAAAATCTTTTCAGCTCACTCTCAGTAACAAACACCAAGATGAAGAAAGAAGAGACAACAAAAGAATGTTGAGGAAAAACAGGTAAGTAAATTGAAAATAGTCCTCTGAAAGAAATAACCCTTCTCCTAAGAAGATATTACTACACTTTGACAGAAGATCAGTAAATGCCAATATACTCACGGAAGACTTGATATCCTTTGCTCGGTTTGCATATTTAAGAGTATTATAGGTATCATCATAAAACATAAAGGATGGACTAACAGCAGCTACCATTATTGTTCGGCAATTTCCTCCAAGGGAATCTTTCAACAAACGAGTGAGCTTGCTGTTTCGATAAGGAATGTGCTGTTTCTTGCTCTATAAAGAAAACATTGTTATGTATTAAGCAGCTGTACTTTACATATGCTTCAGTGTTTGCTTACCCTTTCAGGAATACCACCAAACATGACAAATAGACTTACAATATCTCTTTTACATAAATCAACTTCCTCAAAATCACATTTACAATCTGCTTTAAACCTCTCAGAATTGTTTAATACCCCTATAGCAGAATTGTTGCTCAGGTTACTTCCCAATGTCCGAAAATATAACAAAAATTCTTATGGTGTGAGCAACTAACATAAAAAAGTAGGCTATGCAAACCATTTCAGTTCAGAGTGATTGAGGTTGAAGTCCCTTTCGAGATCCCTCTACTCAAAGCATTCTCAGCTACAGCAAGCTGCCAAGAATTTTGTCCAGTTGAGTTTTGATTACCTGCAATGATATTGACTCAACCACCTCTCCAAGCAACTCAGCTGCCTGAGTTTGCTCAGTAAAGCTTGTTCCTTCATTACATTTACACTCTCCATCTCATAGTACAGAAGCAATTAGTACCCCAATCCCATACTGAATACGTCAACGTGAATTATCTTACTTATATAAAATGGTACAGGTTCTAAATTCTGCCTTTTACCCCAACAAGACGGCAGGGGAAGTCTGCAGCTTTGCCAGGCAGCGTAACAGGAAATAAAAGCTTTGATCATTTACCCTATTTGAAAGGAGAAATTGCTAGCTGACCAAGAGGTGCAAGCTGTGGATTTGAGTTTGGCAAAAATTCAGACTGTTTTGTCCCTCTCTCACACAACTGTTCATGCCATTTCCCTTGAGCTGCTGAGCCAGATCAAGAGAATAATTTACTGCCACAAACAAGGTGGGCGAAAGAGCACAAAAGACCAATCAAATCCATAATGCACACCTTGTCTCCCCCTTCAAAATAAACACTGGGATATAGAACCCAAAACAAAAAAGGCATTTCGTGATCTGGGAAACAAGACCCTGCAGCCAGCAAGGTAGAGAACATTTGTAGCCAAAGGCAGGAAAGCCTGATAGGGCAACCCCCTTAACTGATCAGTTGAGATTTAACAACTTACTACTGACTAGAAGGGCATACTACCCTGCTCTTCAAATCTCTGCTAACAGTCCTCACAAATAACTGAACCAGCAAACACTCAATAGGGTAAAAAACAAACAAAATTCATTAAACCCCTTTAAATTTAGAAGTAGCTCTGTGTAAGTAAAGTTGTATTTTTGGCAGCCATTCCTGAATAGGGAATAAAGCTTTCCTGTATATATATATATATATATATATATATATATATATATATCTCAATATCAAATTTTCAGTGCAGGATATTATTCTGGAGATGAGAAAGGAGGCAGTTTATTTTCTTGAAAATATCGTGTTGACTAGACAACAAATTCATTCCCTATCCATAGGAGTAATGAAGACACACTCTGATTCTTGTTTTTCTGCCTCGTATGACTATAATGGAAAGTAACTGAAGGGAAGTATTATATATAGTATCCTTACCTACGTAGTACCTTAAAAGTACCTTATAGTACCTTAACTACATCCATTGTTACAATTATCTTAAAACTGTTTTATTAAATACCTATACTTTTTTCTATTGGACATTTGTACCTAACAGGTAACATCTTGCATACAGAGCAAATATACCTTACAGACCCCACCCAACAAAATACTAGAATAGGGACAAAGCTTAAAAATAAAAAAAGCTTGTTGAAACAGGATAATACTTTGAAAAGATCAAAGGAAATACAACGATTCTGACTGGCCTATTTGAAAGTCAGTTTATAGCCAGAAGATAAGAGAAACAAAGATGAGAACGTAGCATTCACTAGAAAAGTAGATAAGGAAATGCAAGGCCCTCCCAGGCAATGCAGGAAATAAGTACACAGCAACAATCTCTAGTAAGAGATTTAATGACAAGACAGGTTTGGACATATACAAGGTACGATGACAACACTAGAAAGGAAAGTATTCTTTAAAGACAGGTGGGAACATTAGCAGCAGTATGAAATACTTTAGGGAAGCAATCTTGACAAAAAAAAAAAAATAGGAGGGGAGAAATGGATTGCAATAATCAAGTCAAATATACAGAAAGACAAAAAAAAAAAAAGTAATTACAGAAGAAACAGGAAAGCAAGCATGTCCATGAAAGCTTTTCCTGATGCACAAAAAACAGCATCTTGTTGAAAAGCAGTTGATAAATAATTGTATCATTTCAATTCTGCTTTTCAACATTTATTTGAAGTTCTCATGCCATTGACAGTACAACACACATTCAATCAGATGATGTCTATGAGTTTAACCACAAACTGAGGTGGAAAGAAAGGAAATAAGTTTCTCCAAAAACACATTACAGAAAGTAGCTATTCTTTTTTCCTTCTACAAAAGGATACTTCTGATTTTTCACTTTAAAAGTTGAAGATTAGTAAGGTGGTCTCCATGTACAAAACATACTGCCCTTTTACCAAATCAATAAAAAGAATTCTCAAATGAATCTCCATTATGATGATGAACTGGTTAGAAAGTTATCCATTAATTTCTGTTACTGTGCAAAACGTGTGTTTCACAAAATGGAAAGAATTAGGAGGTAAGAAAAAAACAAACAAACAAACAAGAAACAGTTCAGATGCACGTCATCAAACCTAATAGACTCATACATGGTTGATAACGGGGGAAGTTCTTTGCTATGAGAGTGGTGAGGTGCTGGAACAGCTGCCCAGAGAGGCTGTGATGCCCCATCCATCCCTGGAGGTGTTTAAGGCCAGGTTGGATGGGGCTCCGGGCAGCCTGGGCTGCTATGAAATGTGGAGGTTGGTGGCCCTGCGTGTGGCAGGGGGTTGGAGATTCATGATCCTTGAGGTCCCTTCCAACCCTGGCCATTCTGCGATTCTGTGATGATGGGCAGAATCCCTAACTGTTGTAACAGTTTAAAACCTTAGGATTTCTGCTCTGATTTTAAGCAACACAGTATAGGACATTTTCGTTCAACACTCTTCTTGTGAAGGAAAATCCTAAACCTTTAGTTTATCTAAGTAAACCTTAAGGCAATCCATGGGATAATGATTCCAATCATCGATATAATCAGATATGAAATTAGGATACTTAAAACACATTGTTTCTCTTTCATATGGAAGTTACTGTCAGCAACAAAGCTCACGTGGCTAAAATTAAGCTACATCAGATGATTCAGTAACTAAAAAGTTAACAAAACAACTCCCTCCCTATCCCACCCCTCAGCAGAGTCTACAGAGGCTCTATTTCTTAAGAGAATAAAGGCCCTATTACATACATTTTCTGATATACTCCATGGTGACAGGCAATGAGGAAGTTACAAACAAACAATAAGAGTCAAAAAGATGCAACACTTAATGCTTATCATGTACAAAAACATTTCCACAAGACTAGAAGTCGAAGACGGTTTGGGAAAGCACCACGTACCTTAGGATCTGCCAAGGCATTAAAGATATTTCCAAGAGCTAGCAGGGAGCGGTTAATGTTTGCTCCTTCTCTAAAACGAGCTCCCTTAGCATTTGTAGCACTGGCACGTTCAGATCCTGCGAGGTCAATGAGGGACATTTTGGCGATGCAAACATTTTGACTAATGCTAGCTATCTTGTCTTGCTGTCTTAAGTAAATCTACAAGGCAAAAAAAAAAAAAAAAAAAGTTAGTTGACCACTATGCAGCGTCTTATTACTCTAACATCACCAGAAATTCTCATTGGAATCCTTTTGCATTCTAAGTTAAGCCTTTCCATACTCATCAACAGGCAATCTGTCCTAGTGGAACATCATTTCTGACTCCTCAAGTTCACCTGCTTCAGGTAGGAAAAAAAAAAAAATTTGAGTATGGTTGTATACTGTATCTGGCTGAGAAGTAGTAAACTTTCTTCGTACAAGCTCTTATGTTGCTGTCTTTCAGATTTAGGACAGTTGAACACTAATGTTTTCATATTGTTGAGTAGTACTGACAAAGCATGAAAGCCTTCTCCATTGCTCAGTCAGCCCTTGCTCCAACTCCAGCCAGCTTGAGTGGGCAAGAAGCTAGGAGGGGACACGACTCAGAGAGCAGACCTCACCCAAATAGTGATATATTCCATGGAACATCTTACCCAGTGACAGAACTGGTTGCATTTTTCCAGAGCAGTAACTTTTTCTGTCCCCCTTCGACTGCCTTTATTTTGAACCACATGGTTTCCCAACCTACCCCTCTTTGCCCTTCATATTTTCTGTCACATTGCACTGTGGGGGAGTAAACAAGTCTATACCAAATATAAATATTTCTGCATCAAACAATACAATCAAGACCCATTGTACCATTTTAGTGAGATCAACATAGAACAAGAGAGAAAAGCCATTTCTCTGTATTTTTTATTGTCAAGGAGCTATTCCAGGCTGGTAACACTCTAACAATATACAGTTAACAACCATTAGTCAACTAGAGAAAGGTGGAGTGACAGCCAAATCATGTTCTATGACTCAAGCTTTTATAAAAATCCAAAAGATACAGGAAATGCCCCAAAGCACAATCCTCCCTGTTTCTTCATTCATCAACAGAACCCTTTCAGTGTTGTGTAAATAAAGGAAATAGCTGCAAATTGACATAAGCAATTACTTACAGTACGGGCTGACTAGTTTGTACTGATTTCTTAGAGATGCCAGAACTGCTAATAAGGACCACAGGTAGACAAAGTACCTAAAATCCCCCCTTTAAATTTAAGAAGTGTACGGCTCTGAATTTACTTAGCTTAAAGCAATACTCATTAGTTTAAACTTGAAACTTTCAGTTATGTTGTATCAATGTAGCTCCTGACAGCATTATCCCATTTAAGTGTCACGTGCAGAATGTAGTATTAAGATTAAACAACTTATTTTTATTATTTCCCACACACACATTTGTATAAATGACATATTCCCCCTCACAACCTCAAGCATCAAGTCACTTCTGTGGAAAAAGGCCATTCATTGTTAAATGAACAACTAATCCAATGCTGCAATGCCTTATGTCTTCCTATGAAAACCGACAATAGTAGATATTTACTTAAATCACACCGTTGAGATACACAATTATCTAACAAAACAAAGAATGACTTCCAGCAGTAAGGTAAAAGCTTTCCTAGTTAGCAATTGAGTGTCTTTATTGATAGCTAGTAAAATTTCAGGATTATCTCACTATAGAGAAGAAGCGTATTAGGAACACTACCAAGCATGCGCGCGCACACACACACAGTCTTGCTACCTACAGTAACCTGTTGACACCACCCTTGAATAGAATCAAACTGTTCTTGTGAAAGAATTGTGCCTCTGATTACACTGCTGAACATGCTTGTAGAGCCATGACATGGCAATGTCAAGTCTCCATATTGAGATGCTTCACTTTGTGAGGAAGTCAGACTATCCAGACATTTAACCAGGAATATTAAGTTCTGTCAAGCATTCCATCTAGCTGACTGCAGTGGCTTATGGGGACTAAGACACAACCAGAGCATTTTATGCTATCATGGCTGCTCTGCCCGCCACCACCAGCACCAGGACACCAGGAAAAAACAAACAGAGGATGAACCCACATAGATTAGTTAAAAAATAAATCTGTCCCTTTTCTCGAGTTCAGAGAAATACTATACTAGTTTTAGAAGTCATAAGAAAGCTATTAGCAATAACCATCTTGCAAATGGATTTGGAGAAAAACCATACACGTGAGCTGCATAAGCTTACACTACCTCTTATTTCTTTCAAGTCAAATGCTTTCTTTAGAAGTATTTTGTAAACTATCTTTTCAGTGTTACTTGCGCTCTTCGATGCACCATACCATTTTAGAGTATATTCATATACATTCAAAATGAAAGATACTTGTAGGTACCCGAATGGTACCTACCTTGCTTTTTATGCATACATCCACAGAAATGGAATTTTTTGTTCCTACAACATGTAGATTCAATAGGATCTTTCAATTCATCATGTTTTTACTTTATTGCCAATAATTAACAACCCATTCACCTTCAAGCACTTCTGTTCCAACCTGTTCTCTAAGGAGAGTTACTCTGCAACAACGCATTTAAAGAAAGATCAAGTCTCCACACAGGATGTTTCTTCTGGTCATACATTCCAACAAAATTACAGTACAGTACAAACATACTCATTCTGTCAATACAGTTTATTTCATTGGGTACTTAAGCAATTTTTGCTAATGAGTAAATATACCTACACTGAGATCAATTTGCCAGAGTAAACAAAGAATGCAGGCTGGAGAAGATGAACACTCCAGCATCTCTAGTCACTTAATTGCTTGCCTTCCTGTTAAAAATACCACTAGACTGCAACAGCTACCTAATTTACTTAATTGCTTGCCATTTTTAGAAATGAACTGAGATGAATGCAAAGCCTGTCTGATGAAACAAATCTGAACTCTTTGCTGTCAAATAAAAGTGAGGATAAGACACTCCAGCCCCAAGTAAACAAGGAAATCAGCTGTTTGTGCTCTGACCTCAGTCTGTGGCAGTGCGCTTTGTGCCTTATTAAAGCTGCACACATGGGTGACCATGCAGCAATCAAGCCACCCAATTCAGTACGAATTCATTGCTTTGAACTGATGACCATAGGCACATAATCTGAGGAAATGAGAAAGGACAATTTGAAACAGAAGCCTAAGCTAGAGGAAAACCAACACTTTTAGTGAGGGAATTTTACTGTTAGGTACTTCAGAAATACGTAAATACGTCAACCATTTATTGTTATTTATTGTCAATAATAATGACTGAAATTTAGATCTGGAGTACTTATTTTACAGCTATTGGTATTTGCATCATCTAAATGATAATGTCAACTTCTGCCTATCATTATTAAGCATGGCCTCAGTTTGCAGGTACAGTTAACAACTGTCTAACAGTTAAATAATAATAGAGCTGTAATGCCAGGACAAGAGCTCAAGTTGCTTTGTAATATTTTTCAACCCAGAAGAGCAACATGTACATAATAGAAGATAATGTGATTTGCCATAGGCAGCAGCCAATGTATCAAGAAGCTTTAGCTAACAGGACCCATTTTTAAATAATTTTTTTTGGTACCAGTTTGTATTGCAGTTGGAAGGACACTGTAATAGTGTGCAAGCAGCAGTAATCTTTGGAGAACTCTTAAATACTAGCACATTTGTACAGTGTCTGTAAAAACCTTACCTACAGAAACTAGAAACATGCATTTCATTTTCATGGTTCAAGCATGTATCTGCTTAAATCCTAGTTTGTGTTAAAACAGGCCACACGCTCAAATACAAAGAAAACCTGAATCAATGCAAAACCAAATAACAGAAAAGTAGCATTCGAAACGTTCACTTCATAGAAAGAATAATGACATTCTGTAAAATATTTTTCATACAAGAATGCTGAGCAACATTAGAGAAGCATAAAAGCAGAAAGCACTCAAAGGCCTTCCAAAGTGTAAATCTACAATATCGAAGCATATCCTTAATTCAAAACCACGGTTTTAGAGAAAAGATATTTCTAAAGACTGCAGTTGGGATTAGAAAGCTTTTCCTCGTGTTTGCTTCCAACTCTATTCAGTATGAACAGTGAACTGGAAGACTTTTAGCTCTGAGCACTAAAATTAAGGTCTGAGACATATAGACGTACATTTAAAAGCTTCCATTGTATTCAAATTTAGGCAACAAGTAAAACTTATAGAAATACTGGTGTACATCTGCTGTATCATCTTACCTGGAAGACTGCATGGGAACGAGAAGAGGAGGCATTCACATCTGTGGGATGTTGTGTTCTGTTTTTATTCCCATAATCCAACATTTGAAGGATTTCCTCTGCTGATTTTGGCTTTAAAAAATAGAGCACAGGGTAAGTACTTTTTTTCACCCCTCTTTCTCATTAGCTGTATAAGACTTGAAAGATTTTACAGCGATTCTTATCTATATATCTATATAATCTATATAATCTATCTATCTATATATATATAGATATTAAAATGGTAAAAAAAAAAAAAAAAAAAAAAAAATCAACAATCACCTTAAAGGAAAACCAAGGTACCTGAAAATAGAGTTAATAGTAATTGCTGTTTTGGAATTGAGGCCCTTCAAACACTTTCAGCTGAAAACGTTAAAGCATGAAAAGTACTTAAGAGCTTCAGAAACTGAAAACACTTCTGAAAGCCAAAACCAAAACAAAACCTAACAAAAACCCTTAAATCTGCAAGTGCTATCCATAGTTAGAAATCCTAAGAACGCCTTAATCTTTGTTGTATTAATGCTTCAAACATGAATATAGTACTGTTTTCAGGCAAAACTCAAGCATAGGAAGAGCAGGCCTTTAAAGGATGAGCCAAACCAACCCAATTCCTGCCTTCATTGTTTGTTGCACATCGAAGTTGGAAGCTACATAGCATTTAACAGGCTCCAAAATTTTGCAGGAAGAAAAAAGTTAGGTCCATGACATTAATTATCAGATTGGGAAATGAGGTTGCATTAACAACTTTGAAGTTGCTGTGCTTGTCTGGAAACAGCACTTTTTTTTAGTGTCTTCATTAAAAAGAAAAAAAAAAAAAAAAAAAAAAAATCAAACAAACAGAAAAACTCAAGTTCTAGGCACAAGATTTGCAGAAGTGTTGAACACTCATGCATAACATTGAAAACAGTGACGTCCTTTAAGAAATACTAAGATTATTTCTCAAAACAACAAGCTTTCCACAACCTGAAGGTAAGCATCGAACCAGCAGTGTCTGCTGGGTAACAAAGACAAATGTTTATCAATTTCTATTTAACAACACCAGTAGCTTTTTCAGAACGTGCATTAATTATTTAGTAGGCTTGCAGGTTATTACGTTACTCCTGATGATTGCAAAAAACAAAACAAACAAAACAAAACCCACAAGAATTACTAAGTCACAAGCAACTTCACTGTGCAATCACAAGCAAATTTGACCTCAAATAATGTGGAGCCTCCTGAGTTTGAGCACCTATTTACATACCTGATGTAATGTTAGCCCTTGAACCACCACCCCTTTCTGAGCATCTTCCCGAACAGCCAGCGGTCCTGAGTTGACCAGAAGATCACGGATCTGTTCATTGTACACCTTTGAGAAGGAATTTAAAATCTCTTTAGAAAAGTTACCCTGTCGTACTTGACAGGATTGGATTTGAATGGCAACATCATTCTTCATTACTATTTTAAGACAAAGTGACATTCTGTGATTTACTATTCCACTTGACTTAACGGGGGCTAGAATGTAACAGTCATTATACTACTGCTGCTTTGCAGCAATGCAAAGATAGGTACTAGCAAGAACAGACAAGCAATGCCAAAAAGATAAAGAGAAGAGAAGCCGGCAGCAAAGACCAAAATAATTTTTTGTAGTGAGCTAAACAGTACCATAGCAGTCCTCACAGAAGCATTTCTTTAACTTGAGACACAGTAAAACC
This sequence comes from Lagopus muta, assembly GCF_023343835.1. Lineage (NCBI taxonomy): Eukaryota > Metazoa > Chordata > Aves > Galliformes > Phasianidae > Lagopus > Lagopus muta. The sequence continues at coordinate 6,017,343 of NC_064471.1, forward strand.
AAACTGAATATTACTGGAATTAACCATCTTTTAGTTGTGCAATTTCAGTATTAACAGGAAATTACTGCTGACATCCCTGACAAAGTATCTTCCTGTACCCATTAACAGATAGAAGGAACTTAACTAAGGAGCAAGGAACTTAACTAATTTGGAGGACAGGTATTACTAGAATGAGAAATGAATGTGTTAGAAGAGATTGGCCTTTTTTGGAAGATACAAGACAGTAACAGATATCTATTAGTAACATCAAATTTGAGCACTATTCAGTTACAGTCCCATCAAGGATACATTTCTAAAGCCCCAGAATAGTTCATAATGAGTATGATGACAGAGGAAATAAAAAGTTTAACTTGACTTATAAAATTATGCCTTCTTAAAAGCAGCATACTAAATCCAGGAGCTAACTTACCTCTAAATAAGACACAGCAACATTGCATATTTTTTCTTCTTTTATTTGATCCATGCAATTATAAAGTGCCATCATGGTTAAATACATCACTCCAGGATCTTCAGGGGAGCCTAACATTGTATGAGTCTTTCCAGCTCCTGTTGCACCATATGCTAGCACTACATTAAGAGGAAAAAAAACCAGAAAACATACACTTGGTATCAGTAGGCCAAACAAGAACAAACTTCAAATGGACATTCACATCCCCCATCATATGATACCACTGTTTTCACAAACTATTTAACTTTCTCACCTATTATTCTCTTTCTACAACAGAAATCAGAAAGCTATCTCAAGAGTCACATATTTTCAAGTTTTTAATTCCAAGTTAATTCACAAGCAGTTGAAGTAAAAGATATTTCTTTACTCTCCTAACCCTGGACTATCAACTCATTGCAGATACATAAGGCATTACCTCAGTGGTATATTTGACAGTTAAAAACAAACTTTTGAAAGCTTAAGTTGACAAAATAGATTAATACACTCAATGAAACTACCTCTGGCTGAATAACTCTTCCTTGAATACTCTTCATAAGCACATGTATTTCAGATCAAATTCTGAAGCTTGTTACAACCCTATCACAAAGTCTTCTTCAACACATAACGTAGCTAGTCTACCTTCCACATACAACAAGATGGTCATAACTATAAATTACAAGTAGTTATTCAAACATAGATCCCTAAGGCCTCTGCAGCATTCAGATACAAGTGTAGATCCTCCAAAGAATTTAGTGAATGAAAAGAGGCACATAGCAAAGATACCTGTGCAATTATATCCATTTAAGAAGCCATCAAGTACACCTTTGGTTGTATGCTCAAAAACTTCCAACTGGGTTGAATTTTCAGCAAAAACAGCATCAAAAACAAATTTAAGGTCTTTCTTTGTTCTTTTATTAATATCCCTGTGGGTCAGTTTCTTTCCATGAAAAAAGCTAAATTCTTCTTCCTTTGGATCAAACACCAATATATGCTGGTCAACAACATGAACAACTTTAGCAAAGTTGCCATCTTTTTCCTTTTGAGTTTCTGGACGGACGCGGACAACCACTTTCACGTGGCTACAGACATCATCTTCTTTAGCAGCAGACATGCTCTCTCTTCTCTGCTTCCAGGGCTCCTTCAGACCAAGCAGCTGAATCTTCCCTGCAATCAACAATAGAAGCAAAAGGCCTTAAACTTGAAACATAATTTCCTCATTAGAATCATCACAGAACGGCCCGGGTTGGAAGGGACCTCAAGGATCATGAATCTCCCACCCCCTGCCACACGCAGGGCCACCAACCTCCACATTTCATAGCAGACCAGGCTGCCCAGGACCCCATCCAGCACAGTCCTGAATACTGCCAGGAATGGATGGGGCATCCATAGCCTCTCTAGGCAGCTGTTCCAATACCTCACCATTCTCATAGTAATGAATTTCCCCCTGACACCCAACCTAAATCTTCCCTCCCTCAACTTCAAACCATTTCCCCTTGTCCTGAAGTTATCAGCCCCTTCAAAGAGTTGAGTCCCCTCCTGTTTGTAGGCTTCCTTTAAATACTGAAAGGCTGCAATGAGGTCACCCCACAGCCATCAGTTTGCAGTTTAAGTCAAACTACACACCTGTGCTAGCCCTGCCCTACACTCAGTCAGCTGTAGGAACCATCACAAAGCTCTGAGAAGCACTGTTAACTGGCCTGAAAACACGACTTAACAGTACACAGCTAAGCAGGCCTGCCTTGGGAAAGCCAAAGTCTGATTCCTCCGACTACAGCTACCGTTCCACCTGCAGCTCTCCTTTACTTCAGAGTACTCACACAGCAGCAGGCAGCTCTCTCGTCCTGCAGGAGGGTTCAGGGGCCTTTTGATTATAGGCCCCACAACGCTCAGATACTAACGAAGGACCGCCCTTCCAGGCCTCGCTCTTCACCTCAGAAAGAAAAAAGATATCCCAGGGCCGACAACATACACAGATCGCGGACAAAACCGCACGGTAAGCCCCCGAGCCCCGCCCGCCATGCCGCTGGGGCGGCCACTCACCTCAGCGCCGCAGCCGAGCCAACCACCGCCCAGCCCGGCCGCCGAATTCAAACGCCAGCGGCCGCCCCCCCTTCGCCTCCTCATTGGCCGCCGCCGCCGTGACGTCGTCAAAGCGACGGCGCGAGCGGGTAAGCGCGTGGCGAGGGTGGTTTCTGTAGCTCTGCGTGCTGTGCGGGGCTGGTGGGCGGGAGCTGCGTGAGGGGAGAGCCGCGGACCTCTAGGCCTGCTCGATATAAGATCCTTCTTCGGTTTTCTCTAGGCTCAACAGCCCCAGCTCTTTCCACGTAAGAGCGATGCCGCAGGCCCTTAATCGTTTTTGTAGCCTTCTGCTGTATCCTGCGACTGAAAGCACACAAAAAGTTTCCTCAGTTCATAGATGAGTGATTGTGAGCCGTGCTCTGGGTAAGGAAGATGCTTCCCGGGGTCGTAGAGCAAGGCAGTGTGAGTTAGATTATCACTGATCTTCTCCCCACCCCTGTGTTAGCTTCTATAGAGGTGTTGGGGTTTGTTGCGGAATCGCAGAATTGTAGGAGTTGGCAGGGGACCTCCAGGAATCATCAAGTCCAACCCCCCAAAGGACTTGCAAAAGGACTTGAGGTCCTCTGTTGAAGGTTAGAAGATGATACATGCTTACAAATGCGATGCAATAAAAGTAGGATAGCCTTTATTCAAAGGGCCTTTGGCTAAAGTATGCATTCTTTTTGTGTGGCAAGAGAGAGTGTGAAATATGACACAGCAACAGGTGTGAGCTCATAAAAATGCAAATAACATCTTACTTATGTTAACCTTCAGCTTTCTTCAGCTTTTTTTTTTTTTAATCTGCTTTGAATTATTCTGTTGTAATTTTAACGCACATGTAGGTTGTAACACTAATCATAACCGTGTTAAAAACCCAGTGGCACAATTTGTCTTTTCCCATTTCAGCTAGAAATACAGGAAACTTGGCAACCCAAGTGCTGCCGTTCAGAGCAAGTGCCTCATTGTGCGTGGCAGGACGTAGGAGAACAAAATGAAAGCTGAGCTACTGTTCTGGTTGTGCTCAACCAGAGCAATTTAATAGGGGCTTCTCTCAAGATGTTTGAACATTGATAGAGTCCTAGTGATGTAAAGGAAATGAAGGTATTGCTTGTGAAAATAAAGCTCTATTTACTTAGATGTGATTGATTGTTAGATGGCCTTCAAATTGCTGAAAAGAAGCTAAATTATCAGAGCGTTTTTGCTGAGATGGCATTTCTGTAAAGCCTCCTATCTTGTGAAATGTACTTACAGCATTTGCGCTTTGTGTGTGTGTATGTTTTGTTTTTTTTTTAACACTTAATGTTTTAAATAGTTATCAAAGTAATTCCCAACATCTGTTTTTTCTAGGATGATCAACTCCAAAATGCTATATCAGAGTCTGTGCCAAGTTAACAAGTGTCTGCTTCTGTGCAACTTAAAGCTGAATCCAGACAAGTTAGCTGTTTTGGCCAGAAGGATCTACTCTTCAGTAAAACAGCTTTCTGAATATGATTTAACGGAGCAAACTACACAGGAAAGTGAAACTAAAGAGTTGCTTCACAGTACAGAAAACAAAACCTTTGGAAGATTGCACATACCAGTGATGGTGGAGGAGGTCATTAATTTTTTATCCCCTCAGTCAGGCCAGGTGAGTTAAGTAATTGGTTGACACCTATGATTTACTATCTATCCAGCAGAAAAGTTTGTGCAGTGTGGTGATAACTCTCCTTTAGAGAAATAAGGGCTGTTCTTTGAGACTATTCCACCTTTTAAAACTTCTAAATTATTTTGCCATCCAAATTAAGGTTTTATATTTAAGATAGTAGAAATCTCCTATCTATGTGTCTGACCTTAACAAATCCTGAGTAATCTGTTGGTTAAAACTGTAGCATTGAAGCAATCTCTTGCTTTTGTGCTTGTTTTTCTAGACTGCTCTTGTGCATTTGTAGGGTGTTAAGTAGTGTTAATTACTAACAGTAGCAGGGAGTTATGTGTGGTTATGTCATCAATTTGTGAAGAGCTCTCTTTGTTTTGTGTAAGAGCTAGTAGGGTAAAAAATCATTGTAGAATCAACTGTGTTAGAAAAAAATCTTCATGATCATCAAATCCAGCTGTTAGCCTGACCTACTGAGTCCAATCACTGAACTGTGCCCCTTAGTGTCATGTCCGTGTGTGCCAAATACACTGGCTGGGGATTCTACCATGTGTCTGGGCAGCCTGTTCCAGTGCTTGACCGACATCTAAAGAAATTGTTTTTTATATTCAGTCAAAACCTCCTCGTTGTCATTGTCACTGTTTCAGTGGTTTTGAGGTCCGGTGTTTCCTTAGGATGTGCTTATACTGCATGGAGTGGTGTGGAGGTGCTGTAGTTACAAATGGCAACATGTAGAAACGGTTTTGTATCAATGGCGGACAAGTATTGCAAAGCTGCCTGGTTTGGCCAAGGTACTGTGAAAAGATTCCTTCTGGTAATCTGGATTTGCTCACATCTGTCTATGCTGTAGCATTGGTATGTCTGCACTACATGTGTTATATGCAGTTTAGGTATACTGTTTCACGCTCTCTTTACAAAACTTAAGTGGTAAAATTGTTTGCATCTGGGAGATCTTACATATGATATTAAGTTGAAGGAATTTCATATGCAGTGGTTAAGTGGTTTTCACCTGTCAGATGCTTTTGTCTGCAAACTGAGTGCTTTTTATGTTAGCTTCATACAGGCTTACTATATTTGTCGATCAATGATAAGTTTTAACTAAAACAATGAAATTGTATATGAAGTACTATGTTCAAGATGTGCAGCTACTTATATATACTTGAAATGCTGTCAACTGACAGTGCAAAGGGATGTGGCAAGTTTGAGATGGATTTGGAGGATCAAAGTGATGTAGTCTAGTTTTATTGCGTTGCCTTGTAAGAACTTCCTTAGTTTGGAAGTCACCGTATATTTTAAATTTCTTGAAAGCCAGTGAGAATCAGAGTAGCCGTAATTATTGTAGCACACTTTTTTTGTTGAAAATACCCAAATGATGAATTACATGCCGAACTTAAAGTTCAGGTTTCATTCGCATTTCAGAACTATCATGACATTTGCGCACAGGAGGTGAATATATAAATTGTGAGACTGTATGTAAAGGGTTTTTTTCAGTTGTGTAAGTTTCTACTTAATTAAGAATTCGGGCTGATGTGGGGGACTGTTTATTAAACTTTGGTCATTGATACATATATGGGAACTGCTGAATCACGGCCTGAACCTCTGATTGATCACCTGATGGAGCAATGAGTCAGCCACAGGAGCACAGGGGAAGGCAATTCAGCTGTGCTGCTGGAAGGGGTGGAGCCTGGCTGCACCTCTCCTAAACCCCATTTAAGAGCTGGCTACAAGTGGGGAAGGATCTCTTTCTGGAGATCCCTCCTTTTGGAGTTGTCTAGCAAGCCCCGGATAAGGGTAAGTCTTCTATCATTTTTTGGTGTAGTAATCTGTTTAGCCGAACTCTCTGGTATGTTTCTTAGCTATAACGCCTGTATATTCTTTGATTATGCAACATGTAAAACCTTTTTGGCCAGAACTTGCGAAAGGATCTATTCTTGATTCTAAACTGTGGGAAGTAACTTTGGTCTCTGAAGGCTTTTTAAGGATTCAAATACTTATGATTGTAAAGCAGCGTGTTAGTGGAGGGGGATTTTTCTTCAGATCCATGTGTCTTGTAGAGATTCCTGTACTAGTGGTGAACCATTAATGTCAGACATAAGAGTGAGCATCATCTTGAGCAGAAGCATTTACAGGGTGTATAAACTATAGTAAATCATGCATTTACAGCACTTTATGAAGACTGAAGTTTTGAAAGTAAGCGTGTTGAAAGATGTGGTGTGTTAACCAAGTTTTGTTAGAGAAAGCATCATTGGTGAAATTTTAAACTACAATTGAGACTGCTCTTCTTTGCGTGTTACAGTTGGTGTTGAAATGGCTGTTTGTTTCTTTTGAAATTGTTTTTGAGAACAGGAAGCATAAATTCTTGTTTTTTCTACCTTCTCTCCTGTGTACGCAAAGGTTTCCTTTACTCGTTTTTAATGCAGTTATGTTCCCCGTTATTAAATAAAATAACGAGGGGGGGGCCTTTATCTCTTCTGGTGTCCCAAGACAATGAATTGCCAGTATATAGAAAATCCAGTTAGAAAGATAACTTTCTAGTGAATGAGGTTGCTAAGAACATAAATGTTACTTCCAGAGTGAGTCACAGCTGAGAGCAAGGTGTTAGTGCCCTCCCACTGAATATTTGATTGACATCTCTGGAATCTGTCAGGGTTATAAGCAATAACAGTTCTGCTCATCTTCGAGTCTCCTCTTATTATTTCTAGAACCTATTTCTACAAAGTCCCATTGGTAGTCCTTTCTTGAAAACACATTGTACAAATTAGCTTTTACTGATCTCCTTTTTTTCCTCAATGAAAAGTCTGTTGCAATAAATCCACATGCAAGTAATTTCCCCCTTTAAGTCTACTGCATTGACTCTCCAACAGCTCCCTGTCTTTCTTGTACTGGGGGCTCCAGGCCTGGACACAGTACTCCAGATGGCGCCTCACAAGAGCAGAGTAGAGGGGAACAATCACCTCCTGTCCCTGCTGGCCACCCCTCTTCTGATAGAGCCCAGGATACCATTTGCTTTCCAAGCTGTGAGAGCACCCTACTGGCTCATGTTATGTTTTTCATCCATCAGGACCCCCAGGTCCTTCTCTCTTTCCTTCTTTCTTTCTTCTCTTGAGTTTCAAAAACAGTGAAAGAACCAAGCCATACCTTTTCAAAACGAATGTCTTCAGGCATCCCCAAGTATATTTTTCCTTATTTTCACTCTACTTTTTCTTTTTTTTCCCCCTTTGCATCAGTCACTTGTCTTTTTGCTGGTCTCTTTTGTGTTATATAGTGATAAAAAAGAAAATATAACTTCACTGGCATTAAGATCTATGAAACTTTGAAATTTAATTGTTTTCATGAGGATTTTCTAACACGGGTTCTTACAAGGTGCAGGCCTCTAGGAAACTATTTTAATAGTGCTCCAGCACAAACAGAAGGTATTGATGTATACTATTTGCATTAAATATGGTTGCCTAGCGTGGACAGGATTGTAGATAAAGTAATTTCTAGGAGTAGTATTTGATTTATAGCCATTCTGGAAGTTTTTCCTTTTAAATGTCTATAAATAAGTGATCAAGATGGTGGTGAAGATGAATGAATGAGACTATTTATTCCCTTCTTCTTGTAAGAATTGCATTTTCATTCATGTCAAATGAAAGATTCATTTTCAGCAGAAAGAGTATGAGTATGGCCTTCCAAAGTAACAGAAGGAAACATAAGTTACTGCTGACAATCTCACATTGATCTTTTGTGACTTGCTTGAGTCATTGGTTTGAAGACAGTCTTTTACCTCCTGAAGGTCTGTTGCCACTGTTGGGTGTTGTTGATTCAGAGCATAAATGTTCCCTTCTTATTGGGTGGAGCTGGTTAGTCAAGGTGATAATCACATGAAGCTGAGATGAACTGCTGGTGTTCCAAAGCATAGTCTGTTGTTGTGAAGATATTGTCTTAGTTTCCTTATATCTTTGTCCATATGTCAGTATTCCTTTACTTTTTCTGCCTTATAGTGAATGTAAGCTTTTAAGGATAAAAATAGCCTTCCTCTCTATGGTGCCCTGCAGCATGGACTTCTGTTTTGTGAGAAGGGTTTCCAAGTATCATAGCATATAAATAGTTATGTGGCTATGTTGGTGGCCAGTGTGCTTGCCATAGTGCTTCCAAAGCTATCTGCAAATGATTGGACTGGTACAATACATTTACGGTAAAGGCTCTCAAAATTGAAGTGTTTTACATTGTCTTCAAGATAAATAGGAATTTGAAAAAGCACCTGAAAAGATGTATTTTGAGTTCTCAGGTTGTGTGAGGCATTTTGTAGGGTGCAGCCAAAATACCAACCTCGGCACAGAATATTAATTACATAACAAGACAAATATTGAAACTGTAGAATCATAGAATATCCCGAGGTGGGAGGAACTCACAAGGATGATCAAGTCCAACCTCTGACTCCACAAGGGACCACTCCAATGCAAATGGTTGTTCAGCTGCAGCAGCTTGGGGCTATGCCCACTGCCCTTTAGTGCAGAACCTTTCCATGACCCTCCCCTGATACAACTCTGTTCCCTAGGGTCCTGTAGCTGCTACCAGAGAGCAGAGCTCAGCACTGCTTTCTGCTCCCTGTGAGGAGCTGCAGCTGCCTTGAGGGCTCCTCACAGCCTACTTTGCTCTGGGAGCAACAAACTTGGAGCTCTCAGACATTCCTCCAGTGTCTTGCCCTCAAGACCCTTCACAGTCCTTATAGCCCTCTGGAACTGGAGCGTTAACTCTTGAACTCTCAGGCCATGGCCTCTCCTACCCAACTCAGCCCTGTTTTGGCTGTCATGGAACACTTGTTGGGTCTCATCACCGTCTCCTTACGATATCACAAGTCACATCCCTGCCAACCACTATAAATACAGAGGTGCTGACAACAGAACACCAGTTGCTGACTGACTTTTGTCTGGGAAGCACATGCTTGAGACCAGGAGCTTTTTACCTAGATCCTTCCCCCCCATTCTAGGAATTTTTGTGGAGGAGGATGGATTCTTCTCCACCGAAGAAGCTCCAGCTTCTAGAGAGCAGCAGCAAGCTCAAGCCAATGCATGTAGACCCACTGGAGGGCAATGTTGAGCCCATGGAGGTGTACCTACCTCCACAGGGTGAACAGATGAAAGTAGATCTATCGCTATCAGGCCTGGGCAAGCACATCATGCTTGCCCAGAAACATCTCTATATCCATTGGTGGTGCAGCAGGAGCTCTCTATTTCTATCTTGGTGTTGAAGAGTCGCCGAAGAGCTTCTGCTCTCTAGAGTCCTTTTTTTTCCTCTGTCCCCCGTCCTCATCCTTCCTTGAGACCTCTCACCTCTTCTTTCCCAAGCTCTGAGGAAAAGAGAAGGACTGAGACTGGTGTCCTCTAAGCTTCTGCACAGAGAAAACAGGAGTCCAGTGGATGGCCCCCAGCTCTCTGTGGCCTCCATGCAAGTCCCAAGGATGAGGGCAGGACTGAGACTGGTGTTGTTATGCTTCTGTACCACGACAATGGGAGGCATCCAGTGGATGGCCCTGAGCTCCCTGCAGCCTCTAGGTGAGCCCTCAAGAAGAGGCTGGGACTGGGATGGGGTCCTCTGAGTTGCTGTGTAAAGACAACATGTGGAGTCTAGCCCTGAGTCCCTGCAGCCTGTAGGCAGTCTTGAAGAAGAAAGCAGGACTGGATCTGGTGTCCTCAAAACTGCTGTGCTGGGACAAGAGGAGTCCAGTAGATGGCCCTGAGATCCTTGATGCAAGTGCTAAAGAGGAAGGCGCGACTGGGACCGGCATCCTCTGAGTTGCTGTGTTGGCACAATAGGAATAGTCCAGCAGGCAGCCCCAAGCTCTCAGTGGACTCTAGGAAAGCCCTGAGGAAGAGAGCAGGACTGGTAATAGCATCTTCTAAGCTGCTGTGTCAGGTCCAGGAGGAATCAATTAGGCAGCCCCAAGCTCCCTGTGGCCTTCAGGCAGCATCAGAGAAGGTACAGAGGCAGCTTTCTGTTGGAGAAGCAGCAGACTTTGATTTGGACAGGAAGAAGGACTCAAGTTCAGCATAATTCCAGTTGCTCCATAAGGACTTCTATTTCAAAACTGGACAATGTTTAAAAGAACAATACAAAATAACAACGATAAGAAAAACTTTGTTTCTTTTTTTCTGAAACAGAGCCAGTAAGTTTACTGTTTTTGGTACTTCAGAGTCTGCCTTGAGTTTCCTGGGTTTGTTTCCCCAGAAGGAGCAACTCTGCCCCTTAGGAAGGGGCTTGGGCACATGGCAGCCTGGCAGGCTGTGGGCATGGCCTTTGCTCAGCACTGGGCACAGAGGGGTGAGGAGGGGTGGAGGGCTGTGGAATTTTACTGAAGGGGGCTGTGTAAAATATTTGATTACAATCGCACTTGAAAAAGTAGAAAAAAAAATAAAAAAAAAAATTGAAAATGCAAAAATGCTTGAAAAAGTAAAAATCCTTTAAAATGTTGTTTTCGTCTAAAAACCATTTTGAAGACAGTGTATGAGAAAGAAATATGTTTTGTGAAATTGTTTCATATAATATGCACACAAGGTTCTCATACCTATTTTTATTGAGTAACAATATCTGTTTTTACAGAGGTTCCATCATGAAATGAGAGAGGGGAAAATGGAGACAGGAAAGAAAACACGACAGAAGATGATATTTGAACAGCTTGTTAATTGAGGGGGTGGACAAAATCCAGTCATGCTCTTAATTTGAAGTATCTTGCTTTGCTTCTGTCTTCTGTAGAGTAAATTTATTAACTTATTAATAGGATTTATTTGAGAGCACTGCGCATCTGTTCTGTTTTGAAGCTGCTACTCGCTATATGCTTAGACCCTTGGTAGCAAGAAATAAGTAATCATATTGGATATCCAAAATGGCAACGTATGAACAGGGCACGGTCAAGAATCCCTTAGGAGTTTAGTTTTTATGGAACTTCAACATTTTTGTGCTGTAGAGAGATAGTAATTCTAAAACTTGAAGGAGCTGGGGTGGGAAGAGTGGGCTGATGGCTACATCTGCACAGGGAAGAATATTTTGGTTATAATTCTTGGGCGTCTGCCCAGCCACCTCTTCTTCCCACCTGCAGCATTGCTCTCAGAAGGCAAATCTAAACACTGTCATCAGCAACAACAAGACAGCTCTCAGCAACTTTGTTCTGCATCTTTCTCTATTGCAGTAGGGGAAGAGAAGCTTGCATCTGCTATCTCCAAAGAGACCAGCAAGGGAGCTTGGTCTGCCTACTGAGAACAACTCTGCAGATGCACCAGATTTCATTTTATTGTAATACCAAGTCAGCTTGCTGTTATCACTCTATGGCATAACAAATGATAGTGTTTCAGGAGACTATTTAAGAGTCTGTGTTATAATAAAGCAAGCTTCAATGCTTTTGGGTGACTCAGCTTGTAATGACGCTGTATACGCTCTCCTATTCTGTTGTGACAGCATTAGTCTTTGCACCTCTTGGGGAAAACTAATAAAATTCACCAGAAAGTAATCTAAGCCCTTTAAATTTTAACTTGAGTAAGCCTGTGATCCCATAAAGGGTGATAATTAATATATGTAGCTACTCATCTCCTTCCCATCTAGTACTGTGTGCCTTATTTAGTCAGCCTTTTGGTTAAACTTTCTTATTAAATATTTGAATGCTGGTTTGCAAACAGGAGTACAGAGTTTTTACCGCAAAATATTACTAGGGGTTTAATATCATAATGGTGTTGTGGGAAATATCTGCAGGTTTTTCTTGCTGTCGTGCGTTTCTCTTTAAGGTAATCCAGTTCTGAGCAGCTTCGTGCTAGGCTTGTTCTGTATAAAGGAATAATTCAGATATAAACTACCAAATCTGCTGTCTGAAATTAATGGGTATCTGCAATCATCAAAATGTACAGTCTTTTTTTATTATTTTCTTCTTCCCAGAGTTTGAGCACACATCATTCTGTTGGTGTTTACTGGTGGCTCAGCACTCTGCAAGAATACTTTTCAAAGTTGTTTGAAAGTGTAAATATGTTGATTTAAAATCACTGAAATAATATTGCTTCAGGCTCTCTCTTTGTAAAATGTTGATTTAGCTCATATGTATGTTGCTCTGAAAATAATGCCTCTTATTTATTTCCATGGGAATTACAACAGATACAAAGATGACAATAACACTGTTTGGTAGAGCAAGAACAAGAGCCTGCATGCTGCTCTTGTAAAAATCTGTACCAGTGGAGGTGTTGCCACTGTCAAAACGTAGCACTCGCTACTTCACTGTGCTCGCATCTGCTGTTTGTTCTCCATAAATGTTCAGCAAGCATTGATGAATGTCAGTGGCTACAATTTTTCCTGCATGGAGGAAATCGATGGCACCTCTTTGTTTCATACTTTGCTTCCTTGTCAAACTGCCCTTCTGCTGCCATCTGCCTTATGGCAATAACTTAAAATGGAGTATTGGTGGGAACCTTCAACCTCTACTTCCATATCATCAACATCATCTCTGGTATTGTGGGCCAATGGAATAAAACAGGAGGCATTACTTCTGGGACAGTGCGCATATTACCTACTGTAAAATTACTGTCGGTATCTGGCAGCTTAGACATACCAAGTATGAGTACGTGTCTTGGGTTTGCTGACCCTAAATATGTTAGGAAAGATTAGATTTGCAATTCAGTCTTTGTAAAATTCTTATTGCATCTTAAATATCTTCTGTTATAATTGACTTTTTTTTTTTTTTTTTTTTTTTTTTTTTTTTAGATGTAGCTGAGGAAATCAACTATCTTTCTAAGTCTAATGATTAGCTGAGGTCATTCAGAGATTGAAATCTTAATTTCATATGGAAATGTTAATAATGATGTGCTTGAGTCATAATATTATTAAATTTCGTTCCAGACATCAGTACTCTTAGGGAAATGAGTAAAGTAAATAATGCACGTTGAAGGGAGGCCTATCTGAACTCTCTAAAAGCAGGTGGCAAGGGCCAGGTGGTGGCAGTTTTTTTGTCTGCTTGATTTGAAAGGTAAGGTCTCACTTATGCTTTGTTGCACTGACAAATGGGACCTTAAAGACTGTATAACTTAAAGAGCCCTGCTGTAGGCAGGAGTACCTTCTATGTGACCACACTGCTCATAGTTCTGGATGTGTCACTCAGTTACAAGGCATGTATGACTTGGCACTGAGGCAAGGAGTGCTTCTGGGTGTACAGTAGAAGTTCTGGAACACATCTCCCTCTGCTTCCAAGGTTAAACCTCTGAGAGTAAGGGTGGTTTTCTGTTAATAGGATCTTGCAGGGCTTCTGTGAAAGATCTATGAGGCTGATGACTGAGGAAGCCATAAGGAATTATAAGACAAATTGTATATATTTGCAGGTGAAATTTTCTAGTTCTGGAGAATCAAGATGAGAAATGAAGAATTAAGAGTAAAAGCGACTTTTTGCTTTGATACATGAAATCTTCATAAGTGCAGGGAGTATCTTCCCTAAGAAATTCCTGGTTTGTATGTAGCTGCAATCAGATCAGACCCTCATGAAGAAAATATATTTTAAATTAATTTTGAGGTTGTTGGTTACGATTGATGTGTGCTTAGAAATATAGTGTTGTCACGGATTTGACCAGATCAATCTATGTCCGTGACAGGGGCGACAGGCCTCATTCCTAGAGCATTGGCCACCTCTCCCGTTCAGCGACATCTAAGGCCAGTTGGACAGCCTTTACCTCTGCAAATTGGCTTGATTCTCCTTTCCCTTCAGTGGCCTCTGCAACTTGTCGTGTGGGGCTCCACACAGCAGATTTCCATCTGCGATGCTTCCCCACAATACGACACGATCCATCTGTGAACAGGGCATATTTCTTTTCATTCTCCGGTAGTTCATTGTATGGTGGGGCTTCTTTAGCACGTGATACTTCTTCTCCTGGTGGTGTTCCAAACTTTTTACCTTCAGGCCAGTCCATGATGACCTCTAGGATTCCTGGACGGCTGAGGTTCCCCATCCGTGCTCGTTGTGTAATCAACGCAACCCACTTACTCCAAGTGGCATCAGTGGCATGATGGGTGGAGGGAACCTTTCCTTTAAACATCCAGTTCAGCACTGGCAGTCGAGGTGCCAGAAGGAGCTGTGTTTCAGTACCGACTACTTCAGAAGCAGCCCGAACCCCTTCATAAGCGGCTAAGATCTCCTTCTCAGTTGGAGTGTAGTGCTCTTCAGACCCTCTGTATGCCCGACTCCAGAATCCCAGGGGTCGGCCTCGGGTCTCTCCTGAGGCTCTTTGCCACAAACTCCAAGTGGGACCGTTCTCTCCAGCAGCGGTGTAGAGGATGTTCTTTATACCCTGTCCAGTCCGTACTGGCCCTAGGGCCACGGCACGGGCTATCTCCTGTTTAATCTGTTCAAAAGCCTGCTGCTGCTCAGGGCCCCATGTAAACTCATTTCTCATTCGCGTCACATAATAAAGGGGGCTTACAATAAGGCTGTAGTTTGGAATGTGCATTCTCCAAAAGCCCACTGCACCCAGAAAAGATTGTGTCTCTCTTTTGCTAGTGGGTGGAGACATAGCAGTGATTTTGTCAATCACGTCTGTCGGGATGTGACGACGGCCATCTTGCCACTTTATACCTAGGAATTGAATCTCCTGGGCAGGTCCTTTCACTTTGCTTCGCTTAATAGCAAAACCAGCACTCAGAAGAATTTGGATCATTCTCTCTCCTTTTGTGAAGACTTCTTCTGCTGTATCGCCCCACACAATGATGTCATCAATGTACTGCAGGTGCTCAGGAGCACTGCCCTGTTCCAATACAGTTTGAATCAACCCATGGCAAATGGTCGGGCTATGTTTCCACCCCTGGGGCAAACGGTTCCAGGTATACTGAATGCCCCTCCATGTGAAAGCAAACTGTGGCTTACATTCTTTGGCCAAAGGGATGGAAAAGAAGGCATTAGCAATGTCAATGGTGGCATACCATTTGGCCGCTTTTGACTCCAGTTCATACTGGAGTTCTAACATGTCCGGCACAGCAGCACTCAGTGGGGGTGTGACTTCATTCAGGCCACGGTAGTCCACCGTCAGCCTCCATTCTCCACTGGCTTTACGCACTGGCCATATGGGGCTGTTAAAAGGCGAGTGAGTTTTGCTGATCACTCCCTGGCTCTCTAGTTGACGAATTAACTTATGAATGGGGAGCAAAGAATCCCTGTTGGTGCGGTACTGACGCCTGTGCACCATTTTTGTAGCAACCGGTACGTGTTGCTCTTTTACTCGCAGCAGCCCCACAACAGATGGATCTTCTGACAGGCCAGGCAAAACAGACAGCTGCTTAATGTTGTCTGCGTCCACAGCAGCTATTCCAAAGGCCCATTGGTACCCCTTAGGATCCTTGAAATGCCCCCTTCTGAGATAATCAATCCCTAGTATACATGGAGCCCCTGGGCCTGTCACAATAGGATGTTTTTGCCAGTTCTTACCAGTGAGGCTTATCTCGGCCTCCAACACAGTCAATTCTTGAGAGCCCCCGGTCACTCCAGAAATATGGATTGATTCTGTCCCTTCATGACTCGAGGGCATCAGAGTGCACTGTGCACCAGTGTCCACCAGGGCCTTATATTTCAGTGGTTCTGATGTGCCAGGCCATCGAATCCACACAGTCCAATATACTCTATTATCCCTTTCCCCCCCCTGACTGAGGGCAGGGCCCCTCTATTCATTACCTGTGGTAACTGGAGCAACTGCACTGGTGGTAGATCTGCCTTGTAATTCTTTCACCCGGGCTCGTAGTACAGGAGTAGGTTGACCGTGCCACTTCCCCATGTCTTCTCCATGGTCACGTAGGTAATACCATAAGGTAATTCGCGGTGTATTATTCCTTACTTGAGCCGGAGAGCGTCTGCCTCTAACAGCTGAGATTTTTGATCGTGCACGTAAGAAGGAAGGTTCATCGTCTTTAGTTAGGTGGGCTCGCAGAAGTCTCATCGTCTCCTTCATCTCCTTCACATCCTTCGCTAGACTTGTTTGATTATCCTGATCTTCATCAAGCGTCTCTGATACTGCTACAGGTTTGTCACGGTTAATCAGTTGAGACACTTGCTCCGTCATTCTTGATATTGCAGCAACGGCAGAATGAATTGGGGACAGCAATTGTTCGTAGTTTTGGAGCGTAACAATTAATTCATAAACTAAGGGCGTTCTCTGTTGTTCCTGGTATCTGTCACACGCTGATGTTAGTGTAGCGGCATATTTGTCCGGCGCTGTTGTCACGATTTTCTGCCATATCTCAGGCGTTGTCCTCACTCTTTCAGGGTCGCGGTTTTGTTGTGGGTGGTTAGGAACAAAGTCAGGGTCATACAACATTTCCACCACGCCTATTTCCCTCAAATACTGGATATCCTTTTCAACTGTATCCCATTTTTTCATTGAAATCTTCAAGCTATTTTTGAAGGGATACTTTTCCTTCACAGCTGTTAACACTCGCTCCCAGAGGGAGGCAGCCTCATCCGAACATCGACTAATTCCTCTATCAATAGCTGGATCTCTGGCAATGGCACCTAGTTGGCGAGCTTCATTACCATCCAGAGACAAGCTATGGGCCCCACTGTCCCAACAGCGAACCAACCAGGAAACAATACTTTCATTCAGGCGCCGTGTGAACTCCTTTCTTGAACCTTGGATTTCAGTCATCTTTAGAGGCCGGCGAGTAGTAATAGAGACTTCCTCTTCATCACTCTCTTCTGCATGTCTCTTAGTTTTCGCTTTTGCCTTTCGCGATGGTGGTGGTTCTGAGGAGGGCCCCTCGCCTGGATCTTCCTCCTCCTCCTCCTCTTCTTCTCTTTTTCGTTCAAGACGCGAAGACACTCGTTTCCATTTCTTGCCCTCCACAGGAGCAACTGGTATTGTTACTGGTGTCTCCCGTGATTGATTAGATTTGACTTGGGGATTTTCCCCTTTGGCTTGAACCTCAGCTCGGAAACTCTCTCTCTCCAGAATGGTATTATATAGGGCACGGTAAGCACAAGCCAAACCCCAAATAAGTTGTACCTCCTTAGATTTATGTAAGCCGCATAGTCCCTGACTCAAATACTGGCTTAGTTTCTCAGGATCCCACAGGTGTTCAAGAGTAAAATCCCATGACACTGCGGGTCCCCATGCTTCTAAAACCTTTCCTAAACCTCTCCATATTCCCTGCCAATCATCATTCTCTAGTTTCAGAAGAGACTCCTTTCCCTTATTATGAATGCTTAGGAATACATTCAGGAGAATTGATGACACGAACAACAACATGAGTATTAATTCAAGATTCGAAAAACGTTTCACAAACCGAGAAGAAAACCCGGAGACTGGTCTGAACATTGTGTTGTTTGTAAAATTAGCTATTCCATTTGGGATGTAGTTGTTTGAGAAATTAGCCATTCCTTCTGGGATGTAGATGTCAAAGTTCAAATCATACCACATTGCAAATAGGTAAAACATAGGTGTCTCCATCAGTGCCCTTAGATAGTTATATACAGATGCAATTCCAAAACACACAAGTGTGAGATGGATTATTGGCCAGTAGGTTGTGACTAACACCATTGCTTTAAATCCTTTACCCAGCACCCCCACGATAACGAGTGGGTTCATCACTGGTGCTTGCTAAAAAGGGGTTAATGAATTGAAGCTAACAAGAGGAGGGAAAAAAAAAAGAAAAAAAAAACGCACTACCCAGACTAAGTAGTGCTCAAAGTTTACAAATATCCCAGAACACTGGCAGTACGCCTAATCTTTCAAGGTCAGGTTTTCCAGCACAGAAACCTGAACTACTGATAATGCTCCCTAACGAAGCTCTCTAAGAGCAGAGAGAAAAAGAGATTCGTTCAAAAAGCTAAAAAGCAGTCGCCCCACGTTGGGCGCCAAAAAATCTGTCACGGATTTGACCAGATCAATCTATGTCCGTGACAGGGGCGACAGGCCTCTGCCCTCCCCCCCCACCCCAGTCCCACAAAAATGGGAAGGAAGGAAGGGAGGAAAAGAACAGCGGCAACAATCTATGGAGGAAAACTTATTTTACTATAATATCGGAATACAAGATAACACAATAGATACAATTTAATTGAAATTGAGATTAATAAATCAGACGAGATGAGAGAGAGAGAGTTCCCGGGACCGATTCAAACCTGAAAAGCTTGGAACGGCTAGGAAAGCACCCTCCAGCACCCACTGCCAGGCAGCAAGAGAGCGCCCCCCCCACCCGGAAGGGCCAGATCCCGTGACTTCTGTAATGTACAGGGATAGGTAGCTGGGATTGGGCAGTGACACTTTAATGCCCCGTACACTACATGATGTTTTGATGTGGAATACTGAAACCCAAAAACAAAAAAAACAAAAACAAAAAACATAGAACCATGACAAGTGTCCATCATTGCCTTCTTTCCTTTATCTGTGGAATGACGTTGATGATGCAAGTTGCTATAATGCTTGAATACATACCAAGCAGGTGACCTTGCAGGTATTTCAACTGTATGCAAGTACATTTTAGTAGCATCCTTTGTTCAAGTACAGACAGAAGTGAGGTAAATGTAAGAAATGGGTGGTATTGGCAGCATTTTGTTGACTTGTTGAATGGACCAAAAGTGGCAAATTGTTTTATATCGTACTTAATATAATACATCACGTAAGAAGGCTGTTTTGCCTACATGTCCATTATTTATTTGGATTTCTTTCTGTTGTGTAGATCTGCATATAAACAACTCTTTATCACTTCATACACTCTTTCAATGTAATGTACAGTCTGGTAATACTAAATCTCTTTTTTTTTTTTTTTTAAGTTGACTTGTGGCTTCTTCTACGCAGACAAAAGAGTTGTACTAGGCAGAACTGATAGTTGTTTCTTGCTTGCATCTAGAGTTTTGTTTTACTGTGTAATTTACTTCTTTCTCTTCTCTCTAATGGATAGCATAGCAATGATTTGTGTGGCATAATATATTACTATTTGCAAGAATATGGAATGCTAAGATTCCTTTTCTGCCCTCTTTATTTTCTGGCAGCCATAAGGTGTAAGCCCTTCTTACTCCCTTTACATTGGCAACTTTAGCTCTTCTATCAATATGCATGGTTTGGCTTCAATGAAAATTGTGCCTGTGTACATCTGTGGCTTAGTGTATACAGTGAAGGAGTTCCTATGTTTGATATTGATATCATAATCACTTTTTTGGCAGTACATGCAAAGATTTGGAAAGCTTGATTTAGCTTGCATATTTCTTTTCCACGTTTTCAAGTGCTGCTGTATGGAAGGACTGCTTTAGAGGGTGAATTTGACCACTTTTTGCCATAAATGTTTTTATTTTTCAGAAGCTCTTTTTCATTTTTAATTGTAAAATAACTTGATATCAAAACATGACATTGCTTTGTTTCTTATTTAAGTTGAGGTGACGTTGGAACCCGTGCTTTAATACCACGTTATGTTTCATTTTTGGAGTTCCTTGTAGGAGTAACAGACTGCAAAGTGCGGCTTTTTCTGGATTGTGGCTTGGACCTTCAGATTATCTGAGTGTCTGTATGTCATACATGGTTCTCTAGGTTTGTAGTGACATTCTCCTTCACATGTGGCGATGTTCTCTAAGTTTTGAAACGAAAATCGAGAATCAAAATAGATGCATTCTAGAATACAGAGATTCTACTCTGATCTACCTTATGAAACAAAACATCATTGTAAAATGCTTTGTATTCTCATAACAGGAAAGAAATATTTGTATACTAAAGCTTAAATAATATTTTCTGTTAAATTGCAGTGTTATAAAAAGATCCTGATTAAGAATGCTGGAGTATCTTTGACCTCTCATTCCCTTCCTTCTAGGATAATTTCTCTTGTTTGCATGTGGGTAAAGCAAAATATGTTATATATATATTTTTTTTTTCAGTTGTGGTTTTAAGTGTGTGTGTTTTCTTAACTTATTTAGAGAAGCAGTAAAACCCTTCCAGCATTTCTCTAAAAGTAAATTTCTCTACTAAGAAATCTTTATGATCCCAAGAATGACTTTTATTGTATGTCTCACTGTGCCAACATTTTGTTAACAATCAGTTTTATTTAAAATAATGTTAAAAGCCCTGCCTTGTGGCAGTCATATAATACAAGTATGCCTCTTGAATTTTTTTGTATATTTAACATGAATCAAAGACATAAAATAAGTTCTTAGGTAGTTGTATGTAAACAGATACAATCCTTACTCTACATGATTTGTCCATGTGTATATTAGGCAGTGGTAGGTAAAGTAAACAGATTCAGGTAAACTGGGAGGAGGAAGGACCCTTATCCATCTCGAGTCAAAATTTGGATCAACTGAAGAGTAGTTTTCTCTGTAGAACTGGGAAGATTCATTGATAAAATGTACAGAAATTTGCTTGGAGCTCATCAGGGCAGGCAGTTAGACTTTTCAAATTAGTCTGACGTCCTTGCTAAGTGGCTTTTGGAAGCTGCACGTCTTTTGGCTTACATGAAGTATGTTCTTTCAACAGATGGCAGCCTTTCTAGTAGTAAGAGAAGAAAGACTTGTAGAAGTCTTCTCATGGGTAGTTGTTATCTGCTGGTACTTTGGTGACTGAAATGCTGACATCATGGAGAAAAATCTCAAACTCATAACACTTTTTAATCAATATTTTTGCTTCCTAACAGAGATAGTTCTAGATTTCTGACAGTTCCAGAACCATGATCTGATTAAACACTTGGTAAGTCTTTGACAGATGCTGTTCCCTGAAACTAGAAAGATTAATGCTGTGAAGTCGAAGATGAGCAAGAGTGGTATATGTTTTGTTTGAGTAGAGAATATTTGTTTGCTTTCAGTGCAGAATGAAGTGACTGAATACAAACTGCTTTGGTGGTCTTGAATTTGTAAGCAAGCACTCACCTGGGGAAGGCATAAAAATGACTAAGTGACCTCTTCTAAGTGGGAAATTGTATCTTGTTGAAAAGGTCTTATAGGAGGTTTACATTCTACTAATTTCTCAAGTAGTAAACTCCTGCCTGAGCAGAACTTCTGTTAGTTACTTGTATTTTCTTTTTTTAATTCTTTCTGAATAATATAGTATTTTTTAGGGAGCTTTCTAATATACCGCTATTTTATAACACTAGTGGGATTCCTTTATATTGCATAGATCATTTGGGATGATGTCCAAGATGTGACTCACTGTGATGTTTTAAGGCATTATAAAGTGTTTGCAAACTCATCTAGATTGTTTTGTTGTGGTGACATGATCGGGCTGTACTTCCTGTCTTGAGGAAACCTGCAAACATTGTAGATAATCAAGATTTGCTGTACTACTTTAATTTCTTCTTGGTAAGACATACTGCAAATTTACCTTTGGCTTTATAATTGTCCTTAATGGATTTCTTCAGCTGTTTTGAGTGTGTCTTAATCTATGTTATATGGTTACTGATAAAAGACAGATTCGATCTGGAACACTGAAGACATAAACGCCATTCTGGATTTCTGAAACAAAAATACTGACCAGCTTTCTTGGTTTATAGAAGAATACATAGCACTTGTAATGGAAATGCTAAGCAGGGCTGGAAGCATTGATTGAGCACCTGATGGGAAGGCAGGGCCACCCCAGGGGAGGTCAGCTGCATTCAGTGAGGGGGCCGGGATCCTCATTCAAGGGTTGGCAGTGGAGGTAATGGTGTCTTGCTGGTTGTCCCTGTGTACCTGAGGCCTTCTGAAGGTAAGCAGCTGCTTTCTTTTATTTCTGTGCCCATGGATCTTGCATTCGAGTAAATCCTAGCTTGCTGCAGCCTGGAACCTTGCTGATCTGCTGTTATTGCTGCACTTTCTATTCCACTGCATCACAGCAGTTAAGATGATTTTTTGATTTTGCAATAGTTCTGTGCATATGTGGTTTTTTTTTTCCTAACAAATACATTAAAATAAACAAAAACAGCAAACTTTTTAAAACTCAGCACTGTATTTATACAACTGCTGGTCTGACCATTGGTTTCCAGTTGAACAAGTGTTGTTTGTACAGTCACAGGCTTAAGGGGGAGAAAAAAAATTGCATTGCATGCATTTTATGTTTTATTTTACATCCAATCTCAACTCTGCCAAGAGATGAGAAGTTGACTGGCATATCATGTAACGAGACATATTAAACCAAGTGTGTGGGGAAAAATAGATCTGGGCACAGTACGTATCATTTTTGTCCTCTGACTGTATTATCTATATCAATCTGAGTATTGGTATATTAAAAACTGTTATTATGCCATTATGACTGACTTTAGTGCACACAAAAAAACCCTGCAGATTATTTGAGATGGATTAAATATACTTAAGTGGTTCTTAAGTGGTATCCGTGTGTGTGTGTGTGTGTGTGTGTGTGTGTGTAAAAGAATTTTGAGAAATTGAGTCAGGTTCTGTTGGGAATTGTCTAGGGAAAAGCAGTTACTTGCATGAAGATCATCCAAGTGATTCCCTGTGTAAAAGTTGTCAGATAACCTGTGAACTTATTAGTTTATCTCAGAGCTGTGATGCTTCATGCAATGTGCTTTGTCAAGAATTTGTATTGCAATGTTTCACAATTGTAAGGTTTTTGTTCGCTTGTTTTCTTTACAGAGAATAACAGACGCGTTTTGCAACTTGATTCTAAATGGGAGTAAATCTCATATCTGAGGATGAAACTCTTGTTCCCTCTGAACAAGAGGATCCTGGCAGAGGATAACTAACAACTCATTTTTTGTGGTATTGAGAGGTTTTCCAGGTTTCGTCAGTTGTTTCTATATTTTTTTGTAATCCCTATGTAAACTGCTTTGCTGCAGGAACTGCTGGTTGCTAGCTCTAAGTTGAAATAAAGCAAAATTATAGATTAACGAGACTGTTTTTAGCACAACTGTTGTTTTGCTGCTCAAGAATTTTCTACTGGCCTGCTAAAGTGGGCATAGTCAGAATGTGCTGTGTGAATAAGCAGCTGTTTATTTTCTTTAGTTCTTGTCCAAGGCCACATGTCTTTATTTAGTGTTCACTATTCAAATGCTGTCTTGAATGCTGAATTTTGTTTTGCATCATGAATCACATCCTTACAACATCTGAGTTACTCATGGATAGCTATTACATTTATCTTCATAGATATATTCATTCAATTCATTACTGAGAATTTATCTTTATAGCTGACCTTAAGGTAACAGTATTATTACTACTTTTTTTTTAAAAGAAGTTAGTTATGGCTCCATTGGTATCAAAATTCTGTATGAATCTTTGGGTGCCCAAGCAGGAATGCCTCTTCCTTCAAATTCAGCATTTGGTTTATTGCTTTGGAGTGACATCCACTTAGAGTAGTGAGTGCATAGCATGTCTGGGAAGCAGATCTAGAGCTTCCTTGGCAGCCAGGAGAAAGAGCCAGTGCTGTGACCTACCTGTATGCTATAGTGACTTCCTGAGCAGCATACGGGAACTGTGTGGCTGAGGTTTCAGTGCTCATCTGTAAACTGAGCGCATTTCTTACAGTATTGGTATTGCAGTTTCCAGCATCGCTTAGCCTTTAGAAATAAAACCCAAAGCTGAAGGAGTTGATTCCTAAAGAGTTTGCTGGAAGAACCAGGCTGTCTAGGTCATGGTTGCATGAACAGGTAAATTGCCAGAGTGAGTTGCTGCTCCCCATGCATCTTTATCTCTTTGTGTTGCTGACAGCTTGGCAAGCCAGTTAAACACAGCTGCAGAAAGCATTACAGCTTTTTCTTTGGTGTTGCTTTCCTATGCTGTGCTGGTAAGGTAAATCGGCATATGGATGTCAGCACCAGTGCTGGGAGAAATGCACTAGAAGCAGGAAGACTTGTGTATGAGAAATTAATGTAGAACTCTTTCCTCTCTCCTCCAAGGATTAGCATCTGTGAAGCCATACCCTTAAGGCTCTTTGGTAGGTAGTTGTTCCAACTTAGCTTTTATTCTTAATTGCAGGTTTCTTGCTTGTTCTAAGCTGGTGTGGCTTGACGCATTTCAGACTGCAGTACTTTGCCTGATGCTGACTGGTCATATGTTCTAGTTTCCTTTCTTGCTCTTCTGATTGGTTGTACAGCCACGGAATGAGCTGATACCAAAACTGCTATTTTACCTGCTGTTGTTTTTCAGACAAATGAGAAGCTGATTCAACCTGTAACAATTGGGCCAGTACAAAGATAGGATGAAGAATGCACAGCTGCAGCTAAAGATGGTTGTGAACAGCCTGGCATCTTGAGAAACAGTGCTGTGTTTGTTGATCCAGGGCTTCTCAGCAAACTGCATGTATTGGTTCTCTACTTCCTATCCACACTTGCACAAACTGGTTGCTCCCTCTGTGGTGGACCTATCACAGTGTTGTCTGAGGGAGGAAGAGAAGCTGCCTTTTCTAAGATCCCGTGCTTAGCAGCTCTGACATCATAGCCCTAGCATTCAGAAGGAACAACAGGCAGATAGGTCTTGCTTTTAAATTCAACTTATGTTTCGGGAGATTTACAAGAATAGCAATGGAATGGTCTTCCTCCCAGGATTACCTTCCCACTGACTTACCCTTTTTTATTCCAGAGCTGCAAAATATCAGTTCCGTGAAGTACAATGGCAGAATTCCTGTAGGAGTTTGAAAATCTGCAGTATCCTGTATTTCTCTCTCCAGGGAAATGGCTGAGAACTCACTTCCTCTCCCACCACCCAATGGCTTAAGAGCTTGCTGCTGATGTTGGAAAATTTCAGGCTCCAATTGTTAAGATTAGTTGGGACTTCCAGGTGGCAGAAAACAGGATCTTTCAATGAAAGATTATGGATATTTTATTAATAATAAATAATGCTACCAGAGGAGCTTATAAAAAGGCAGATTGAAAATCTGCTGCTTCAGCTTCACACTACTCAAAGCGTTACTTACGTTTAGTTTTTTGAGCTGTTTATCCAAAATGGAATTATAACAGTACTTGTGAAATTCTTGCCTTGGTAAACCTATTGAACAGTTGTATCTGTATGTACTTTGGCAATCTAAATTTAAAACAAGGCTTTCTCTAAGCAGGTCAGTGAAAATACTTTTCTTTTGATCTTGCATCCTTGTGGATGCCTGTGTAGAGCATCTCTTTGGTAGGCTCTTTGGTAGGCTCACTTGAACTGGTTGCAATAAGGGTACACGTGTTGCACAGTTCCTCAAAAACTGCTTGTTTTAGAAAAACCAGAAGTCAGGACAGTGGACTTACACTGGCCAAAAGGATATTCCATACTGTATCATATCCCACAAATGGAGAGTTTTGAAGGAAATGGCTCTCTTCCGCTTACTGGGGGCTAGCAGGGCATCGGTCAGTGAGTGATGAGCAGTTGCTTGTGTATCACTTGTTACATACATTCAGATATATATGTAGTCATTACTATTATACTTCTTTTTTCTGCATTAGTAAATAGCTTCATCTCATCCCACGAGTTCTATTTTGGTTTTTTTTTGTTTGTTTGTTTTTATTCTCCGTGATTTTTCTCCATGATGTCAGCATTTCAGTCACCAAAGTACCAGCAGATAACAACTACCCATGAGAAGACTTCTACAAGTCTTTCTTCTCTTACTACTAGAAAGGCTGCCATCTGTTGAAAGAACATACTTCATGTAAGCCAAAAGACGTGCAGCTTCCAAAAGCCACTTAGCAAGGACGTCAGACTAATTTGAAAAGTCTAACTGCCTGCCCTGATGAGCTCCAAGCAAATTTCTGTACATTTTATCAATGAATCTTCCCAGTTCTACAGAGAAAACTACTCTTCAGTTGATCCAAATTTTGACTCGAGATGGATAAGGGTCCTTCCTCCTCCCAGTTTACCTGAATCTGTTTACTTTACCTACCACTGCCTAATATACACATGGACAAATCATGTAGAGTAAGGATTGTATCTGTTTACATACAACTACCTAAGAACTTATTTTATGTCTTTGATTCATGTTAAATATACAAAAAAATTCAAGAGGCATACTTGTATTATATGACTGCCACAAGGCAGGGCTTTTAACATTATTTTAAATAAAACTGATTGTTAACAAAATGTTGGCACAGTGAGACATACAATAAAAGTCATTCTTGGGATCATAAAGATTTCTTAGTAGAGAAATTTACTTTTAGAGAAATGCTGGAAGGGTTTTACTGCTTCTCTAAATAAGTTAAGAAAACACACACACTTAAAACCACAACTGAAAAAAAAAATATATATATAACATATTTTGCTTTACCCACATGCAAACAAGAGAAATTATCCTAGAAGGAAGGGAATGAGAGGTCAAAGATACTCCAGCATTCTTAATCAGGATCTTTTTATAACACTGCAATTTAACAGAAAATATTATTTAAGCTTTAGTATACAAATATTTCTTTCCTGTTATGAGAATACAAAGCATTTTACAATGATGTTTTGTTTCATAAGGTAGATCAGAGTAGAATCTCTGTATTCTAGAATGCATCTATTTTGATTCTCGATTTTCGTTTCAAAACTTAGAGAACATCGCCACATGTGAAGGAGAATGTCACTACAAACCTAGAGAACCATGTATGACATACAGACACTCAGATAATCTGAAGGTCCAAGCC
The DNA here is from genome assembly GCF_023343835.1 of Lagopus muta. NCBI lineage: Eukaryota > Metazoa > Chordata > Aves > Galliformes > Phasianidae > Lagopus > Lagopus muta. The sequence goes on from NC_064471.1 coordinate 6,043,946, forward strand.
ACAATCCAGAAAAAGCCGCACTTTGCAGTCTGTTACTCCTACAAGGAACTCCAAAAATGAAACATAACGTGGTATTAAAGCACGGGTTCCAACGTCACCTCAACTTAAATAAGAAACAAAGCAATGTCATGTTTTGATATCAAGTTATTTTACAATTAAAAATGAAAAAGAGCTTCTGAAAAATAAAAACATTTATGGCAAAAAGTGGTCAAATTCACCCTCTAAAGCAGTCCTTCCATACAGCAGCACTTGAAAACGTGGAAAAGAAATATGCAAGCTAAATCAAGCTTTCCAAATCTTTGCATGTACTGCCAAAAAAGTGATTATGATATCAATATCAAACATAGGAACTCCTTCACTGTATACACTAAGCCACAGATGTACACAGGCACAATTTTCATTGAAGCCAAACCATGCATATTGATAGAAGAGCTAAAGTTGCCAATGTAAAGGGAGTAAGAAGGGCTTACACCTTATGGCTGCCAGAAAATAAAGAGGGCAGAAAAGGAATCTTAGCATTCCATATTCTTGCAAATAGTAATATATTATGCCACACAAATCATTGCTATGCTATCCATTAGAGAGAAGAGAAAGAAGTAAATTACACAGTAAAACAAAACTCTAGATGCAAGCAAGAAACAACTATCAGTTCTGCCTAGTACAACTCTTTTGTCTGCGTAGAAGAAGCCACAAGTCAACTTAAAAAAAAAAAAAAAGAGATTTAGTATTACCAGACTGTACATTACATTGAAAGAGTGTATGAAGTGATAAAGAGTTGTTTATATGCAGATCTACACAACAGAAAGAAATCCAAATAAATAATGGACATGTAGGCAAAACAGCCTTCTTACGTGATGTATTATATTAAGTACGATATAAAACAATTTGCCACTTTTGGTCCATTCAACAAGTCAACAAAATGCTGCCAATACCACCCATTTCTTACATTTACCTCACTTCTGTCTGTACTTGAACAAAGGATGCTACTAAAATGTACTTGCATACAGTTGAAATACCTGCAAGGTCACCTGCTTGGTATGTATTCAAGCATTATAGCAACTTGCATCATCAACGTCATTCCACAGATAAAGGAAAGAAGGCAATGATGGACACTTGTCATGGTTCTATGTTTTTTGTTTTTGTTTTTTTTGTTTTTGGGTTTCAGTATTCCACATCAAAACATCATGTAGTGTACGGGGCATTAAAGTGTCACTGCCCAATCCCAGCTACCTATCCCTGTACATTACAGAAGTCACGGGATCTGTCCCTTCCGGGTGGGGGGGGCGCTCTCTTGCTGCCTGGCAGTGGGTGCTGGAGGGTGCTTTCCTAGCCGTTCCAAGCTTTTCAGGTTTGAATCGGTCCCGGGAACTCTCTCTCTCTCATCTCGTCTGATTTATTAATCTCAATTTCAATTAAATTGTATCTATTGTGTTATCTTGTATTCCGATATTATAGTAAAATAAGTTTTCCTCCATAGATTGTTGCCGCTGTTCTTTTCCTCCCTTCCTTCCTTCCCATTTTTGTGGGACTGGGGTGGGGGGGGAGGGCAGAGGCCTGTCGCCCCTGTCACGGACATAGATTGATCTGGTCAAATCCGTGACAGATTTTTTGGCGCCCAACGTGGGGCGACTGCTTTTTAGCTTTTTGAACGAATCTCTTTTTCTCTCTGCTCTTAGAGAGCTTCGTTAGGGAGCATTATCAGTAGTTCAGGTTTCTGTGCTGGAAAACCTGACCTTGAAAGATTAGGCGTACTGCCAGTGTTCTGGGATATTTGTAAACTTTGAGCACTACTTAGTCTGGGTAGTGCGTTTTTTTTTTCTTTTTTTTTTCCCTCCTCTTGTTAGCTTCAATTCATTAACCCCTTTTTAGCAAGCACCAGTGATGAACCCACTCGTTATCGTGGGGGTGCTGGGTAAAGGATTTAAAGCAATGGTGTTAGTCACAACCTACTGGCCAATAATCCATCTCACACTTGTGTGTTTTGGAATTGCATCTGTATATAACTATCTAAGGGCACTGATGGAGACACCTATGTTTTACCTATTTGCAATGTGGTATGATTTGAACTTTGACATCTACATCCCAGAAGGAATGGCTAATTTCTCAAACAACTACATCCCAAATGGAATAGCTAATTTTACAAACAACACGATGTTCAGACCAGTCTCCGGGTTTTCTTCTCGGTTTGTGAAACGTTTTTCGAATCTTGAATTAATACTCATGTTGTTGTTCGTGTCATCAATTCTCCTGAATGTATTCCTAAGCATTCATAATAAGGGAAAGGAGTCTCTTCTGAAACTAGAGAATGATGATTGGCAGGGAATATGGAGAGGTTTAGGAAAGGTTTTAGAAGCATGGGGACCCGCAGTGTCATGGGATTTTACTCTTGAACACCTGTGGGATCCTGAGAAACTAAGCCAGTATTTGAGTCAGGGACTATGCGGCTTACATAAATCTAAGGAGGTACAACTTATTTGGGGTTTGGCTTGTGCTTACCGTGCCCTATATAATACCATTCTGGAGAGAGAGAGTTTCCGAGCTGAGGTTCAAGCCAAAGGGGAAAATCCCCAAGTCAAATCTAATCAATCACGGGAGACACCAGTAACAATACCAGTTGCTCCTGTGGAGGGCAAGAAATGGAAACGAGTGTCTTCGCGTCTTGAACGAAAAAGAGAAGAAGAGGAGGAGGAGGAGGAAGATCCAGGCGAGGGGCCCTCCTCAGAACCACCACCATCGCGAAAGGCAAAAGCGAAAACTAAGAGACATGCAGAAGAGAGTGATGAAGAGGAAGTCTCTATTACTACTCGCCGGCCTCTAAAGATGACTGAAATCCAAGGTTCAAGAAAGGAGTTCACACGGCGCCTGAATGAAAGTATTGTTTCCTGGTTGGTTCGCTGTTGGGACAGTGGGGCCCATAGCTTGTCTCTGGATGGTAATGAAGCTCGCCAACTAGGTGCCATTGCCAGAGATCCAGCTATTGATAGAGGAATTAGTCGATGTTCGGATGAGGCTGCCTCCCTCTGGGAGCGAGTGTTAACAGCTGTGAAGGAAAAGTATCCCTTCAAAAATAGCTTGAAGATTTCAATGAAAAAATGGGATACAGTTGAAAAGGATATCCAGTATTTGAGGGAAATAGGCGTGGTGGAAATGTTGTATGACCCTGACTTTGTTCCTAACCACCCACAACAAAACCGCGACCCTGAAAGAGTGAGGACAACGCCTGAGATATGGCAGAAAATCGTGACAACAGCGCCGGACAAATATGCCGCTACACTAACATCAGCGTGTGACAGATACCAGGAACAACAGAGAACGCCCTTAGTTTATGAATTAATTGTTACGCTCCAAAACTACGAACAATTGCTGTCCCCAATTCATTCTGCCGTTGCTGCAATATCAAGAATGACGGAGCAAGTGTCTCAACTGATTAACCGTGACAAACCTGTAGCAGTATCAGAGACGCTTGATGAAGATCAGGATAATCAAACAAGTCTAGCGAAGGATGTGAAGGAGATGAAGGAGACGATGAGACTTCTGCGAGCCCACCTAACTAAAGACGATGAACCTTCCTTCTTACGTGCACGATCAAAAATCTCAGCTGTTAGAGGCAGACGCTCTCCGGCTCAAGTAAGGAATAATACACCGCGAGTTACCTTATGGTATTACCTACGTGACCATGGAGAAGACATGGGGAAGTGGCACGGTCAACCTACTCCTGTACTACGAGCCCGGGTGAAAGAATTACAAAGCAGATCAACCACCAGTGCAGTTGCTCCAGTTACCACAGGTAATGAATAGAGGGGCCCTGCCCTCAGTCAGGAGGGGGAAAGGGATAATAGAGTATATTGGACTGTGTGGATTCGATGGCCTGGCACATCAGAACCACTGAAATATAAGGCCCTGGTGGACACTGGTGCACAGTGCCCTCTGATGCCCTCGAGTCACCAAGGGACAGAATCAATCCATATTTCTGGAGTGACCGGGGGCTCTCAAGAATTGACTGTGTTGGAGGCTGAGATAAGCCTCACTGGTAAGGACTGGCAAAAACATCCTATTGTGACGGGCCCAGGGGCTCCATGTATACTAGGGATTGATTATCTCAGAAGGGGGCATTTCAAGGATCCTAAGGGGTATCGGTGGGCCTTTGGAATAGCTGCTGTGGATGCAGACAACATTAAGCAGCTGTCTGTTTTGCCTGGCCTGTCAGAAGATCCATCTGTTGTGGGGCTGCTGCGAGTAAAAGAGCAACAGGTACCGATTGCTACAAAAACGGTGCACAGGCGTCAGTACCGCACCAACAGGGATTCTTTGCTCCCCATTCATAAGTTAATTCGTCAACTAGAGAGCCAGGGAGTGATCAGCAAAACTCACTCGCCTTTTAACAGCCCCATATGGCCAGTGCGTAAAGCCAGTGGAGAATGGAGGCTGACGGTGGACTACCGTGGCCTGAATGAAGTCACACCCCCACTGAGTGCTGCTGTGCCGGACATGTTAGAACTCCAGTATGAACTGGAGTCAAAAGCGGCCAAATGGTATGCCACCATTGACATTGCTAATGCCTTCTTTTCCATCCCTTTGGCCAAAGAATGTAAGCCACAGTTCGCTTTCACATGGAGGGGCATTCAGTATACCTGGAACCGTTTGCCCCAGGGGTGGAAACACAGCCCGACCATTTGCCATGGGTTGATCCAAACTGTATTGGAACAAGGCAGCGCTCCTGAGCACCTGCAGTACATTGATGACATCATTGTGTGGGGCGATACAGCAGAAGATGTCTTTACAAAAGGAGAGCGAATGATCCAAATTCTTCTGAGTGCTGGTTTTGCTATTAAGCGAAGCAAAGTGAAAGGACCTGCCCAGGAAATTCAGTTCCTAGGTATAAAGTGGCAAGATGGCCGTCGTCACATCCCGACAGACGTGATCGACAAAATCACTGCCATGTCTCCCCCCACTAGCAAAAGAGAGACACAATCTTTTCTGGGTGCAGTGGGCTTTTGGAGAATGCATGTTCCAAACTACAGCCTCATTGTAAGCCCCCTTTATTATGTGACACGAATGAGAAATGAGTTTACATGGGGCCCTGAGCAGCAGCAGGCTTTTGAACAGATTAAACAGGAGATAGCCCGTGCCGTGGCCCTAGGGCCAGTACGGACGGGACAGGGTATAAAGAACATCCTCTATACCGCTGCTGGAGAGAACGGTCCCACTTGGAGTTTGTGGCAAAGAGCCTCAGGAGAGACACGAGGCCGACCCCTGGGATTCTGGAGTCGGGCGTACAGAGGGTCTGAAGAGCACTACACTCCAACTGAAAAGGAGATCTTAGCTGCATATGAGGGGGTTCGGGCTGCTTCCGAAGTAGTCGGTACTGAAACACAGCTCCTTCTGGCACCTCGACTGCCAGTGCTGAACTGGATGTTTAAAGGAAAGGTTCCCTCCACCCATCATGCTACTGATGCCACTTGGAGTAAGTGGATTGCGTTGATTACACAGCGAGCGCGGATGGGGAACCTCAGCCGTCCAGGAATCCTAGAAGTCATCATGGACTGGCCTGAAGGTAAAAAGTTTGGAACACCACCAGGAGAAGAAGTATCACGTGCTAAAGAAGCCCCACCATACAATGAACTACCAGAGAATGAAAAGAAATATGCCCTGTTCACAGATGGATCGTGTCGTATTGTGGGAAAGCATCGCAGATGGAAATCTGCTGTGTGGAGCCCCACACGACGAGTTGCAGAGGCCACTGAAGGGAAAGGAGAATCAAGCCAATTTGCAGAGGTAAAGGCTGTCCAACTGGCCTTAGATGTCGCTGAACGGGAGAGGTGGCCAATGCTCTATCTTTACACTGACTCGTGGATGGTAGCAAATGCCTTATGGGGGTGGTTACAGCAGTGGGAGCAAAATAACTGGCAAAGAAGGGGTAAACCTATTTGGGCTGCTGAACTGTGGAAAGACATTGCTGCCCGAACAAAGACTATAGTTGTAAAGGTGCGCCATGTAGATGCTCATGTGCCCAAGAGTCGGGCTACTGAAGAACAGCAAAATAACCATCAGGTAGATCGAGCTGCCAGAATTGAGGTGGCTCAAATAGACTTAGACAGGCAGAACAAGGGTGAATTATTTCTGGCTCGGTGGGCCCATGAGACCTCAGGTCATCAAGGGAGAGATGCAACATACAAATGGGCTAGAGACCGAGGGGTGGACTTAACTATGGATGCCATTGCACAGGTTATTCATAACTGTGAAACATGTGCCATCATCAAACAAGCCAAGAGGATGAAACCCCTCTGGGAGGAAGGGCGATGGCAAAAGTACAAATATGGGGAGGCATGGCAGGTTGATTATATCACCTTGCCACGATCTCGCAATGGTAAGCATTATGTGCTTACTATGGTGGAGGCAACCACTGGGTGGCTCGAAACATATGCAGTACCCCATGCTACCGCCCGAAACACAATACTGGGTCTCGAGAAACAAGTCCTGTGGCGACATGGCACCCCAGAAAGGATTGAGTCAGATAATGGGACTCATTTCAAAAATTCTCTTGTAAATACTTGGGCCAAACATCATGGCATCGAGTGGATTTACCATACTCCCTATCATGCACCAGCCTCTGGTAAAATTGAACGATACAATGGATTGTTAAAAACGATGCTAAAAGCACTGGGTGGCGGAACATTTAAGCACTGGGAGAAGCATTTGGCAGAAGCCACCTGGTTAGTCAGTACCAGAGGATCTATCAATCGTGATGGTCCTAACCAATCCAGTTCCCTACATACCGTAGAGGGAGATAAAGTCCCTGTTGTACATGTAAAGAACATGTTAGGAAAGGCAGTTTGGGTTCTTCCAGCTTCTGGAAAGGGCAGACCTCTCCGTGGTACAGTTTTTGCCCAGGGACCAGGATCCACTTGGTGGGTAATGCAGAAGAATGGGGATGTCCAGTGTGTACCACAGGGAAACTTGATGGCAGGGGAGTGCAGTTACTAATTGTATGTATATATATATATGTATAGCTATGTGTGTGTAATGCATTATAATCATTTTTTGTTTGTATATATGTATATATATTTTAAGCATGATGTAATGATGTAGAATAAGGGGTGGAATGTCATGGTTCTACGTTTTTTGTTTGTTTGTTTGTTTTATTTTGGGTTTCAGTATTCCACATCAAAACATCATGTAGTGTACGGGGCATTAAAGTGTCACTGCCCCAATCCCAGCTACCTATCCCTGTACATTACAGATGTCACGGGATCTGACCCTTCCGGAAATCTGTCACGGATTTGACCAGATCAATCTATGTCCGTGACAGGGGCGACAGGCCTCTGCCCTCCCCCCCCCCCCCCCACCCCAGTCCCACAAAAATGGGAAGGAAGGAAGGGAGGAAAAGAACAGCGGCAACAATCTATGGAGGAAAACTTATTTTACTATAATATTGGAATACAAGATAACACAATAGATACAATTTAATTGCAATTGAGATTAATAAATCAGACAAGATGAGAGAGAGAGAGTTCCCGGGACCGAGTCAAACCTGAAAAGCTTGGAACGGCTAGGAAAGCACCCTCCAGCACCCACTGCTAGGCAGCAAGAGCGCGCCCCCCCCCATCCGGAAGGGTCAGATCCCGTGACTTCTGTAATGTACAGGGATAGGTAGCTGGGATTGGGGCAGTGACACTTTAATGCCCCGTACACTACATGATGTTTTGATGTGGAATACTGAAACCCAAAATAAAACAAACAAACAAACAAAAAACGTAGAACCATGACAATGAGGAACAGAATTCCCAAAACAGCCTACTTGAGGGGCTAGCCAACTTGATTTCCTCCCAGTCAGTGTCATCCAACGTCTCAGCTATCAAAAGAAGACGTCCTCCTGCTCGAACAAGTGACAACAGTAAGACCACGTCACGTTTTGCCTTGTGGCATTACCTACGCGACCATGGAGAAGATATGAAGAAGTGGCATAAGCAACCTACTCCTGCACTTCAAGCAAGGGTAAAAGAGTTACAAGACAAATCAACCACCAAGGTGAACTTCTCCAGAAAGGTGATTGCTCCAGTTGCTGCAGACAACAGAGGTAACAAATAGAGGGGCCCTGCCCCCAGCCAGGGGGGGGAAAGGGATAATAGAGTTTATTGGACTGTGTGGATTAGATGGCCTGGTACATCAGAACCACAGAAATATAAGGCCCTGGTGGATACTGGTGCACAGTGCACTCTAATGCCCTCGAGTCACCAAGGGACAAAATCAATTTATATTCATGGGGTGACAGGAGGTTCCCAAGAACTGACTATGTTGGAGGCCGAAATCAGCCTCACTGGTAAAGACTGGCAAAAGCACCCTATTGTGTCTGGCCCAGGGGCTCCATGTATTCTTGGTGTTGCCGTTCGAGCCCGTTTCGAATTTCCCGGGAGACCGCAGCTTGGCCAATTACCGAGGCGACACCAATATGATGAGCAGCAAATGGCGTTTATTACCCGTATACACTACCTTATATAGCCTAATTACTTCGTCTACGCCCCCAAGGGGGCACATCACACATCAATCATTAGAGCAGGGAGGGAGCTTAACACATCAGACCCTGCGGGGGGGTCTCGCAGTTTCGCAGTTGCTGACAACATCTCCCCCTCTCCATGCTCAAGAAAGCATACTACAACTCGAGAGGACCCTAACCGCGTACACCCCGAAATCCCCGCATTGCGCCTATACATGCCATTGTCCTCTCGGGTAAGCCTTGCCCCGTTACAACCCGATTCGCAAAATATCCTATCCTAATAACCCTATAACTTATATAACACTATATAACTTATAACCCTATATAACCTTATAACTTATATACTTATATACTTATAACCTTATAACTTAATGAGCTATATACTTATATAACCTTATAACCTTATATAACTTTATAACTTAACTTATATACTTATAACTTAATGACAATCTATTATCTTAACAATCCTAAAATCTTAATATCTTATATAAGTTCTACCTTAACGTTACAACCGTCTATCAGCCTTAAGATAAGTCTTACAAAAAACGATGCAGTGTATCCCTATTTAATGCTAAATCAAGCTGGGACACTTGCTTTAGCAAGCGCCATGTCTTTATATATAATATAACTATAAAAACCAAGCATAATAGTATCAGACCTAATATAACAACTACCGGATGTAGTACAGAGTTAAATATTCCTGTAGCTGTGGGAGACCAACCGAAAAGAACCTCCCACCAATGATGTTCTCCAGCTTTCATTACTCTTTCCAAGATGCGATGTATCTTTTTCACGTCATGATGAACAGTAATCAAGGTCTTTTGTCCGTTGTCTTTGATGCGTTCTAATAGTCGATGCAGATCGTCATGTTGTAGAAGCTCCTTTACCAAAGCGAGATTCATTCCAATCAGCGCTGGACGCAAATCTTTGATCAGGGTGTAATTGAACTGCAAAAGCTGATATGAAGTAACAGGAACTGTATAGTTAAAATCACATCCTAAAATATTGATAAAATTGCAAACACAAAGATTTGAGTGATTGGCAGTATCAACAATCATATCCCCTATTTGTATGGAGTCGCAATGAGTTCTGATGCAAGCACATCCTTTTCCAATATAGACAAGCATTGATTTGAACATCCTACCAGGCTGGACCTCAAAGTGGCAGATATTTTGTTCAGTGTCAAAACAGATATCTTGGGTCTCAAATGTATTACTTTCACAAATAAATCCTTGTTGTTCTCGCATGGCACATGAACTAACGTCCACAGTTTGCCATTTCTCATTCTTTTGAAGAGCCCATATCCGATGTTCAATTGGATACAGAGTAGTCTCACCATGATTTAATCCTAGAGCTACGATTGGATATATCGTGTATACTGAAGCATTACTTATCATCAAAACAAAAGCCACGGCATAATTGGTGACAGGATCATAAGTGAAGTTAACTAAATGCCACCATGATTGAAATTTTCTTTCAAACCTATTTGCATTGTCCCAAATTACTTTTCTAATTTCAGTGGGTATAGTGCCATCCTCACCTTCTCTCACGATTGTCGCTGCTATAAACTGCATCCACATCTGGGCCTGAATGCAACTGAGGGCTAAAGAAGTATTACCTTGGACTGCTGAAAGCGCATCCATAATCAGCAGATGATCTCTCCTATCTATCTTTTCCCATTGCGGTAACACATCTGATAAAAGCCATTGGCTTGTTCCTAAACCTGATAGAGACGACTGTAGAGGATGTTGCAATTCACGTATATTACTTGTAATGGCATTCAATTTACTCATGAGTATTTCAGTGTCTATACTGTTTAAGACTCCTAAACCTGTTCCCAGAATACCAGAAACATCTCTTTTTGCTCTTCTAGGTGTATCAAGTGCCTGTCGATGAAGCCATGCCGACCATCCGGCATATGACATGCTTAAAAATAATGCACAATCTGGTTTAATAGTTGACACATTAGTCTGCAATAATAGCATCACTCGTTTAAGGGACCATGTTGGATTAAAGATCACCTGACGCTGACCTGTGTTCTTTATGGCGTACGGCCCAATTTGATAAATTTGTGGGGAGATAACACTCTCCAGTCTCCTAGTGGGAGTTGTATATGGGGCATCAGTTGTTTGTTGACTAAAGAGATCCACCTTGAATTTAAAAGATCGTCCTAAGGTGTCTTGTGTCCAAAGGCATGTTATCATTACAGGTTGGGTCAGGACGAAATTATACTGGCAATCTCCCTGTTCAATAACACAGGATTTACGATCCCTTACGCCTGATATAACATCTGTTTTCGAAATTTGAGTGGCCTTCTTATACTGAGATCCATTTACCATCCAACATTTTACTTCTATATTCTGCCCTGGTTTTCCCCAAATTCGTGGAGATCTGGTAGCATTATCCCATCCCCATTCACTTTTGTCATACGGTCTGTTTTCACGTAACACCACGGTCAGCAAAGTCAAATTATTTACCGGTCCCATCATTCCTGTATATTCCTTACGACCATACCGTAAATCACTGATAGTTATACCCTCTCCAGGAGAAATAGCTGTAAACAACAAAAACACACAGATAACAACACAGGAGAGATTGATCTCGTCGTTATCAGTGGCTCCTTGTCTGTTTCCTTTCCCGAGGCGGGCTTCGGTCGTGGCTTCGGTCGAGGGTTCGGTGTTTTTTCTTGACGAGTTCCAAACAGCAATGCCTAAAAACAAAGCACTCAGTTCTTGATTATTTCTCTGCTTTTCCATCATGTCCCACTTACATCAGGTTTAACTTTCCTGGATGGGACCCACAAAATTTTTCCGGAATTTTTATTTTTTACTGCAGCATATCCTCTTCCCCATACCAAAATAGACCAGCCCGATTCCCAAATACCACTATCTACCTTGATCTTAACCGGTGGCCCTTCCTCAATGATTCTTGGCTGCCAATGCTTTTGTATCGGGGTTCTTGTGTTTTCCCCACGCTCAAAATGATTCAATGCATATAATGCTCGTGCCAAAATCTCTCCTTGTTCTGATACCGGAATTCTTCCTGTATGTCCTCCGCCCTCCCCCAGGACACGAATTTTTTCTCTGAGGAGGCGGTTAGCCCTTTCAACAATAGCTTGACCTTGTGAGTTGCCTGAAATTCCTGTAGTATGTGTGATATTCCAACGGGCTAACCATTCTTTAGACGAACGTGAAGTAAAACAAGAGCCATTATCTGTTTTTATATGGCGTGGCATTCCCAAAATTGCTATGGCTGTGGCCCAATGATGTTGTGCCGCTGTAGAACTAGTACGGCTGTGCTGTGTAGCAATAATGACTGTAGAAGACGTATCAACTGTCACTGCGAGCCATTGTCTTGGTGCCATTCGCGGTTCCATCATAAAATCTGTCTGCCAAATATCCAATGGGGTGAGACCACGGGGATTAACCCCTGCCCCTAACGCCGGCGCAGAATTACAATATGGACACATCTGCACAATTTCCCTAACAACTGTGATAGGGATAGAACACGTTCGAGCTAACGCTTTTGCCCCTATGTGTAATGTGGAATGAAGATCACGAGCCTCTTGCAGGGTATATACCTGCTTCCTAGCCATTTGATCAGCTATGTCATTTCCTTTTGTAAAAAATCCTGGAACATCAGAATGGCTACGGACGTGAAGAATAGCAACTGGCTCTGACCTAACCACTAAGGCATCTTCCAATAGGGCTGCAGTTACTGTATTGGGCTGTCCCTCTTTGCCCATACGCAGTAACATTTTAGCCACGAATGCAGAATCAGTAACGATGTTACAAGGTGTCTGAGGCCAAAGGCGCAACGCAACTGCCACAGCTCTGGCCTCAAGCATTTGAACACTTGCTGAACAATCTATTATCACCTTAGACTCCCATTTGCCATCCTGAGCTTGCCAGACAGCTACTCCTTGTTTAGTAGCTGAAGAAGCATCAGTAAAAATTGTTGGGCCGTCCACAGGGGTATCCAGTACTCTATACTGCAGTGATATCTGGAGAGGCCTTGCTAGATCAAAGATAGGCAGTGAGTCTGTGTAGCTAAGATTACCACTGAAATCATAGAGAACAAGGAAAACCTCCTCTGGCAAAGGCTGAACGTTCCGAAAGGTTCCTGGCAGGTATATAGTATCAAGGTCCTTTCCAAAGGCCCTTATTGCAGTAAGACGGGTTTTACGTAACAATAACGAGAGTTGTTCTAACCACGAGGTAAATGCTTTTGTCGGCTGAACAGAAAACAACCAGCACAATGGACGAGGACGAGAGCTAAGGGCATGCCCTATTACAGCTGCTGATCCCTCCTGGCATCTAGTCACTGCGCCTTCTGACCCTTGCCTGTAGACACAGAAGGTGTTAAGCAGTTGTCTGTTCTGCCTGGCCTATCAGAAGATCCGTCTGTTGTGGGGTTGCTACGAGTGGAAGAGCAACAGGTACCGATAGCTACAAAAACGGTGCACAGACGGCAGTATCGCACCAACAGGCATTCCTTGCTCCCCATTCAGAAGTTAATTCATCAATTAGAGAATCAGGGAGTGATCAGCAAAACTCACTCGCCCTTTAACAGCCCCATATGGCCAGTGCGTAAAGCCAGTGGAGAATGGAGGCTGACGGTGGACTACCGTGGCCTGAATGAAGTCACACCCTCATTGAGTGCTGCCGTGCCAGACATGTTAGAACTCCAACACGAACTGGAGTCAAAAGCAGCTAAGTGGTATGCCAGCACTGACATTGCTAACGCCTTTTTCTCCATTCCTTTGGCCAAAGAATGTAGGCCACAGTTCGCTTTCACATGGAGGGGCATTCAGTATACCTGGAACCGTTTGCCCCAGGGGTGGAAACATAGTCCAACTATTTGTCATGGGTTGATCCAAGCTGCACTGGAACAGGGAGGTGCCCCTGAGCACTTACAGTACATTGATGACATCATTGTGTGGGGCAACACAGCAAAGGAAGTTTTTGAGAAAGGAGAGCAAATAATCCAGATCCTTCTCCGTGCTGGTTTTGCTATTAAGCGAAGCAAAGTGAAAGGACCTGCCCAGGAAATTCAGTTCCTAGGCATAAAGTGGCAAGATGACCGTCGTCACATCCCGACAGATGTGATCGACAAAATCACTGCCATGTCTCCCCCCACTAATAAGAAAGACACACAATCGTTTCTGGGCGTAGTGGGTTTTTGGAGAATGCATGTTCCAAACTACAGCCTCATTGTAAGCCCACTTTATCAGGTGACACAGAAGAAGAATGATTTTGTGTGGGGTCCTGAGCAGCAGCAGGCTTTTGAGCAGATTAAACAAGAGATAGCCCGTGCTGTGGCCCTGGGGCCAGTACGGATGGAACAGGATGTGAAGAACATCCTCTACACTGCTGCTGGAGAGAAAGGCCCCACTTGGAGTTTGTGGCAAAGAGCCCCAGGAGAGACCCGAGGCCGACCCTTGGGATTCTGGAGTCGAGCCTACAGGGGGTCGGAGGAGGGCTACACTCCAACTGAAAAGGAGATCTTAGCTGCTTATGAGGGGGTTCGGGCTGCTTCCGAAGTAGTCGGTACCAAAACACAGCTCCTTCTGGCACCTCGACTGCCAGTGCTGAACTGGATGTTCAAGGGAAAGGTTCCTTCCACCCATCATGCTACTGATGCCACTTGGAGTAAGTGGGTTGCGTTGATTACACAACGAGCACGGATGGGGAACCTCAGCCGTCCAGGAATCCTAGAAGTCATCATGGACTGGCCTGAAGGTAAAAAGTTTGGAACACCACCAGCAGAAGTAGTATCACGTGCTAAAGAAGCCCCACCATACAATGAACTACCAGAGGATGAAAAGAAATATGCCCTATTCACAGATGGATCGTGTCGTATTGTGGGAAAGCATCGCAGATGGAAATCTGCTGTGTGGAGCCCCACACGACAAGTTGCAGAGGCCACTGAAGGGAAAGGAGAATCGAGCCAATTTGCAGAGGTAAAGGCTGTCCAACTGGCCTTAGATGTCGCTGAGCGGGAGAGGTGGCCAATGCTCTATCTTTACACTGATTCATGGATGGTAGCAAATGCCTTATGGGGGTGGTTACAGCAGTGGGAGCAAAATAATTGGCAAAGAAAGGGCAAGCCTATTTGGGCTGCTGACCTATGGAAAGATATTGCTACCCGAACAAAAAATATGGTTATAAAGGTGCGTCATGTAGATGCTCATGTGCCCAAGAGTAGAGCTACAGAAGACCAGCAAAATAACCATCAGGTAGACCGAGCTGCCAGAATTGAGGTGGCTCAAATAGACCTGGACTGGCAGAACAAGGGTGAGTTATTTTTAGCTCGGTGGGCCCATGAGACCTCAGGTCATCAAGGGAGAGACGCAACATACAAATGGGCCAGAGACCGAGGGGTGGACTTAGCTATGGATGCCATTGTACAAATCATTCATGACTGTGATACATGCGCCACAATTAAACAAGCTAAGAGGATGAAACCTCTCTGGGAGGAAGGGTGATGGCAAAAGTACAAATATGGGGAGGCATGGCAGGTTGATTATATCACCTTGCCATGATCTCGCAATGGTAAGCATTATGTGCTCACCATGGTGGAGGCAACAACCGGGTGGCTTGAAACATATGCAGTGCCCCATGCTACCGCCCGAAACACCATATTAGGTCTGGAGAGGCAAATCCTGTGGCGACATGGCACCCCAGAAAGGATTGAGTCAGATAATGGGACTCATTTTAAAAATTCACTTGTGGATACTTGGGCCAGAGAACATGGCATCGAGTGGATTTATCATATCCCCTGTCATGCACCAGCCTCTGGTAAGATCGAACGCTACAACGGGTTGTTAAAAACGATGTTGAAAGCAATGGGTGGCGGAACATTTAAACACTGGGAGAAGCATTTGGCAGAAGCCACCTGGCTGGTTAACACCAGAGGATCAATCAGTCGAGATGGTCCTACCCAATCCAGCTCCCTACATATTGTAGAGGGAGATAAGGTCCCTGTAGTACATGTAAAGAACATGTTAGGAAAAGCAGTTTGGGTTTTTCCTGCTTCTGGGAAGGGCAAACCTCTTCGCGGAACTGTCTTTGCCCAGGGACCTGGGTCCACCTGGTGGGTGATGCAGAAAAACGGGGATGTTCAGTGTGTACCACAAGGGAATTTGATGTTGGGGGAGTGCAGTCTGTAATCCCATGTGTTAAGCATGATGTAGTGATGTAGAATAAGGGGTGGAATGTCATGGTTTTATGATTTTTGGTCATCAGTATTCCACACCATAACATCATGTAATGCACTGGGGGTGGGGTTTGATATCTGCTGAATGTTCGTCCGTCGGAGAAGAACTACATTTCCCCAGGAGACTTTGCGGTCAGCAAGGGGATATAACTCCAAGCAAGGTCACCTGATCCTTCTTCTTCGCCTGCTCTTCGCTGTCTGCGCTTCGCTATCTGCGCTTCGCCGCCTGCGCTTCGCCATCTGCACTTCGCCGTCTGTACTTCAGTCTCTCAACTGGACTGCACTTCTCACCCCAGCATTGTGGTGAGGTCTATACAATTCAAACAGACTCTCTCTCTCTCTCTCTCTCATTGTATTTTACTAATACTATATTTAGTAAAATCATTTGTTCCACCTCAGATCAGTGCTGTTGTTTTCAAGTATTTTGGAGTCCCCTGCTTCCCCTTTCCCAGAGGCGCGGATCCGCAGATCCCTCCGCCCTGCTGGTCACGGAACTGGGCCGGACCAGCCCATAAACCGTTGACAAGGGTGGAATGTTACACATACCACTACTCCAAAAACAAAGGCAAACATGTACCCTCCTTATTTTTGCCTTAGAACATGAGAATTTATGACTGTTCATGATAAATCCTTCCTGCTTCCCTACACCCACCCCTTTCCCATAACACTGTAGAGAGCTCTCCAGAATTCCATGTGCTTTCTTTCCTCCCACTTACCCACCTCTACATCATGAGTTGGGATTTGTTGTCTCATGTGAGGTGATCTAAAAATCGTGTTCTTCTGTGCATGTGACGCTCCTTATTTCAGGGCTTCGCATTGCTTGCTAGGCATCAAAAGGTTATCTCTTTTCCTATTTGCTTACTCTTAATATTAGCTCCGTGAGTCAACTTCCTGTGTCTAAACTAGGACCTTCTTGAAGAATATAGATGAAAATATCATTTCTCATATGGAAAGTAGTTGCAACATTAAATTCATTCAGCTGAATGCAGATGGTATGGAAGAGGCATGACTGGGACTCTAAGGCATGAATTTGAGTTGGCAAGTTTATAATTCCTCCAGATGCTCTCTCCCTTCTCCAGGAGGTGCTGTGATATTTGAAGTAGGACTCTTGCTTTAAAAGCAGCATGGAGTGAAGTGGAAAAAAAAAATAAAAAAAATAGTGCTGTGTAGTAGGAGGAGTAATCTAGTAGTTCTTTCATTTGATTTTTTTTCCCTGAATAAAGAATATTGAAGAACTGAATTCATCTTGTTATGTTGATCTGCCTGAAAAGAAATGTAAATGGGATCCAGATGTGTTTTCTCCTCTAATAGTTTCATTCACTATGCTTTAGATATGGGAAAACGAAATGTATTCCATAATAGACTGGAGGAGAATAGACCAAAATTATAATTTTATAGTATTCCCTAGGAATTCATAGAAGCCTAACGAATTAACTGGGAAACTCTGATGCCTAATGAACTCTCCACGGGGAAATATTTAATTTTGTACTGGCTGCCATAAGGCAACTGCATGGTGGGTTATTTAATCATCACTTGTAGAAATAAAACAGCAGTAGAAAATGGACTCGTCCCCACATTATAGAGATAGTTTGTATAACTTCAACTGAGCTTCTCCTTCAGCATTCGCTGGAGACGTTCTAAGGTCTAGTGCTGCACTGGCACAAAACTTGGATAACACCATTATGCACTCTCTTAACAACACTACAACATATCTTCTGTCTGACAAAGGAAAAGAGAATTTAGAGGTGAAGCATCTAAAGATGCAGCCTTGCCATCTCATGAAGTTTGACTGTTGCTCTCAAATTACTTTTGTATATTATAGTGAGGCAACTAATTACACTAAAAGAACACAGTGAAATTGTTTTTTGTTTTGGTTTATGTACTCGTAAATATAATTTGCTGTCAAAATAAAACAAAGTTATGGCCTGTCTTGCAGTTGTAGTGAAATATTGAAGTGTACTGTGCACTTCATTTCTTATATGCAAACCGTGTTAATCTTTATTTCTGTTCAGAATGCGATTCTTACTCTTTTTGGCTTCCAATTATTCTCTTGCACTTTTTTTCAGATGTACTGAACTGTTCAGGAGAGTAAACACATAAGATTGCCGTGTTAGAGCAGAGACCTTCTGTCCTAACATTTGACATCAACCTTCTTCTATTTTAGGCACTGTTTATACTTTAGCACATGCATAATGTTCCCTAATAGCAGCCTCTAGCCCCCTTTAAAGCAAATTTTGTGAGTAGATAAGTGGCCAAAGGTTCTGACTTAGAAGACAGAAGCCCAGCAACATTGCAGAGCTTATGCACGAGAGCCTAGAGAAGTGCAGTTTCATTGTGGAAATCACGTAAGCAAATGGTTAATACTCCAGAATGTCTCTTTCACTTACAGCAATGTTCTTGTAACTGTCAGCCCACTGCAGAGCCTGGGATCAGGTCACCCTTTGTGCTCCCCTCCCAAGGCAGGGCAGGGGCAGTCTCTCTGTTCTGTGGGCAGAAAATTACCCTGTCAGAAATGCAAATGTCTTCAGGACACCATATGGTGGAACAAAATGTAAAATGGAGCCTATGATCCTTATTACTTCTCCCAGGCATCATCAGCCAAAATGCTGTTTTCAGCTTCCAGTATTTCTCTTCATCGCAGCACTATTTTTACATGCTCAGTTGGTTTGTATTGTGGAGCTTTGTTTCATTAGTATGAAACTAGAAACTAGATTTAAAATCCTATATTTACTAGACCTAAGCTCTGTCTGTAGAAAATGAAGGCTTGATTTTTATTTTTATTCATTTTTATTCTTCTTCTACTCTGTCTACTCTTGTACAAGTACAAAGAAAAAAAGTCTGAGGAATTCCTTCACTGTTGCAGTAGGAAGAAAAAAATGCTGCGATGTTAAAATATTCTGAAAAATAGGATTCTTACTTTTCAGGTAGTCTGTCTATTAAAAGGTCTAGTAGCAAATGATGTACAACACTGAGCTACGCTCTCGTTTGAAGCACTCTTCCATTACACTGGATTTTTGGTAATGTGTTTATTCGCACTATCCTCATTATAGAAATAATCTACAAAATAGATCTGTGCTCTTTTAAATCCCTGCAGAAGTCAGTCATCTCTCCAAACATATGGTCTGTTTACCTTCCCAAAAGCTAAATGTCTTCATAATACTGAAACCCAAAGACCCCTCTCTGTTCCAGTGCAACAGACGTGGAAATTCATCAAGTTTTTTCTGTATGTTTTCATCCCCAACTGGTATTTGAGAGCAGAAGGCCAGAGCACTAACCAGGATACATTAGGCTGTCGAGCCACCATGCTACGGTGGTTCTGACATTATTTTTTAATGAGAGAAAAAATAACTGACCTTGTTGGGACTTGCACCCAGACACCCCTGGCTACTGTCCAGCCTGAAGAGCACTTTAGTAGTGAGTGTGGTGTGCTCAGGACTAGTGAACAAAACAGATTTCAGTTCGCCACTTTGCACAGTCATCAGTAAGTACTTCTTCACTAGAGGTTTCTGTTTTCACCGTCTACTGTTCTGTCCTTGGCTGACACATGCAGCACCTAGGGTAGGAGTATTGATGCTGAAATACTTTAAAAATGTCTTTTTCCTTCTTCCAAAAACTTGTTTTATAAATGTTATTTATCACAGAACTGTGCGTTGCTGTCAGCATACTTCCTGATGTTGCCGATGCAGTGCTAGCAATCTTGCCCAACATGAAAGAAGAGGGTAATATGTCATAGTTCTGCTCAGCAAATCTCCCATTGTCATTGTCGGGTGAACCTGATGAGGTTTAACACGGCAAAGTGCAGAGTTTTGCACTTGGGCTGGAGGAATCCTAGGCATCCATACAGACTGGAAGGAGCGGTCCTTGAGAGCAGCCCTGCAGAGAAGGACCTGGGGGTCTTGATAGATGAAAAACTTAACACGAGCCAGTAGTGTGCTCTTGCTGCTTGGAAGGCAAGTGGGGTCCTGGGCTCCATCAAAAAAGGGGTGGCCAGCAGGGACAGGGAGGTGATCATCCCCCTCTACTCTGCTGTTGTGAGGCCCCATCTGGAATACTGTGTCCAGGTCTGGAGCCCCTACTACAAAAAAGACAAGGAGCTGTTGGAGAGGGTCCAGAGAAGGGCCGCAAAGATGATCAGGAGACTGGAGCACCTCCCCTATGAAGGCAGGCTGAGGGAGCTGGGTTTGTTCAACCTGGAGAAAAGAAGGCTGCAGAGTGACCTCATTGCAGCCTTTCAGTACCTAAAGGGAGCCTACAAACAGGAAGGGAATGAACTCTTTGAAAGGGTAGATAACTGCAGGACAAGGGGAAATGGTTTTAAGTTGAGGGAGGGAAGATTTAGGTTGGATGTCAGGGGGAGATTCTTTAGTATGAGAGTGGTGAGGTGCTGTAACAGGCTGCCCAGAGAGGCTGTGGATGCCCCGTCCCCAGAGGTGTTCAAGGCCAGATTGGATGGGGCCCTGGGCAGCCTGGTCTGGTATTAAATGGGGAGGTTGGTGACCCTGCCTGCAGCAGGGGGGTTGGAGATTCATTATCCTTGTGGTCCCTTCCAGCCCTGGCCATTCTGTGTTTCTGTGATTAGAACTACAATAAGGGGAGTGAAGCTGCAGCATCTGTAAGAAGTATTGGGGAGTTATAGTAAGGGAAAACACCTTTAGATCCTGCTGCTCAATCTCTCCTCTGATACTTAAAAATATTCAAAAACTCATGTTTCCCAACACAAGGGAAATTCTAGTACTATCTGAGCTTTGGTAAAATTCTGCTTGATTAGTTACAAAATAATTAAAAGGATATTTTTTCTTCTTTTTATTGCATACCTCACTGCCCCAGCCACAGAAAGGCTCTCTTTCATGTAGCGACTTCCCTCTTCCCATAAGAGATTGGGCTTAGCAAATCCGTACTGCGTGGGGTTAACTAGAAGGCAACATTCATCTCTGAACCCAGCTATTTGGGTTTTTGTTTAGCACGTTCTTTCAATCTAAATAATGTTGACTATAAGCAAAATTGCACATATTCCTGGTGCCTAAATAATCAGGTATGTAGAGATTTTGACATTGGAAAGTCACAAAATAAGGCTGTTATACTTCCATATTTTCTGTAAGGCAATGACAAATGAAAGCATTGAGCAGTGCTGGTATTTGAAAATAAGTTCAGTTCTTATTAAAATCTTGGAGAGTTTATAAAGTTATTGTGTTACTAACCTTTCAATACAGATTGCTTTTCTAAAAATACTTTCTTTTTCTGCTTGTAGGCCTATACTCTTTTTCTTTCCTTGGCTAGATTAACCTCAAAATGTAATTCAGCTCCTAATAAACCTCTGAAAAGTGTAATTTCTCCCAGTTTTCATGTATTTTTTTTCTGTAACACTATCAAAAAGAATGAACGTTGTCATGTATTTATTTAATTTTTTTGCATCCCCCACACACATATACCCCACGAAACTCTACCCACGGTACTGACAATCAACCTGACAACATAATCAGTCAAATTTTACTGAGTGACTGTTTCTTAGGTAACTGAAACACAGTCGCAGAAATGAATGGCTCAGTACAGAAATAAACCCCAAACTGGCACATGGCACCTCCATTCTATTTCAACGAAGCCTGAACATTTCATAAAGGTGTGGAGCAAAGGTGAGGCACGCCTAATGCACAGACTTTGAACATGTTGCTTCTGGTAGGACTGGAATTCAACCATGTACCAACAGAAGGTCTGATTCAAATTCCCAAAATAGGGCTCCATGTTAGACTTGTGAGCGATGTACAAGCCATTCTTGAAGTTCTGTATTAAAACTACTTTCACTGATTAGGAGGTAAGGCCAGGAGGAATGCATCCCTACCAAAGCTTTTTTTAACTGTTAATTTTATTATTTCTTCCTACAGACCTTCTGAAACATTTTCCTAAGTAATGAATCTGCCTGAAGTCAGTTTTAGGAGGTGTGGAAAAATAGGAGAGGTGTTGCTTAAAGCGGTGGATAGAGAAACAGAGAAACCTCTAGACCCAGTGGCATCTTGAATTTCTCTCTTTCTCTCCTTTTTTCCTTTGGAAGAGGTGGCTGTTCATATAGCAAATTTTCCTCGGTAGAAGACCTTTCTCTGACAGGGCTCTGTTCGTGTTCACACTGAAATTGGAGTGGAAAATAAAGTGTTACCTTGATGATAAAGTCAGCCTTTCAGTGTGAGTTAGAATATGCTATTGTAGCACCGTATTTTGTTGCTGTAGTTAGTTAAAATGAATTATTGAATGAATTATATATATGAAATTGGAGCATTTACTGAAAAAATATTAAGGTGCTAAAATATTTTTAAATTGCCTTTGTCTATGAGAAGCATTTTGAAATTATTCAGCTGCCTCAGACCTTTTATGAAAACTTTATTCTGAACCTTTTAAAGGAGTGCATTGGACTGTAGCATAAATTTCCACAAGGCTTCTGTGGCACTCCAGGTAGTTTTAGTTACCAACCGGTAATGAAAATGATAAATAGATTTAATAAGTAATAAATAGCTCAAAGGTTTTTAAATCAAGGAAAAATGATTGTTTCTATAATATTAACAATGCAATATCCTTATGGAGATCAACGTATTGATCCAGAAGCACTGCAAAATCATTCCCTGAAAGGAATACAATAATATTTGGGAGGAACACACCCTTTTGTTCCTGAACCACAGAGGGCTCAACAATGATATTTCCCCTTTCTTAATTATTTACGTGTGTGTGTGTGTGTGCCAACGCAGTGCTGGAAATTATGTGAAGGCACAAAGAGTTGTGCGCTTGGTTTGACTTCAGTAGTTATCACTTAGCCGTATGACCTTAAAATATATCCTTGTTTATTTCCTCCTGAGGTCTGTGCCATTAATGTAAAGTGCAGGAGTCAGGCCGATGGGTGTGGGCTCTTTTCGGTGTTGTGCAGCAATATAACAAGGGACAATGGGCACAAACTAGAACGCAGGAAGTTCTACATAAACACAAGGAAGATCTTTGTTGTCAGTTAACAGAGCTCAGGAACAGGCTGCCCAGAGAGGCTGTGGAATCCCCTTCTCTGGAGATATTCAAGTCCCGTCTTGATGCCTACTTGTGCGAGCCGCTGTAAGGAACTGCTGTAGCAGGGGGTGGACAGGGCGATTCCAAAGCTCTCTTCTGACCCCTACACTGCTGTGATTCTGTGATCTGCTAGCTGAAAAAGCTCTTGCGGACAGGATGGCCAGAAAAAGACAATAGATACAATTTCAGTGAAAACAGTGCATCTAAAAATATGTAATAAGAAATAAGGAATAGGAGAAAAAAACTACATGCAGGCATGTAATTCTCCATCACAGACAACTTCCAATAAATCTGCAGTTTACTGTTGCTTCTGCTATAAGTTAGATTGACAGCCAAAGAGCTTTGTGCAAGTGAGAGAGTTAGCTCAAGTGTGCGCAAGAGAGGCAAGTCTGAGTCTACTGAAACACATTTGGGACATTTTTGTCAGATGATTTACTTGACTAACTGGCAAGGAAATAAGCAGGATAAATGCCATGTAGAAGCCTAATTAAACTGTGTTCTCTCTGGGAAAACAGTTTCAGACCCTGTACCAGGTGGTTAGGACAGTTATAACCTTCAAAGAGCAAGAAAACAAAATGTGTTGTTAGGAAGGAAGGAAAACGGAAAATATGTTGCACGTTTAGACAGTAAATGCAAGGATGTGTACAAGGATATGCTGGGCCTTCTTTGAACAATTTGGTCCTTGCTTTTGCTGCTGTTCTGGTTGCTAGCTGAGCAACTTAGACACTCTATCACCTCTTTCATGAAAAGAACTTTTGTTTCTGATTCAAGCCATTATTTCCTAATTTTAGTTCAGGGGGGCTTTTTTTCCTCTGTTTTCTTATTGCTAATTTAAAATAGAAGTAAAAAGGACAAAAAACAGTGAGAGTACTGTCTCAGTGTGAGGAGGAGAAGCCTGTCACAAGCATGTGACTACAACAAAACTGTTCAGTGTGAACTTATCAGACGTGCTATGCATTTATTTACATATAAGTTTTGTTAGAACCTGAGAAATACTTTCTTCTAGAAGCCCATCCCCAGGAAAACTTGGAGAGAGATCTGGGTTTGTTTGTAGCTGGATAAGAAGAATTACAAAGAAGAATCAATTTTCCTGACAAAGAGCTGGTAAAAGCTCTTTAAAAGCTCTCTACTCGGCTCTTGTGAGGCCCCATCTGGAGTACTGTGTCCAGGTGTGGAGCCCTCAGTACAAGAAAGACATTGAGATTTTGGAAAGGGTCCAGAGGAGGGCGACTAGGATGATCAGGGGGCTGGAGCACCTCCCCTATGAGGACAGGCTGAGGGAGTTGGGCTTGTTCAGCCTGGAGAAGAGAAGGCTGCGGGGTGACCTCATTGCAGCCTATCAATACCTGAAGGGAACCTACACCCAGGAGGGGAGTAAACTCTTCAAAAGGGCTGACAACAGCAGGACTAGGGGAAATGGTTTTAAGTTGAAGGAGGGAAGATTTAGGTTGGATGTTAGGGGGAAGTTCTTTACTAGGAGAGTGGTTAGGCCCTGGAACGGGCTGCCCAGGGAGGTCGTGGATGCCCCGTCCTTGGACGTGTTCAAGGCCAGGTTGGACGGGGTCCTGGGCAACCTGATCTGAATATGTATGTTTGGTGGCCCTGCTAGGCAGGGGGGTTGGAACTACATGATCCTTGGGGTCCCTTCCAACCCGGGTGATTCTGTGATTCTGTGTGATTCTGTGAAAAGCATAAGACATGAAAATATGTTCAAGATAATATATTTTTCTCTACTTCAGATCAAAATAACAAACACGCCACCTTTGAAAGTCACAAAGCAATTTGAGTGAAAAAGTTCAGTGTTGTGGCGTAACTCCACCTTTCTAGTGGGTTGGAAGTAGCACCTAAACCTGCTTTGTGAGTGAATGTATTTACAGCTAAGCCAGCAGTTGCATGCAGATTTGGAGATTCGTTGCTACTTCTGCTATTATAAAGCAGAGTTCTTGCTATCAGTATTTGAGCAAATTGTACTTTCCATAAAAACAGAGGGTTGCCTCAAAATTAGAGACCAAGATTTCCCTTCCTTCAGTACTTGGTAAAATCTAATAAGATAAATAGTGGTCTGTATAATCAAGATGTTATAATTGCAATATAATCAAAAGAGTAAGGCAAAGTGTATAACCAAGATGTTATAATTGCAATATAATCAAAAGAGTATGGCAAAGCAAACAGGGATCACAAAAGAGAATAAGTAGAAGAGCTTACCCTTGGGTTGAGCTCACTAGAAGATATCAAAGAGGAGGATCTCCAGAAGAGATCCTTCCCCTCTGGTAGCCAGCTCTTAAATAGGTCCAGGAGGGGTGGAGCCTGGCTCCCCCCCTTCCGGTAGCACAGGTGAATTGCCTTCACCTGTGCTCCTCTGGCTGACTCATGGCTCACCTCAGGTGATCAATCAGAGGTTCAGGCCGTGACTCAGCAGTTGCCATACACTCCACCCCTTCACGGCGTGAACCAATGATCAGGTTAACAAAAGGGTAAGCTTTCCCTAATACAGAGATCCGGTATATCGCGACGCTTATACAATTTTATCGCGACGTATGTTGGTACAGTTCAAGACAAGTGATGATTAATGGATGTCCATACTCTTCTATGGGCCAGTGCTCGATGATGTGCCTGGAGGCATGAGGTCCTGAGGTGCAAGTCCATTCTATGTTCCATCAGTCCCATGCAGACCATCACCGGGTGTTGTACGCGATCTGACAGCAACACTGGAACGCTTGATGGCATTTTGTTCCTTCCGGTGATCCTGAAGGCTCACAGACTCACGGGGAGTAATACAGATGTTTTACAGGTACCAGGAGGGGAAGGTCTGCTCTCCAGGGCAAGATACAGGCCGTATTTCTGTCTTGGGTCAACACTTCCGCTTGTACTGGGGCACGTCCTGGCCGCCTGTACCACACCTTTTTGCCGGATATCTGCGGCTGCATAACGATATCAGGCACCAAAGGAGGTGTCCTGATCTGCCATAGGGACATGATGGGGGTCCCTTTAGCAATAAAGATCGGAGTGTTGACCATAATATCAGTAGGCCATGTACCTATTACTGGAGGGACTACTGAGCCTCCCACCTCCAATAGTCTCCCCCAAGGTGCAAGTAGGCCACACCACTTGGGTCCTACCTGCACCTTCCAGGGCCATTTTATTTTATGGGTACCTGGCTCTAAGTTTTCAGGGGCAGGGAGCAGAAGATTATTTTCATTACCAATTTGGGGTCTTACCTGATGATCAGTGCCCGTAATTTGGATCCTAAGCGGGGTGGCCCATGTCGTCTGCAACATTCTCAGGGCACTGGGTCTGCCATCTCGAGGTCTTTCATTCAGGTCCCGCAGGGTTTCATACAGTCTTTTTGTCCACCCCTGCAAGGACTGGGAGTCTGTCTTCAGGGCAGCCTTAAGAATACCATTATAACGTTCGATGAGGCCTGCCCCTGTTGGATTATATGGCAGGTGGAATCGCCATTCGATGTTATTTTCTTCTGCCCAGCGCTGTATCGTTGCACCAGTAAAATGAGTCCCTTGGTCGCTCTCGATGACTTGAGGTGTCCCGTAGGCAGACATCAGTTTAGTGAGTGCCTTGATGGTATATGCCTGGTTTGCTTTCGGTACTGGATAGGCCTGCAGTAGCCCACTTGCAGTGTCGACACAGGTCAGGGCATATCTTGCCCCTTCGGAACGAGGAAGGGGCCCGATGTAATCGACCTGCCATCGCTGGAGAGGATTGTGTCCCCTAGCAAGATGGGCTGTTGTTTCGGGCAACGATCTCGGTCTCATCTTGGAGCAAGCGTCGCAATCCTGGCATGCCTGGACGATATCAGATAGTTGTATGGGCAGTCCCCATGCTTTAGCAGCTGCCCACATTGTCTTTTGTCCAGCATGCCGTAGCTTCTGATGTAGCCAGCGGGCGATGTTCTCAGATGGTGAATTCTCAATCCATCGAACTCGGGCCAATGTGTCGGCTTCATCGTTTCCCGGTGACTGTAGGGGCTGATGACCAGAAACATGGTAGACACGTACAGTCCTGTGTTTGACCGTATTCCATATATCTAACCACATGTCTTTGCCCCAGATCGGTCGGGCGTGGATAGTCCATTCCTGGGTGGCCCACTGTGCAATCCAGAGAGTGAGCCCCCGGTACACAGCCCAACTATCTGTGCAGATGTTCAGGATACCATCACCGGGTTCCTTGGTTATAACCATCCACACGGCTCGCAGTTCTGCCCATTGGCTGCTCTGACCATCCCCCTCATCGAACCAGATTGTCTCGGTGGAAGGATGGTATGCTATTGCTCTCCACTTGCTCGGGTTGCCCTTGCTGGACCCATCTGTGTACCAGGCATCTTCAGGGATAGGATATTTTCCCTCGTGAACGGGACTCTTCTCTGGTGGAGCGACCAGTATTTCTTTTGGTGCATCACTGTGATATGTAACTGGGCCTAGGATCTTCTGAAGTTCTTCTTTCAAGGGGGATGAAGACAGACTGCTCCTTTGGCTGAGATAGGCGACCCATCGTGCCACTGTTTGTGCTTGGGCCACCCCTGTCTTAGGAAGGTGGGTCAGATCCTTCACCCACCCCTGAATTGGCAGAGTGGTCTTGACTATAACTGCAGCTGTCTGAGTTATTGGCTCTACTGCCTGTAATGCCGAATAGGCAGCCAATAACTGTTTTTCAATCATACTGTATCTTTCTTCTGCTCCGTGCCAAACCTGAGACCAGAAACCAATGGGGGTCCGAACAGAACTCTGGCGCTGCCACAGGCCCCAACCGAAGCCGTCTTGAGTAACATGAACGTCCAACTCGGCTGGGAGGGTAGGATCGAATATACCCAATGCCTGAGCTTGTTTAACTGCCAGTTTTGCTTGTTGGAAAGCATCCTGTTCGGTTTTCCCCCAGTCCCATAGCTGCCCCTTTTTTGTGAGTCTGTATAGTGGCCTTAGCAGCTGCGCTAGGTGAGGTATAAAGGAACGCCAATAACCCAATATACCTAGAAACTCTTGCAGCTGCTTTGATGTTGTAGGGACTGGAAATGCCTGAACCTTATCTATAACAGCACTGGGTAGCACTTTGGTCTTTCCTGACCAAACCACCCCCAGGAATTTTACGGACAGGCCTGGACCTTGCACCTTTTGGGGATTTATAGCCCATCCCCTTTGTTGCAAATAGGCAGTTAATGAATCAGCTGCCTGTCCTACTACCTCCAGTGAGTCGGATGTCAACAGGAGATCATCAATATAATGATATAGGTTAACATCATCAGGTTTTCTCCAGTCAGCCAGGTCACGCGCCACTAGATTATGACAATACGTTGGTGAATGCACGTACCCCTGTGGCAGGACCTGAAAGGTCCACTGCCTGCCTCCCCACGTAAACACAAACTGATCTTGCGATTCCTCAGCAATTGGGATACTGAAGAATGCATTTGCTAGATCTAGGACACAATGATAGGTTTTTATCTCCCTACTCAATGTGTCCATTAGGGAAGCAATATTGGGTACGGCCGCATGAATAGGCGGCGTGACCTTATTTAATTCTCTGTAATCTACTGTCATCCTCCATGTGCCATCCGACTTTCGCACCGGCCATATGGGGGAGTTATACGGGCTGTGTGCAGGTCTTATAATGCCCACTTTTTCTAATTCCTGCACCGTTCTCGATATTTCATCTTGCCCACCCGGGAGTCTATACTGTCTAACATTAGTAATCCGGCGCGGTTTCGGCAGGCAAACAGGCTCATGTTTCGCATGGCCTCTTAATATTGCCTGCACCGCCCGGATACTGATACATCTTTGTCGAAGTCTGAACTCTCCCACAGTTGTTTGGAGAGCCAGACCCCATAGAATGTCTATGCCCAGGATGTATTCTTGGACTGGGGCAATAGACACCTTGTACTCCCGGGGTGGGAGACGCCCAACCCCCAATTTTAACCATGTTTGGGTGACAGGAATAGTCTGTCCCCCAAAACCACCAATCATCACTCTGTCGCCATGAAATTTTCCTGGATCTCCATAGATAATTGATGTTTCTGCTCCAGTATCCACTAATGCCATAACTCTCTGAATATTTTTTCGGGACCAATAAATTGTTAATTCTACATATGGCCTCCGGTCCCGTCTGGAGGCCCTACGGGGACTAACACCCCTCGTCACTGCATGAATTGTGCTAGGGCCAGTTCTTTTGTTTCTGATGGCTCAGGCATTGTGGCCCGAGACACCTGAGGTGGCTTCTTTTTCCTGTTAGGAATAATAAAATCTTCTAGGTTCCATGTTGTTGTTGGAACCCTCTCTATAGCTCTTACCCTTGATTTCTTAGGGTAGCTCTGGAATTTTTGATTGTCCTTTAGTTGTCTCCAGAGCTGGAGAAGGACGTGGTTGGGCTGGCGGTCGATCTTAGCAAATTGGACCCCAGCCCAAATTAAATCATTAAACATTTGTTTTCGGGATACCCTTATGGGTCCCGATCGAGGAGCTCGAGTAGCCGGCATTCTGGTTTTATTTACCGGCAGGACCTCTGCTTCCTCCAAAAACCGAATATTGCGCCTAGTCCGCAGGCGTTCTGTTTCTCCCAAATCGGCAACTAACTGGGCAGCCTGCTGGACTACGGCTTCTGATGCTACAAGGGGATTTAATATCGAAACTAGGGTGCCGTACAGATGGGAGGGAGCTTGTTGTAGAATTAAATCTCTCATCCCTGCCGAAAATTTAACCATATCAGGGCCATCAAATGTATCTTCATAAATGGCCTCTCTTACACCCAGTTCACGGATATAGTTCTGAAGGTCCTCCATGGAGGACCACATACCTGTATGTAACGGTATGTCTGATGTATTCGGCCATACCATACGGCAGGCCGCCATTAACCATTCCAGTATGGAATGGTTTTCATCACGATATTGATTGCCCACGTATAACCTTTGCCTAAGAGCAGGATGGACAGTCATGGTGGCCAACTTAGATATTTCTGGGCCATTCACCACGACACTTTCTGCCCCAGAATCCCACAGTCTCAATAACCAAGCCGGCACACTTTCTCTGGGCTTCTGCCGAAATCGTTGTACTAAGTCCATTAATTCTGTTGCTGTGTATGGCCGAGCTGTCACATGTAAATGAGTCTGGGCAGGGGGCCATTGATCAGGCGGCACCCCTGCCGGTCTGTCCTGTACTTTTTTTGTTTTTTGGGTTATCACAGGACGGACCTCCAATGGATCAGTTTGAATTGGACATTCAAGGTCTGATTTGGATTTCTTGTTGTCCTGATCAACGAAGTCTGTTGATTCAGGAGCCTGGTCATCATTTATTGAAATATTACGAATTTGGCTTACAGGAAGATGTAGAATTGGCTTCTTCCCCGTTAAAACACCAAGTTCGTGCTCTAACTTTTCAATGCGATCTTTCAAAAGCTGATTTTCGGTTTCTAAAGTATTATTTCTTGAGTCCGCATGATTTAAAGCGGTTAATAGTGGCCATGCCACCATGGAGGCAGCCAATTGTCTTTCTTTGGTAATGAGAATGTCCTTACCAAGTCCTTGAAAATAGTCTGCCATGCGATATGGGGAGAGATTGCCCATAACACGTAAGGGACCCCATTTTTCAATGATGGCAGCTAACTTGTAATAGGGCGATCCCTCAAACCCTGGGATCTGCCCTGGAATCATTTTCTCTAGGGGAGTATTGTTCTCCCCCTTGACCCATTTATAGAAATTCCACAGGAAAGACATATTAATTTTAGTATATTCAGCCTGCCTGGCTCGCCAAATGTATAACCAAGATGTTATAATTGCAATATAATCAAAAGAGTATGGCAAAGCAAACAGGGATCACAAAAGAGAATAAGTAGAAGAGCTTACCCTTGGGTTGAGCTCACTAGAAGATATCAAAGAGGAGGATCTCCAGAAGAGATCCTTCCCCTCTGGTAGCCAGCTCTTAAATAGGTCCAGGAGGGGTGGAGCCAGGCTCCCCCCCTTCCGGCAGCACAGGTGAATTGCCTTCACCTGTGCTCCTCTGGCTGACTCATGGCTCACCTCAGGTGATCAGAGGTTCAGGCCGTGACTCAG
This sequence comes from Lagopus muta, assembly GCF_023343835.1. Classification (NCBI taxonomy): domain Eukaryota; kingdom Metazoa; phylum Chordata; class Aves; order Galliformes; family Phasianidae; genus Lagopus; species Lagopus muta. The sequence goes on from NC_064471.1 coordinate 6,074,743, forward strand.
CAGTTGCCATACGTGGTCCAACTCAACTTCATAAAAAATCTGAATTCAAAGTGCACTTGAGCTGTACTTGGAACAAACCTGCCGCATTTTCTTATGGTGTTATAGTGTAATGTATATAATTTTAATTGCTGTCTTTGTGCAGAAACTCTAGCTCAAGTTTCCAAGTTCCAAGTAAATCATGACAAATTTCCCATGGCCCCATTTTAAAGCAAAAAAAAAAAAAAAAAAAAAAAAAAAAAAAAAAAAAGCACAATTCATAAAAATCACATGAAACTCTTCAGAAAAAAGAAAAATTAAGGCAAAAATCATTGAATCATAGAACTGCTCAGGTTAGAAAAGAAATGGTTTGGGTTGAAAGGGATCTTCAAGATCATCTAATTCCACCCCTCTGCTGTAGGCAGGGGCACCTCCCTCTAGACCAGGTTTCTCACTGCCCCATCCAGCCTTGAGTGCTTCTAGGTAGGGAGCATTCACAGCCTCACTGGGCAACCTGTTGCAGTGTCTCACTTTTCTCACAGTAAAGTATTTCTTCCTAATATCTAGTCTAAAACTACCCTCTTCCAGTTTAAAACCATTTTTATTTGTCCTGTCACTACCTGCCCTTATAAAAAGTGCCTCCTCAGCTTTCCTGTAGGCCCACTTCAGGTGCTGGAAGGCTGCTGTAATATCCCCTTAGAGCCTTGTCTTCTCCAGCCTCAGTTCTCTCAGCCTGTCCTCATAGGAGAGGTGCTCCAGCCCTCTGATCATCTTTGTAACCCTCCTCTGGACCTGCTCCAGCAGCTTCATTTCTTCCTTGTGTTGGGGTTCCAAAACTGAATGCAGTACTCCAGGTCAGGTCTCACGAGAGCAGAGTAGAGGGGCAGAATCACCTCCCTCTACCTGCTGTCACACTTCTTTTGCAACCCAGGATACGGTTGGCTTTCCGGGCTGCAAGTACACAAAATGAGTTATGTCAAAATGAAGCAGTTAATTTGGGCAGAAACAGCACTTAAAAAACCTTCCCTTTTGTTGCCCTAATTGGATGGTTTTATAATGGCAGATAAAAAGCACGGTGAAAGTAGAATGCAAGTGATGTTTTATAACCTGTTTTGTGTTTCGGCAAAAGATTTTCCCTCTGCCAACCAATGAATCATAGACTGCTGCACATCAAAAGTAGCAATAACTTTTTTTATAGGATGCATTGACATTCTCGTTGTTGTTGCTTTTGAATTAATTTGGGGTACTGGAAGATATTTCAGGTGTTACTGATCATTACTGCCTAGGCTAATTGTTTATGTTCTCTTTAAGATTTGAACAAGGGGCCATAAGACAGAAGTACTGTGAGAAATTAGTGTTGAATGGATCTACAACAGAACACTGCATCTGCAGAAAATAAGGTCATAATAATTAGAGATATGTAGAAAAAGGCAGTAATTTATGTGGGTGTCTGAACTCTTAAATAATACTTAAGGTGAAAATTGGCCTGATTTGGAATGAAATATTCTGTGCTGAGATGTAATGTAGCTAAATTTAGTCTCAGAACATTGTTTCAAAACAACAAAAAAATGTAAATTCTCCACTTAAAGAAAAAAAACAAAAACAGCTTTTCATTTTCCTCAAAATTCTGCCAAATGTCAGCTGCTTTTACAAAGAGAGCTAGACATCTTGTATTTTTGTAGCAAATAAATTATTCATTTTAAAGGTTTTCATCCAGCTAATAACACAAATGACCAGAACAGACTGTGCTTTATACCCTCTAACTGCGGGAGTCATGTTTCTGACTGTGCTTCTAACTACAGAGCAAGGAGCTATAGACCTGCCTGCACCCATCCCATGCCTTGAATTCAGAGAAATAAGAAATTGATTTTTGCAAAAGATTAGATGGATAAGCCAAAGAAAATTTTTGTTTCAATTTCAGACTTCTCCAAAGCTTACTGGAATTAAGATTCTACTTTTTTTTTGTGAGGTATCTCATGCAATTCCCCCTCTCTCTCCATGCTAGTGTATTTACACCCATGGTTCCCAAGCTCATGAACTTTGCTTTGCCTTATTTCCCTCAAGTGATGGAACTGTAGACAGATTTTTGAGTCTCATCACTGCATTGCAAAATAATACGCTTTCTCCTGTTAATAAATGGCAGCCTCAGGATTATTAGGGCTTTTTGCTGCTAAAGTGCTGCTCTGAAGCTAGGGATGGGGCAGATGCTCATTATCTAAACCGATATTTTCCCCTTCTTGAACTTGTTTTCTAGTTATATAAAACAAAATTCCTAGGCTGACACTGGCGGACAACACCAGTTGCAAGCCTGCCATCCACCATTCTAGTGTGAGAACGTGGTTGGAAGTTATCCAGAATGCTGAAGGTTTGTTTCAATGGAAGGCGTGTAATATCCAGCTGCCTTTGACTTTGAATTTAATGGCATATTTGTATTTGAAAAAATCAATAAGTTTTATGAGCTGAAAAGGGATCGAGTGTAACCAGATCTGTCATTTTTACAGACACCTTCTGCAATTCCTTGCAACACAGGAATCAGGCTATAGAAACCATCCTACAGACCCCTGCAAAACAAGATTTAGTGCTGTAAACCTCACTGGAGCAGCTCAAGGAGAGGTACAATGATAGAGAACAAAGGAGAGCACTGAGAAACATCCCACCACTAATCAGCCTAGAAGGCCAATAAGATCTGATAGGTTTCTGCAGTAAAACTACCCAAAACCTCCCAGTGGATTTTCATACAATAGAAATCAAAAGGGCACATTAGTCATAAGGCAAGAGGGACACCAAGGGAAAACTTGCTGCTCTCATGCTTTAAACAGCTTTCTTCTTTAGACAAAATAGCCATCACGCAAGGTTCGTGAAGAATAAAAGTTTTCACTCTTTGTTGAGGGCCAGTCCAAGGTCTGCGCAGCATTTAAGCCATACTATTATGAGGCCATAAACGGGGCACTGGTTGTAAATTATTTCTTATTGCTGTTATTGCCTTTGAGACACCATAATACATAATGATCTGTCATCAACGTTTATAAAATACTTCTACTGGAGCAGGCAGACTTTAGTTCCTTTTCAGAACAGTCCTGCTGATTTCAATCATTTTTGCGGTTCTATCAAAGGTTTAATTTGCTTTTCACTTCACATTTCTGTACTTTGTTAGATTATCTGGAACCTCTCATCACAGGGAGGGAAGATATAGTGGAGAGTGGATGGAATCTTCCCCTTTTTCCTCATGACAATTTGTGCCGGTCTCTAAGAATTATATGTTGCTTAGGGCAGCAACACCACAGAGTCCTCCCAGCACAGTGCCTGTATGTCTTTGTGCTGGAACATGTGATTGCTGAAGGACAGGCACTAGAAATCTCTATGAAGCTCACGCTGCACAGCCACGTGTCCAGTGCAGCGCTTTGTTTGACCTGAGATAAAATTTCTTTTCCTTTGAACTCCCGTTAAGCGTTTGCAAAATATTCATTATTCCTCAAAGAAAGGATTTCATACGGTGTCAGTCACTCTGAGTGAAGATAAAACATATGTATTATCTGTTTCATTTGAATGATAAGAAACTGGCACTGCATCTCTGAAAGAACAGGCTTGTATCTTTTGATATCCACTAACAGTAAATAATAATTAATACTTTTTTGATTGAATTTGGGACTGTAAGCACTAAAGACAGTGCTGAATCATAGCAGTTATTCAGAAGTATTACTTCTTTTTTCCTAAGTAAAAGCAACTAAAGTTTTTATCTCCATCAAGCAATCTTGACTTCTAAAACAATGTAGACATACTCTCAGTATATATGTTTTATTGCATTTTAATTGCATAATCTATTTATATATTCTTACTTAAGAGGCCTTATGGCACTTACGAAGATGAGTTTGTAGCAGCTGCTAGACGTACCTTAACAGTCAATGAATGATTAACCATCTCTTATCTAGTAACTTCCCAGCATTCATTTCATTTACCATCTGCAGCATTACCAAACCTATCCCATGCAATAACAATTTCTTTTAGGTAAGTAGTGGAGGCTGAATGGCAAAAGCATCTCCAGAGCCTTTGCAGTCTCCTCTGCTGGGGTCTGGGATGCCTGGAAAAAACTTGATGACCTTTCAGGTGTGCCAAACTCTGAAGCTCAATGGACGGCGAGAACAAATTGTTCTACTTTTATCTGTATCCGTTAGTTTCTTCTCAGAGGGAAAAGAGAGAAACTTGTTACAGCTGAGTAGTGAGTAAAGGGCAGAAGGGTGAAGTAAGGGGGAAAGCAATTATTTGTACAAAAGGGAAAAACAGGTAAATTATCTCCTATGGAACAGTGAAGGGATTGTGTGGAAAGGGCCAAGGCAGGGGAGATTATAAATTTCTGTAAGAATGCTATCTTTCCTGTGTCCATGATTTTTGGTAGCCAACAGAAGCTGAAGATTTTGTGTGCACCTGACAGCTTGTCTGCTCTTCCACTACATTAGCTGATCTCAGAAAAGATATTGCCTCCCCTGCAAGCTCTGGCTCTGTTGTGTCCTGAGGCTGTGGTGGCTGTAGAGTTTTATCAAGGAGAACAGACGTATCATTCTGCCCAGCTGGGAAGTTACCACCTCCTCCTCAGGCATCTCCTGAGACACTGTCTATGCAGCAGACACTATACATTTTCTTATAGGAGCTAACGAGACTGATGGGCAGTGTGAGGACTACACATCCAGAGGAGGACTTCGATGTAACACGATGTAAGGGTGTGCGTGTTCCCCAGGACAGGGCAATGGCAGACAAACAGGCCTATAGAATGCTCTCCTGCTGGCCTGTTTAGATGCTATTGGCCATTAGAAGAAACAGCCTCTGACTTTGATGCATATTTTCCACCCAGCAAAGGAATTAGACTTATTTTATATTTTTTCTATAATTCTATTTTATAATTTTTAAGTTGAGGGAGGAAAGATTTAGGTTGGATGTCAGGGGGAAGTTCTTTAGTATGAGGGTGGTGAGGTACTGGAACAGGCTGCCCAGAGAGGTTGTGGATGCCCTGTCCCCAGAGGTGTTCAAGGCCAGATTGGATGGGTCCATGGGCAGCCTGGTCTGGTATTAAATGGGGAGGTTGGTGACCCTGCCTGCAGCAGGGGGGTTGGAGATTGATGATCCTTGTGGTCCCTTCCCACCCTGGCCACTCTGTGATTCTGTGATTTTAACTACATTTCCATATCTTTATGTATCACATATAAAATCTAAAACATATATTTTGTAGTCAGTCTTTTACAACATGTCATTAATTGTTTGAAGTATAACAGTGTTTTCTCTTGTGGAGTGAAGGGGGCAAATGCCACTTAGCCACAGGATACTGGAGATCAATGTAAGATGTAGAGCAGAAATGTGAGCTCTGCTGCCAAGAGCTCATGGTGAAGTGTTATATTTTCAAAAAATGTGTCTTTCTGGTATAGACATTATGTGAATATCATTGCATACGTGTGATACTGGAGAGAATGAGAGATAAGGCTGTCCTTATTTCACTCATCTCTTTGCTTAAAAATAAAATTATTGTATTGATCTGCTCCCAAAAGAAAAATGTACGTCATTTTTGAAGTATTCCTAGTGAATTCTCAGTAAATCTTGTTCTTTTGTTCTTTTTGTCTGCCCTTAGGCAGACACAGAAATCAATGGTTTTCATCATTCCGATGTTGTATAATTCCATAATTCATGATGTATGATTTATTCAAATACACCTGTAACTTTTCTTTATGAACTTGAATGCAAACAAAACTAATCACTTTTGTCACTTTTATCTTCACTGTAAATTGTTCGAGCCGTACACAGAAAGCCATTTGGAAATACCACAGGTGTTATTCTGCTGAATTCCGAAATAGCTATGCCAAACTATAAATTAACTCTTTTGTGCCATGCAGGCTTTTTTACAAATCTCTTTTGACCAAAAATCCAAAATGTTCACTTCAGCCCAGTGAAGTGTTTTGTCTAATTGAAGGTATTGCATACTTCTTTCACAAAACCCTTTCACTAATCTATGGCAACTTGCTAAAAAACCTTGTGCTTCAATGTTATTTTCTTCTCTGCAGCATGCCACGTGATTTATAACTAATATTGTTAATGTAATTAATCTATTTATAACTAATGTTTTTAATGTAATTAATCTTACCTAATGCTTATTTGCATGTTCCAGACAGTTTTTAGGTAGCATGCAATTAGTTCTCACTGTATCATTAATTCTCACAGCCTTTAAAGGAATTAATTCAGGGAAACTGAGGTAGAAAAATCAAGGACCCCTGGGAAAAGTTATCACCAAATCTCGGCATTCAGCAGCAGGTTGTCTGGGGTGCTGGTATGCATGTGTTCCACAGGGAGACAGAGCAGCAAAAACGAAAAGGATTCATCTTTTTGTTGTTTTTTTGTTTGTTTTTTCCTAAGCAGATAAAAAGAGCATCTCTTGAGTTAAAAATTGCAAGTCTGGGGGAAATTTTTGTGTGAATGGTGTCCATCTATCAGCACAAGAGCTTTTCTGCAGAAGTATACTGTAGCTAGGAACAGCCTCAGTGTGAAGAAATAGGGCACAGTAGCCAACAAGTTTGAGTTTGTGCAGATGTTCAACCTGCTACTGCAGTGTGCAAGGCTCTGTTGTCTGGCAAGCTTTCATTCTGGGCTCTTCCTTTATTTGTCTGTTATTTAGTTGGAATGCTGAAAGGTCTCATTATTGTTTGGGAAACAAAAGGAAATTTTACTGCCTACTTTTCATACTCAGAGAACCTCCTTTGTAGAGACTGTTTTCTGTCTACCATTAGCAATATATTACACCGTGTATACTTGCTTGAATCTTCAGTGAATATAAGAGCCAAAGCAAATTTTACCTAATAATAAGAATAACCATTACTGGTTTACTGTGGTGTAGGCACCTAAAATACCAATTGTGGGCACAGACAAGGAACGATCTTTGAATGATAACACAATCAAAGTTCTTAAATTTTTTTATATAAGCTATTTTAGTCTGTTAATTGCCACTGGATCTTGTCTAATTTTTTATTTTGTTTGCATCCAAAGCTATTTTACATAAGTACCATCATAAAAATAACAGAAAGGGCTTAGACAACTGTTAACACTGGGAAAGGTGGGAAAACTCCTATGTCTTAAAATAAAAAGCATGATCCTACTGATTTATATATAACATGAATGAGAAAAATACATTCTACATGGATGAGAAACTAGAATTGTTTCATTTGTCAGCCTTCTATTCCCAGTTTCCTGACCAGCTTTGCCCATCAGAGCACATTTGCAGTTCTCCCGGATGCTTCAGTTTGTGTTACAGCATCCGTTTTCTGAAATGCGGTAGTGTTTCAGGTCACTGAATGAAGTGAAACAAAAACTGTTGTGCCATGTAATACAATTTTTGACTGGAAAGAGTTTCCTCCAGGCTCATAATTTAGCTAAGTACTTGGTAAAATTAAATCCACTTATGAGAGAAAATAACATTATATGTAATGCAAAAATTACACCATTTTTTTTTTCCACAAACAGAATAGAAATATTTCATTACTGCAACTAGAGAAAATCTTGTATGAGCTCCATTTGTTTTCAAATCCTTGTCAAAATGGAAAAAGTGATGGTAGATAAAAGTGAGAATGAACTGGTGCTCATTGCTCCCCTTAATCACCTTAAAATCAATTACATGAATTACATGAAACCTCTCAGTCTATTGCCTTCACTGTTGCTACTGAAGTGCATGTGAATTGCATTCATGTTTGTGGCATCAAGGCTGTGATGAGATGATCAGACAAAGTCAGATTTCATGACATGCCTATAATACCCTAATGATAATACTCTGACCACTTAGAAATAATACTAATTTTAAAGATGTTTCAGATTAGGAGTGAAATATGTAGTAGAAATCTCATCAAAGGATTTTACAAGCCTATGTACTGGGCTTGGCTATACAGCTTTGTGCACATGCAGCCATGGAATAGTAGTTATACTAGCGAGTATCTTCATGCTTCTTTTGTTTGCTGCTTTTTTTTCTTTCTTTTTTTTTTCATATTTATTTGTTGCAAAGTTGTTCTAAAGGACTTCTGTGTATGTGGAACTGAATACCAAGTAACTAAGCAAGTGTTCCTCTTACATAGAGTCAACTAGGTTGGAAAAGACCTTCACAATGACCAAGTCCAACCACGTGGTAATTTCACAATTGGAGTGACAGATTTGCTCTTTAATGAAGAGCCATTCATTTTCTAAAGCTCTGGGGAAACTTCACCGTGAACCAAACTCTAAGCTTTGGTAAAGAAATGTGACTACCTGATTCCTGTGATATCAACACTGAAATTTAGAGACTAGAGATTTTCAAAGAATCACAGAATCATAGAAGCCTTAGAGGTGGAAGGGACCTCCAAAGACCATCTAGTCCAACTCCCCTGCCTTACCTTGAGAGTCTCCAGGGATGTGGCACCCATCACATCTCTGAGTAACCTGTTCCAGCACCTCACCACCCTCACTGTAAAAGACTTTTTTAATAGTCTGCATTTCAAATCATTCTGTTGTGTTCTGTTTCTTTAAATTTCGCATCTTTCCAGTTGCCAACATTAAAAAGTAAGTAGTATTATAGGCATCATTTTCTTTTTCGCTTAATGTTTTGGGATTTATAAAGGCATACTCAGGAACATTCAAAGCTCTTGAAGAAACAGAAAGAATTTGCTAGTTTCTTGTCTGAAAATGTTATGGTATATTTATTTAAGGATTTTGTTTGTTTTTGTAGCATAGACTAGAATTAGTATTTGCATAGCCTTTCACTTCAGCTGTGCTGAGAAGTTTGCTTGCTATGTACTCTATAGCATAGTGTATGTGGTTTATGTGTGTACGTTTATACAAATGTGAATATATCACATGACTAGCAGCAGATCTACAGAGATGTCAAAAGATATACAGAAGGAACAAAATCATATCCTTCATGTATTTCTGGAGAGGATTTAGTGCGTTTAGTGGACTGTCACTGAATAAAATGTAAAGAAAGAGAAAGTAACTGAAGAATTTCTTGCATGGTGGACTCAAGAGAGCGGTAGTGTATTGAGCATTGAGCAACACAGTTGAATGATGAGGCCTTTTTGTTCCAAGTTAGGGAGAGCTCTTAGTATCCTTGTGAGTATAGCCTCGAGCACATCCTGGAACACATCCTATGTCAGCACAGCCCCACAGAATGCCCCAGATGCCTCTCATCCCTGTGGTTTATCGTTTCATCTGGGTTACAGAGGAGCCTGGTCCATTTCTGAGTACTGACCCAGCCCTGCACTGCTCAGGCAGCCTGAGTTTTGTCGTTCAATTAAGTAGAAGAAGAAACATGACTGCTTAGAATATGGGTTAATGCACAGAAACTGAAACCAGAGCTCTTGAATTACTGAAAGACGTAAGTCTGGGCTTCAGAAGATTTGGTTTCAGCACGTGTTGCCTTAGGCAACTTATTTTAGTGCTTGGCATTCTGTCTCCCACTTTTGTCAGATGGAAATAACACATCTTTTCATGTTTCTGTCTCATTCTCTGCTTTGTCATAATAGCTTGGGGACTTCCTCATGATATGTTAAAGAATAATTTAGGCAACACTGTAGGATTGCAATTTTTGTGTTCAGTTTGTGATAATAATTGTAGTACTTTGCTACTAATTTCTGACACTGCAATTTTGGTCTTTGTGTATAACACCTACAATTTAAACTTCCTTATAAAACTTAGTATCACAGATCACAGATCACAGAATCACAGAATCACCCGGGTTGGAAGGGACCCCAAGGATCATGTAGTTCCAACCCCCCTGCCTAGCAGGGCCACCAAACATACACATCCAGATCAGGTTGCCCAGGACCCCGTCCAACCTGGCCTTGAACACGTCCAAGGACGGGGCATCCACGACCTCCCTGGGCAGCCCGTTCCAGGGCCTAACCACTCTCCTAGTAAAGAACTTCCCCCTAACATCCAACCTAAATCTTCCCTCCTTCAACTTAAAACCATTTCCCCTAGTCCTGCTGTTGTCAGCCCTTTTGAAGAGTTTACTCCCCTCCTGGGTGTAGGTTCCCTTCAGGTATTGATAGGCTGCAATGAGGTCACCCCGCAGCCTTCTCTTCTCCAGGCTGAACAAGCCCAACTCCCTCAGCCTGTCCTCATAGGGGAGGTGCTCCAGCCCCCTGATCATCTTAGTCGCCCTCCTCTGGACCCTTTCCAAAATCTCAATGTCTTTCTTGTACTGAGGGCTCCACACCTGGACACAGTACTCCAGATGGGGCCTCACAAGAGCCGAGTAGAGAGGGACAATCACCTCCCTGTCCCTGCTGACCACCCCTCTCCTGATGGAGCCCAGGATCCCATTTGCCTTTCGAGCTGCCAGAGCGCACTGCTGGCTCATGTTCAGTCTCTCGTCCATCAGGACCCCCAGGTCCTTCTCTGCTGAGCTGCTCTCAAGGACCACTCCTCCCAGCCTGTACAGGTGCCTGGAGTTCTTCCGGCCCAAATGCAAAACCCTGCACTTTGCCGTGTTGAACCTCATTAGGTTCACCCGAGCCCAGCCCTCCAGCCTGTCGAGGTCCCTCTGAATGGCATCCCTTCCTTCCACCGTATCAACTGCACCACTCAGCTTGGTGTCGTCAGCAAACTTGCTGATGGTGCACTCAATTCCCTCATCGATGTCATTAATAAAGATGTTAAAGAGCACCGGTCCCAAGACAGACCCTTGGGGGACACCACTTGTTACCGGCCTCCACCTGGACATAGAGCCATTGACCACCACCCTCTGTCTGCGGCCTTTCAACCAATTGCTTATCCATCGGGTCGTCCACCCATCAAATACACTTCCCTCCAATTTGGAGATGAGGATGTGGTGGGGGACCATGTCAAAGGCCTGTACTTAGTACTTCAGTCTTACAACAGTATTTACTCTGTAAGGAAAATAGGTAGCAGATTTTTTGAAGTCTAAACAAATCAAATGATGTAACTCTGAATTTTAATATAAACTAGTTTTATTTGCATATACAATTTTGGAATCTAGTTTTCATGACAGGTATATGAAAAGGATTCAACTGTTTTAATCAAATGCTACATGAATGTAATCTGTTGAAAAAGGAATCACACCAGGACTTTAGTATAAATGCCATAAATATGAAGTGGTGAGTTACAGATTTAAGTATTTTAAATCTATAAACAATGAGAATTAATTGTAGCATTGTTTCATCACTTAAGATATGATTCCCATCAGGAACGCTGGTTTCCGTTTTGCGCTACACAATATAAGGATAGTCAGGGACCTAAAACAGGAGATGATGGAGGAGAACACGAGGGAACTGTATTTGTTTAGCCTTAAGAACTGAAGTTGAGGGAGAGTTTTTTGGTGTCTTCAACCGTGTAGCAGGACAGCATAGAGAAGAGAGAGCCATACTCTCCCCAGCAAAGTGCAGTATTAGGGGAAAAGGCAGCAGACATGGAAAACTGAGATTGGATTTAAGAAAAAAGCATGTTTCACACTGAGATTGTGGTATTTCAGTACTTCCAGGTTTTTGCCTAGACACATATGCTCTGGTTACTTGAGGAACAAAATCTGAGTGGCTCTGCTTTGAGCACGAGATTAGATTAAATGGCCTCTGGAGGCCGTTCCAAACTATGTGATTCTGTGATACACATATATGCAGAGATAAATATATAAAATATCAAAGGTAAAATGGAATTATCTGAGTTCAGCAAGGAAATGAACGAAATTATTTTATAAAACTTGATTGAAATCAGAATAAAGGGAGTAAAATCAACAGGGTAGGTGATTGTTAGGGCTAGCTACAAATAAAAAGAGAGATTATTCGCAGATACCAGCATTTGCACACAGTGGTATTACAAACATTTGGAATTCTCTCTAGGAGTTTCTTACTCATCCTGTGCAGAATAACAGGTTGATAAAGAATGATATCTGGGCACTTAAACCAGTATTTAAGCAAACAGTTTTGAGAACATTGGTATAGTGTTTTAACTTTGGTAGGCAGCTAATCCCAGATGTGCTAAGCTCAAATCCCAGACAAGTCCCTATGCAGAGAAACAAGCATGAGTGTTGATGAATTTTTTGAGGCTCCATCTTTGTGAGCTGCCTGTGCCAATGAGAAATAGTGAATTAATTCCTCTTATCGCTTTGCATGTGTATGTTTTGCTATACCTCTTAAACTGTCTGCATCGCAGACCACACAATATGCCACATCTACCTTTTTGACTCTCCTTTACCCCGGGAGAGGGAAGTCAGACCACTCTGGCAGGGCAGCACAACAAGCAGAAAACTTGACTGCATGAACTATTCAGCAGCAACCAAAACGCTGGTGTGTTATCAATGGTCTTCATTACAAATCAAAACCATATCACCAGCCACCATGAAGACAACTAATTCTCTCATACAAAACCTTTACCATCAAATATAGCTGTTTATTCTTTAAACGAGTTTCCTGGCACTCTCAACTCTCATCTTTCTTCTGCAGAAAGCTGTCTCTTGAATATAAAATGCTGCCTTTGATACAATGTGATGGTGCAGGACTATTGACTGAAAGATATCATCTTCATACGTTCCTTAGAATTTCATAGCCATTCAACATTCAAAATATCAACTACTCATGCAATAGTATTTGTTATTTGTACAGTGATAGATGGATGTAAAAATCTGTATTGTAAGTATCCTTGCAAGATTTAATTTGGAAAAAAATACTTGTAGAAAACTCAGTGCAGAAACAAGTTTATTTGAGGAAAGAGAAACGTGCAAAAGGAACAGTCTTTGATACAAGTAAAACTAAAGGTGTTTTGGAAAACAAAAACAAAAACAAAAACAATTTTAACTCTTTTAATATTGTTGCTTTAATAAATGTATAAATTTAAATGTAATCTGGAAACTGAACAGATTTTATAGCCCGATTCCATTATTTAAACCACTCTGGGCTCTGACATTGAAAGCTACTATTCTCATTGGAGTCAAATTGTAAGGATGAGTGATAATTTCATAACGGAAACACTGACTAATCTTAGAGTATATGGAAATTAATGGTGCCCCATAATGCATTAGCAAGCATGTTGCTGATAAATAGGAATAAAATATTATTGAGTAGTCTCAAAGATGAGCACAGGAAAGATCTCAGTTACAAAGTATCACAGAAAGAGCTAATTAGGTTTTCCTATTGCCTAAGGCTGAGCTGTGCATAGGTTGTTGTACCAGCAAAGCAGGAAAGGGTTGTGTCTGACTTCCGAAGAAACAGTGAAACCAGGTCTCCACTGGATGTTCAGAAAGCAGGACAAAGCCTATGACAAAGGAGGAATCTTCAGCCTCTGTTATTCTCATGGTGTCGTTGGCTGAAATTTGTTGCTTACCTCAGCCCCCTAAACCCCAGCAGCTCAGCAGCAAGGGCAAATTTACCATCTTCCCTGTGGACTCTGGCAGGCTGAAACGTGTTTCAGGTTGCACGTGAGGATTCTGCTGTTCTGCTGGGATGTTCACAACAGTCAAATCTGTCCTTAGCACTGCTGTCCCACTTCTGGGGAGAATCAGACACTCCTGCTATACACTTTCCAAAGACAGGCATCCCTCGCTGTATGATCTTGAGAGCAAAAATGCAAATATCGTTGTGCCTCTCTCAAATGCGATTACAGTGACAACTCTCCTACCACCTACACACACGAATGGCATAAACAGAGCTGCTGATGCACAACAAGCAGATGACAGAGATGAAAAAAGGGCTCTCTCACGTAACATGTCTCTTCATAAAGCATGTAATGTTATGGGCAAAGCATGGTGACTTACATTGACTTTAGGCTGATTATTTTTATAATTACACTTGCAATGCAGCTTCCAAATCACTTCTGGTATAAGAGTGCATAGTATGGATACTTCATACTTATACGAGGGGCTTTGGAGATAAATAATCTCCTTAGAAGCATAGTTATTATTAAAATAAAGATTGCATGATCACATATCAGACTTTTATTTCTGATTTAAACACAGCCATTGTTCATTAAGGTCTGGGTAGGGCCCTCAGCAGCCTCATCTAGAGAGTGATAGCCTGGTCCATGGCAGGGGGGTAGAACTGAAGGATATTTAAGGTCCCTTTCAACACAAAACATTCTGTGTTTCTACACTAAATTTAGAATAGCAATGGCATATATTTATTGTAATCTAGGGAAAAAAGAAAAATGAAAAAAGAGCTGGAAATTAATCTAAGCTATATCTGCTAAAAAATAAGTAATAATGATAAAAAAAAAAATAGGGTATTCACATGAAGTGAGAGATGTAAAATTGCCTTCTACAGCAGAGCCAACAGCTGCACCAAGCTGCCATCTTGCCTGTTGCTGGGCTATGCTCCATCAGGGCTACACACACAGCCCCAAGCAGGCAGGTTTAGGGGACCTCTCCCGTGAGCAGGGATGTAATCAAAATTTGCTAGGGCACTGGTAAAAGCTGTTCAGCTCAACATTAGTTATTTAAATAAAATGCTGCGTGTTCCTGGCTGATTATTATTTGAGAAATTATTCTTTCATTTTTGAATTACTTTTTATACCTGTGTCCTGAAAAATAAGAACGCTTCTATATTCTTTGAAGTGTCAGTCACCTGATTTTGCAAAACCAACATTTTACCCAGGCTTCTGAAAATTCATCAAACTTTGTTTCTTAAACTTACGGTCAGGAGAGCCTAGCGGAAATGCATACACTGAAAGCTGCTGCAGGTTCTCTTCAAAACTGCTGTTCTTCAAGACAGCTGACCCAGAAGTGACTTAGTGAAGTTAATGTCAAGCCAGTTCATTGTTTCTGATACAATTATGAGTATACTACGTGACAGCTAGCATTTATTAGGAACTGTCATGTCTTTATATGTACAAGCCAATTCCAGATAAAGCAAAAGCATTTCTCTTTTTCTTGAGGACAGAATATTGAGCCTGAGAATTCTGTTGCAGAAGGTAGCTTGTTGTTGAAGGTCAAAGAATGTTTTTTTTATGAATCCTCTGAGCATCCAGATTTTCAATTTCTTCTCCAACTTGGACCTGGAAAGTGAGGATGAACAGGAGAGAGGGAGATTTGTAGTCTCCTTTCTGCTTCTTTTCTTTAATCTTTGATAGAAGACCTTTGCATAAATGCTTCCCTTAAAGTCTGACTGTTTGCTGCCTACCAGCAAATATATAATTAATATACACCTGTGTCAGATATAAATAGCAACAGATATCCTCATGTAGCATTGATCTGCATTTTGCTGCCAGCCACGTGTGGATTGCTTTACTTCCAGCTGGTTGGGATGCACATCTATTAAAAGAACTCAACTCTGCAGCCATATTTTTCCTTATGAAAATAATCTGCCCTGTCTGATAGCAGAAGTGTAATATTTCTAGCAGAGTCTGTCTGTTTAAAACCTCCTTTTTAAAGCATGGTACAATAAAAGTAAATAAGAAAAATATAAGAGGAAGGGTTGGGAGAAGCTGCCCCCAGAACTCAGTGATGGATAAAACCATGAGGGCATGTTGTAATCCTAAAAAAAAAAAAAAAAAAATTAAAAAATTGAAAGATCGACAATGAGGATTATGATTTCCTCTTCAAATCTGCCTTTAATCTTGGTGCAGGCAACAATTTGCCTTGCATTTCTCTCCCTCTGTTTACTTTTTACTTATTCCTTCTTTTTCCTCTGTCATTTCCGGCAGTATGACTGTAAATCTGTAGTAATATCTAAGTCTCAATTTTAATAACAATAGTAGTTCTAGATCTGACTTTCCCTGACTTTCCTGAGCACTTCTCAGCTGAGAAAAAAAGAAAGAGAAAAAAAGAAAAAATCCCACTCTTCAGATGCTGAAGATACTGAAGGCAGAAGGAAAAAATAATTGTGACCCGATTGGCAAAAAGAAGCTATACCTATTAATCTGCACCGGGTCTGATGAAAGATCATGGAAGACACAAGAAAGTCGAAGGCAGAGAATCCTAGGCAATATGAGTAAATCATAAATTTGAAGGTTTTCTCAAATTGGGGCTGGTAAGGCTTTAGCGATGAGTTCTAGACTTGCAAGTGAGTTCACTGATCAAGAAAGAGATCAGAGAAGGTTATTAATTTTTCAAATAAAATCTTAATAAGAGTTTGAATAGAGGAGAATGTGCAGGGTGGTAGGTTTGAAGGAGTCACAGTTGTACTGAGAGCTGACAGCAGAAGAATCAATGCGGGCTGTTCTGAGAGGAAAAGGACAAAGTCAAGAAGAAGGAGAACTGTTACAAAGTGCAGGAATTCTGCAAAATGAGTTTTCACACTTAGTTCAGCAGCAGGCGCGGAAGAGCAGGAGGAGAACAGACCCCAGGACGCAAAGACACCGTGATGTCAGGAAGAGAAAGGACACTGTGTCAGAGTGGACATGAGAAACGGCATCAGTTTAAAAAGGAAGGAGAACTGTGAGAGATGGATGCAAACATGTCTGACAGGGTGAAAGGAGAAAGCTGGTGAGACTGAATTAAAATAGGTGATGAGTTAAGGGAAATAATTCAAAGAGTGAAAGGGATAGTGAGTCTATAGCAAGAGTCAGGGCATGCTGAACTGATGGAACGATTTGAAAGTGAGGTCAGAATCACTGACCTCCAGGGTCAGTATAGAAAATGAAGGATGAGGTAGGCAGCCCAGAGGTCTGCAGTAGGCGAGCAGCCAGGAGCTATCTGTAGTACCATGGGAAGGGGCTCTGCAGCAGGAGCCAGCTTGATGATAGTAGCAGCAGGGCAGCGTGCCCCTCAGCTTGCAGGCACATGTGTGGGCCTTGAGCATACAAACTTGAGTAAGGCTGTGGTTTACTTTCACTTAGTGCTGAGACAAGTTGGGCTCTCCTGGCCTATAGCATGCACGTGCAACTGCTCAGAAAGATCGAAACAAAACAGTTTTTCTTTAAATAAAAGCAAAAGACTTGTCTTGGGAAATGTTCCCTAGGGTGTATCTATAGAGCAGAAATGCTTTATTGTGGTCTAATTGTTAATTAGATCTGCTGAAGATAGTAGCTCCTCATAGTTCCTATGAGTTTTGTTAGTGGTCTGCTAGGTATTTCCATAGGATTTTCCCTTTTCCACTGTGACATGGTTTCGAATTGTATTACTGACTTCCAGCACACCCAGTCATTATCTTGAATAGATAGGAATTAGTTTAAAAATGTGAATTTCTTCATGCATTGAATATCTTCAGCTAATAAACACTGCCTTAAATTTCTTCCGTTTTGCTTCTTTTTTCAGTTCATTTTAAGTGTCACTTCTTTACCACATCTTGACATTTAATATGAAGCATTTCATCTACCAGAAATACATCCGAGTTTTCAGTTCAAGAGTCCAATTAAGAAAATGCTCCCAAGTGCATTCATTTTCCTTTATTGAACTTCAAGTTCTCTGCAATGTCACGTACAAGTTTAAAATCAAGACGTTTGTGGAAGAAATAGTTCTAATCTAAAATATCACTGTGTCTGCCTCACTATGTTTCCCCACCCCCAACACCTGAGGCAAAATAGATACTGCATCATCGTCCAAGTTTGTCTTACTGCCCCTTTTTTATTTTTTATTTTTGTACAGGTATTTACGCAAGCATCACAAATGCTTGTATATTGGTAAAGGTGTTGATATTCTTTTTAATCCATACAAGGATAAGGGCATATAAAAATATAACATTGTTTAATGCAGTCTGTTAAAAAAAATGTATAAAGGATTTGTTTTAATGACTTTCATACTTGTGTTAAACGACAGTTGGTGGGCAGTAATGACAAAGATCAGGCTTTCTCCTGTGGGTGCTGGAACAAACTAAAGATACACAGCAACAAATAGGTAATCTATTTTATAGGAAAATCTGTGTTGCCATACAGGAATTGTTGAGTCACGGCCTGAACAACTGATCTACCACCTGTGGCAAGCATTGAGTCAGCTGTGGGAGCACAGGTGAAGGCAATTCAGCTGTGTGACCAGAAGGGGTGGAGCCTGGCTGCACCTCTGCTAGACTCCATTTAAGTGTTGACCTCAGCTGAGGAAGGGTTTTACTCTGGTTTTTCTTTTCTTGTGGAGTATTTTCTATGAACCGAGGATATGGGTAAATGTTTCATTTATTTTTGGTTATTTCTTTCCTTCACAATAATCTTTTTACTTATAGAACCTGTAAAATACCAGCCTAATTGTGCCACTCCGCTAATTGTATATTTGTTGAGTGTACAGTCACAAACTGATGCGTTTTCTAAAGCAGCTTAGGTATTTCTTCTGTTGTCCTGACTCTCTCCTCAGGAGGCGCAGTCTATTGTAGTACTCTGAGCGTGATAACATTTTTGTGTTGCTGTGGATTTTCATGGAAAATTGTAAAAAATAGGAATTGAAATACTAAAACCTTTCAACTTGAGAAGTTGTTGTAGTAGAGAAATTGATTATTGACTTGGATTGTTGCATGCAGCTGAAGCAGCTGGATCACTTAGAGGAAATGGAACACTTTTAGTTCCTTTGGAATAATGTGTCCTTTCAATATGAGAAACCCATGACTTGTTCCACCAGGCAACTGACCATCCTGCTTATGGTACAAGAAGTTTCACGAAGATTCTTCCAATTGAATAATGCAGTATCAGACAGGAACGTTTATTTGTTAAAACACTTGGAAACATTGAGGTTTTTTGCTTTAGCCTAGTATTGTTAGGATGAGTCATTATTTGTAGACTATTCTTCTGGGATTCAATATTATGCTTTATTTTTCATAAAAATAAAAGTTGATAAGTGTGACACTTTATGAGTGGATGGATGTAAAATATGAGTGAAGGAATCTCTGTTTTCAGATGTATAACCGGAGGGCATGCGGCAGTTCCATTGACATTTCCTTGGTCCTCTGACCAGTGCAAACAGGAGACAATACATGGAAGGATGGCTATACACTGAAGAAGAAGGGGAAGTGAAATACTAGTGAGTAGAACTTATTTGTAATATAAAATTTTATGAAAACTTGATTTTGTAAATTGCCCTTGATGGTTTCATTTTCTTTACTGCTAATGCCGTGTATTTCTAGAGTAGAAAATCTCCATCCTGTTTCACTGAGTGGCAGGGTGCTTTTTTTTTTTTTTTCTTTTAACAGAGATAGATACCTCTAACAGACATAGAGGAGTAGAAACCCCATTCATGGCAAGTGAGTTTTGGGATTAGAAGCCTTCGTCTTGATTTAATTTAAGGAGTTAATAGCAAGACTTGGTGGTAACAGTGCTAGTCTGGCTCTGAGGCCTTCCTTTAGAATGAGAGTTTACTCAATGTAAACACATGCAAAAAAAGAAAACTATACAAAATCAATTTATACGCAGTAAAACATTTTAAACATATATTTCTTTGGAGTACAAGTCAGCGATGAACGGCTTAGGTCAGAATATATTCATTCAATTATTAATTTCTATTTATTTCTTTTTTATTTTTATTTTTTATCATATATATTTTTTATTTATTAATGAAAATCTAAGTATTGGACTCAAAATTTAGGAGAGTCTTTTTTCATGGTAAATAAAAAGCTTGTTACTACTGTAACAAACAAACCTTTTCCAATTGAGACTGTATTAATACTATACTCTTTCTAGAGCTTTTCTAGTGGTTGCTAGCTGTTCAGGGCTTTTAGCAGTTTGGCCTAGGGTAAACAACATAGCATCAGAAGTTCAAAGCTTGTTCAAGCAGTTTGAAATTGCAGTGATTGAGGTAACAGAACAATGTAGAAACCACTCGGGGTGTTCAAAACCAGACAGAAACAAGTGCCAAATGAATTAGAAAAGAATTTGATTTTACTTATTACTCCTTGAGTGACGATTTAGCTGAATAGAAGGCTGCTTGTTTTTTGCAGGCCAACTCAATTAGTACTCTGCATTGGCTGTGTTTTTTTTCACATACACAACCCATGGCTACCTGAGTGCAATTGAAGGGATGATCTTCGTTTTCCCTTTGTTGTTTGTGTTGATCAGGGTGCATACTTCCACTACCTGCCAGGCTCCTTTATGTCAGCTTCCATGAGGAAACAGTGTTAACTGTTGACTCGTGCGAGCCCCCACTCATGGCTTTTTCCCTGCCATATTTCAGTGATGAGAACACCTACTGTGGTGCATTGGCTGCTTCATGTGCTTGTGCTCAGTTGCTTTGCCAATGTCTTCTGCCTGTATCTGGTGTCTAATGCAGCTTCTGGGAATCTGAAGGCTCCAGTTCTCCCAGCTAAGCTGGAGTGCTTCCATCCATGTTCTGTATGTTGTATTTTCATTAGAATGGGAGAGTGCTTTATTTTCTGAGTGTCTGCTCAGTTGCAATTCTGCTCAGAAAGCAGACTAAGTAACTTCTCTCTTACTGGACCATATTAGCCTCTGCATAAATTTTATTCACTTTGGGATGTTGAAGCTTGTATTAAGAGAACTTTGCTTTTCTGTAGCTATAAATCTATTGTATTAAAAGGCCAAACTAAGTCGTCTTTTGCATTTGGGAGGAATTTGATGTCAGATGACTTGGGAAACTGACTTGTGAAAGGACTCGCTTAGTGTAAGATGAAAAACAAATGCAATATTGTTGTTCAGTTCTTAATGGAGCTACCAGGTATGTTGGAAATTGAATTACAGTAGATTTACTGTGCTGGAGCATCCTGTGATACCATTAAAGTATCAGGATCTTTGTTCCCTTCCCTAAAGGAAGATTAAATCAGTAAAAGCCCTGGTACTATAAGGTTGGAGTGCAAGTCTCATCTCTTCTACAGAACGTTCTTTGGTAACTGGAGCAGAAGCAGCAGCCTGCAGGGCCCCCAGGGCTGCAGGCAGACAACAAACCCCAGAGCAAGGCAGAGTTTTCATTGCCCCTTAGACAGATTTCATGGTCCCAAGCAGCAGGCTGATAACATCACCTGCATCCAGCAGCTGTAGGAGACCAGGAGACTAATAATGGATGGTGAAAGAGTCCAAAAGTGGTAATTACCTACAACACCAACTCCAGAGATGATGTTGATGATATGGAAGTAGAGGTTGAAGGTTCCCACCAATACTCCATTTTAAGTTATTGCCATAAGGCAGATGGCAGCAGAAGGGCAGTTTGACAAGGAAGCAAAGTATGAAACAAAGAGGTGCCATCGATTTCCTCCATGCAGGAAAAATTGTAGCCACTGACATTCATCAATGCTTGCTGAACATTTATGGAGAACAAACAGCAGATGCGAGCACAGTGAAGTAGCGAGTGCTACGTTTTGACAGTGGCAACACCTCCACTGGTACAGATTTTTACAAGAGCAGCATGCAGGCTCTTGTTCTTGCTCTACCAAACAGTGTTATTGTCATCTTTGTATCTGTTGTAATTCCCATGGAAATAAATAAGAGGCATTATTTTCAGAGCAACATACATATGAGCTAAATCAACATTTTACAAAGAGAGAGCCTGAAGCAATATTATTTCAGTGATTTTAAATCAACATATTTACACTTTCAAACAACTTTGAAAAGTATTCTTGCAGAGTGCTGAGCCACCAGTAAACACCAACAGAATGATGTGTGCTCAAACTCTGGGAAGAAGAAAATAATAAAAAAAGACTGTACATTTTGATGATTGCAGATACCCATTAATTTCAGACAGCAGATTTGGTAGTTTATATCTGAATTATTCCTTTATACAGAACAAGCCTAGCACGAAGCTGCTCAGAACTGGATTACCTTAAAGAGAAACGCACGACAGCAAGAAAAACCTGCAGATATTTCCCACAACACCATTATGATATTAAACCCCTAGTAATATTTTGCGGTAAAAACTCTGTACTCCTGTTTGCAAACCAGCATTCAAATATTTAATAAGAAAGTTTAACCAAAAGGCTGACTAAATAAGGCACACAGTACTAGATGGGAAGGAGATGAGTAGCTACATATATTAATTATCACCCTTTATGGGATCACAGGCTTACTCAAGTTAAAATTTAAAGGGCTTAGATTACTTTCTGGTGAATTTTATTAGTTTTCCCCAAGAGGTGCAAAGACTAATGCTGTCACAACAGAATAGGAGAGCGTATACAGCGTCATTACAAGCTGAGTCACCCAAAAGCATTGAAGCTTGCTTTATTATAACACAGACTCTTAAATAGTCTCCTGAAACACTATCATTTGTTATGCCATAGAGTGATAACAGCAAGCTGACTTGGTATTACAATAAAATGAAATCTGGTGCATCTGCAGAGTTGTTCTCAGTAGGCAGACCAAGCTCCCTTGCTGGTCTCTTTGGAGATAGCAGATGCAAGCTTCTCTTCCCCTACTGCAATAGAGAAAGATGCAGAACAAAGTTGCTGAGAGCTGTCTTGTTGTTGCTGATGACAGTGTTTAGATTTGCCTTCTGAGAGCAATGCTGCAGGTGGGAAGAAGAGGTGGCTGGGCAGACGCCCAAGAATTATAACCAAAATATTCTTCCCTGTGCAGATGTAGCCATCAGCCCACTCTTCCCACCCCAGCTCCTTCAAGTTTTAGAATTACTATCTCTCTACAGCACAAAAATGTTGAAGTTCCATAAAAACTAAACTCCTAAGGGATTCTTGACCGTGCCCTGTTCATACGTTGCCATTTTGGATATCCAATATGATTACTTATTTCTTGCTACCAAGGGTCTAAGCATATAGCGAGTAGCAGCTTCAAAACAGAACAGATGCGCAGTGCTCTCAAATAAATCCTATTAATAAGTTAATAAATTTACTCTACAGAAGACAGAAGCAAAGCAAGATACTTCAAATTAAGAGCATGACTGGATTTTGTCCACCCCCTCAATTAACAAGCTGTTCAAATATCATCTTCTGTCGTGTTTTCTTTCCTGTCTCCATTTTCCCCTCTCTCATTTCATGATGGAACCTCTGTAAAAACAGATATTGTTACTCAATAAAAATAGGTATGAGAACCTTGTGTGCATATTATATGAAACAATTTCACAAAACATATTTCTTTCTCATACACTGTCTTCAAAATGGTTTTTAGACGAAAACAACATTTTAAAGGATTTTTACTTTTTCAAGTATTTTTGCATTTTCAATTTTTTTTTTATTTTTTTTTCTACTTTTTCAAGTGCGATTGTAATCAAATATTTTACACAGCCCCCTTCAGTAAAATTCCACAGCCCTCCATCCCTCCTCACCCCTCTGTGCCCAGTGCTGAGCAAAGGCCTTATAGCCTGCCACAGCCTGCCAGGCTGCCATGTGCCCAAGCCCCTTCCTAAGGGGCAGAGTTGCTCCTTCTGGGGAAACAAACCCAGGAAACTCAAGGCAGACTCTGAAGTACCAAAAACAGTAAACTTACTGGCTCTGTTTCAGAAAAAAAGAAACAAAGTTTTTCTTATCGTTGTTATTTTGTATTGTTCTTTTAAACATTGTCCAGTTTTGAAATAGAAGTCCTTATGGAGCAACTGGAATTATGCTGAACTTGAGTCCTTCTTCCTGTCCAAATCAAAGTCTGCTGCTTCTCCAACAGAAAGCTGCCTCTGTACCTTCTCTGATGCTGCCTGAAGGCCACAGGGAGCTTGGGGCTGCCTAATTGATTCCTCCTGGACCTGACACAGCAGCTTAGAAGATGCTATTACCAGTCCTGCTCTCTTCCTCAGGGCTTTCCTAGAGTCCACTGAGAGCTTGGGGCTGCCTGCTGGACTATTCCTATTGTGCCAACACAGCAACTCAGAGGATGCCGGTCCCAGTCGCGCCTTCCTCTTTAGCACTTGCATCAAGGATCTCAGGGCCATCTACTGGACTCCTCTTGTCCCAGCACAGCAGTTTTGAGGACACCAGATCCAGTCCTGCTTTCTTCTTCAAGACTGCCTACAGGCTGCAGGGACTCAGGGCTAGACTCCACATGTTGTCTTTACACAGCAACTCAGAGGACCCCATCCCAGTCCCAGCCTCTTCTTGAGGGCTCACCTAGAGGCTGCAGGGAGCTCAGGGCCATCCACTGGATGCCTCCCATTGTCGTGGTACAGAAGCATAACAACACCAGTCTCAGTCCTGCCCTCATCCTTGGGACTTGCATGGAGGCCACAGAGAGCTGGGGGCCATCCACTGGACTCCTGTTTTCTCTGTGCAGAAGCTTAGAGGACACCAGTCTCAGTCCTTCTCTTTTCCTCAGAGCTTGGGAAAGAAGAGGTGAGAGGTCTCAAGGAAGGATGAGGACGGGGGACAGAGGAAAAAAAAGGACTCTAGAGAGCAGAAGCTCTTCGGCGACTCTTCAACACCAAGATAGAAATAGAGAGCTCCTGCTGCACCACCAATGGATATAGAGATGTTTCTGGGCAAGCATGATGTGCTTGCCCAGGCCTGATAGCGATAGATCTACTTTCATCTGTTCACCCTGTGGAGGTAGGTACACCTCCATGGGCTCAACATTGCCCTCCAGTGGGTCTACATGCATTGGCTTGAGCTTGCTGCTGCTCTCTAGAAGCTGGAGCTTCTTCGGTGGAGAAGAATCCATCCTCCTCCACAAAAATTCCTAGAATGGGGGGGAAGGATCTAGGTAAAAAGCTCCTGGTCTCAAGCATGTGCTTCCCAGACAAAAGTCAGTCAGCAACTGGTGTTCTGTTGTCAGCACCTCTGTATTTATAGTGGTTGGCAGGGATGTGACTTGTGATATCGTAAGGAGACGGTGATGAGACCCAACAAGTGTTCCATGACAGCCAAAACAGGGCTGAGTTGGGTAGGAGAGGCCATGGCCTGAGAGTTCAAGAGTTAACGCTCCAGTTCCAGAGGGCTATAAGGACTGTGAAGGGTCTTGAGGGCAAGACACTGGAGGAATGTCTGAGAGCTCCAAGTTTGTTGCTCCCAGAGCAAAGTAGGCTGTGAGGAGCCCTCAAGGCAGCTGCAGCTCCTCACAGGGAGCAGAAAGCAGTGCTGAGCTCTGCTCTCTGGTAGCAGCTACAGGACCCTAGGGAACAGAGTTGTATCAGGGGAGGGTCATGGAAAGGTTCTGCACTAAAGGGCAGTGGGCATAGCCCCAAGCTGCTGCAGCTGAACAACCATTTGCATTGGAGTGGTCCCTTGTGGAGTCAGAGGTTGGACTTGATCATCCTTGTGAGTTCCTCCCACCTCGGGATATTCTATGATTCTACAGTTTCAATATTTGTCTTGTTATGTAATTAATATTCTGTGCCGAGGTTGGTATTTTGGCTGCACCCTACAAAATGCCTCACACAACCTGAGAACTCAAAATACATCTTTTCAGGTGCTTTTTCAAATTCCTATTTATCTTGAAGACAATGTAAAACACTTCAATTTTGAGAGCCTTTACCGTAAATGTATTGTACCAGTCCAATCATTTGCAGATAGCTTTGGAAGCACTATGGCAAGCACACTGGCCACCAACATAGCCACATAACTATTTATATGCTATGATACTTGGAAACCCTTCTCACAAAACAGAAGTCCATGCTGCAGGGCACCATAGAGAGGAAGGCTATTTTTATCCTTAAAAGCTTACATTCACTATAAGGCAGAAAAAGTAAAGGAATACTGACATATGGACAAAGATATAAGGAAACTAAGACAATATCTTCACAACAACAGACTATGCTTTGGAACACCAGCAGTTCATCTCAGCTTCATGTGATTATCACCTTGACTAACCAGCTCCACCCAATAAGAAGGGAACATTTATGCTCTGAATCAACAACACCCAACAGTGGCAACAGACCTTCAGGAGGTAAAAGACTGTCTTCAAACCAATGACTCAAGCAAGTCACAAAAGATCAATGTGAGATTGTCAGCAGTAACTTATGTTTCCTTCTGTTACTTTGGAAGGCCATACTCATACTCTTTCTGCTGAAAATGAATCTTTCATTTGACATGAATGAAAATGCAATTCTTACAAGAAGAAGGGAATAAATAGTCTCATTCATTCATCTTCACCACCATCTTGATCACTTATTTATAGACATTTAAAAGGAAAAACTTCCAGAATGGCTATAAATCAAATACTACTCCTAGAAATTACTTTATCTACAATCCTGTCCACGCTAGGCAACCATATTTAATGCAAATAGTATACATCAATACCTTCTGTTTGTGCTGGAGCACTATTAAAATAGTTTCCTAGAGGCCTGCACCTTGTAAGAACCCGTGTTAGAAAATCCTCATGAAAACAATTAAATTTCAAAGTTTCATAGATCTTAATGCCAGTGAAGTTATATTTTCTTTTTTATCACTATATAACACAAAAGAGACCAGCAAAAAGACAAGTGACTGATGCAAAGGGGGAAAAAAAAGAAAAAGTAGAGTGAAAATAAGGAAAAATATACTTGGGGATGCCTGAAGACATTCGTTTTGAAAAGGTATGGCTTGGTTCTTTCACTGTTTTTGAAACTCAAGAGAAGAAAGAAAGAAGGAAAGAGAGAAGGACCTGGGGGTCCTGATGGATGAAAAACATAACATGAGCCAGTAGGGTGCTCTCACAGCTTGGAAAGCAAATGGTATCCTGGGCTCTATCAGAAGAGGGGTGGCCAGCAGGGACAGGAGGTGATTGTTCCCCTCTACTCTGCTCTTGTGAGGCGCCATCTGGAGTACTGTGTCCAGGCCTGGAGCCCCCAGTACAAGAAAGACAGGGAGCTGTTGGAGAGTCAATGCAGTAGACTTAAAGGGGGAAATTACTTGCATGTGGATTTATTGCAACAGACTTTTCATTGAGGAAAAAAAGGAGATCAGTAAAAGCTAATTTGTACAATGTGTTTTCAAGAAAGGACTACCAATGGGACTTTGTAGAAATAGGTTCTAGAAATAATAAGAGGAGACTCGAAGATGAGCAGAACTGTTATTGCTTATAACCCTGACAGATTCCAGAGATGTCAATCAAATATTCAGTGGGAGGGCACTAACACCTTGCTCTCAGCTGTGACTCACTCTGGAAGTAACATTTATGTTCTTAGCAACCTCATTCACTAGAAAGTTATCTTTCTAACTGGATTTTCTATATACTGGCAATTCATTGTCTTGGGACACCAGAAGAGATAAAGGCCCCCCCCTCGTTATTTTATTTAATAACGGGGAACATAACTGCATTAAAAACGAGTAAAGGAAACCTTTGCGTACACAGGAGAGAAGGTAGAAAAAACAAGAATTTATGCTTCCTGTTCTCAAAAACAATTTCAAAAGAAACAAACAGCCATTTCAACACCAACTGTAACACGCAAAGAAGAGCAGTCTCAATTGTAGTTTAAAATTTCACCAATGATGCTTTCTCTAACAAAACTTGGTTAACACACCACATCTTTCAACACGCTTACTTTCAAAACTTCAGTCTTCATAAAGTGCTGTAAATGCATGATTTACTATAGTTTATACACCCTGTAAATGCTTCTGCTCAAGATGATGCTCACTCTTATGTCTGACATTAATGGTTCACCACTAGTACAGGAATCTCTACAAGACACATGGATCTGAAGAAAAATCCCCCTCCACTAACACGCTGCTTTACAATCATAAGTATTTGAATCCTTAAAAAGCCTTCAGAGACCAAAGTTACTTCCCACAGTTTAGAATCAAGAATAGATCCTTTCGCAAGTTCTGGCCAAAAAGGTTTTACATGTTGCATAATCAAAGAATATACAGGCGTTATAGCTAAGAAACATACCAGAGAGTTCGGCTAAACAGATTACTACACCAAAAAATGATAGAAGACTTACCCTTATCCGGGGCTTGCTAGACAACTCCAAAAGGAGGGATCTCCAGAAAGAGATCCTTCCCCACTTGTAGCCAGCTCTTAAATGGGGTTTAGGAGAGGTGCAGCCAGGCTCCACCCCTTCCAGCAGCACAGCTGAATTGCCTTCCCCTGTGCTCCTGTGGCTGACTCATTGCTCCATCAGGTGATCAATCAGAGGTTCAGGCCGTGATTCAGCAGTTCCCATATATGTATCAATGACCAAAGTTTAATAAACAGTCCCCCACATCAGCCCGAATTCTTAATTAAGTAGAAACTTACACAACTGAAAAAAACCCTTTACATACAGTCTCACAATTTATATATTCACCTCCTGTGCGCAAATGTCATGATAGTTCTGAAATGCGAATGAAACCTGAACTTTAAGTTCGGCATGTAATTCATCATTTGGGTATTTTCAACAAAAAAAGTGTGCTACAATAATTACGGCTACTCTGATTCTCACTGGCTTTCAAGAAATTTAAAATATACGGTGACTTCCAAACTAAGGAAGTTCTTACAAGGCAACGCAATAAAACTAGACTACATCACTTTGATCCTCCAAATCCATCTCAAACTTGCCACATCCCTTTGCACTGTCAGTTGACAGCATTTCAAGTATATATAAGTAGCTGCACATCTTGAACATAGTACTTCATATACAATTTCATTGTTTTAGTTAAAACTTATCATTGATCGACAAATATAGTAAGCCTGTATGAAGCTAACATAAAAAGCACTCAGTTTGCAGACAAAAGCATCTGACAGGTGAAAACCACTTAACCACTGCATATGAAATTCCTTCAACTTAATATCATATGTAAGATCTCCCAGATGCAAACAATTTTACCACTTAAGTTTTGTAAAGAGAGCGTGAAACAGTATACCTAAACTGCATATAACACATGTAGTGCAGACATACCAATGCTACAGCATAGACAGATGTGAGCAAATCCAGATTACCAGAAGGAATCTTTTCACAGTACCTTGGCCAAACCAGGCAGCTTTGCAATACTTGTCCGCCATTGATACAAAACCGTTTCTACATGTTGCCATTTGTAACTACAGCACCTCCACACCACTCCATGCAGTATAAGCACATCCTAAGGAAACACCGGACCTCAAAACCACTGAAACAGTGACAATGACAACGAGGAGGTTTTGACTGAATATAAAAAACAATTTCTTTAGATGTCGGTCAAGCACTGGAACAGGCTGCCCAGACACATGGTAGAATCCCCAGCCAGTGTATTTGGCACACACGGACATGACACTAAGGGGCACAGTTCAGTGATTGGACTCAGTAGGTCAGGCTAACAGCTGGATTTGATGATCATGAAGATTTTTTTCTAACACAGTTGATTCTACAATGATTTTTTACCCTACTAGCTCTTACACAAAACAAAGAGAGCTCTTCACAAATTGATGACATAACCACACATAACTCCCTGCTACTGTTAGTAATTAACACTACTTAACACCCTACAAATGCACAAGAGCAGTCTAGAAAAACAAGCACAAAAGCAAGAGATTGCTTCAATGCTACAGTTTTAACCAACAGATTACTCAGGATTTGTTAAGGTCAGACACATAGATAGGAGATTTCTACTATCTTAAATATAAAACCTTAATTTGGATGGCAAAATAATTTAGAAGTTTTAAAAGGTGGAATAGTCTCAAAGAACAGCCCTTATTTCTCTAAAGGAGAGTTATCACCACACTGCACAAACTTTTCTGCTGGATAGATAGTAAATCATAGGTGTCAACCAATTACTTAACTCACCTGGCCTGACTGAGGGGATAAAAAATTAATGACCTCCTCCACCATCACTGGTATGTGCAATCTTCCAAAGGTTTTGTTTTCTGTACTGTGAAGCAACTCTTTAGTTTCACTTTCCTGTGTAGTTTGCTCCGTTAAATCATATTCAGAAAGCTGTTTTACTGAAGAGTAGATCCTTCTGGCCAAAACAGCTAACTTGTCTGGATTCAGCTTTAAGTTGCACAGAAGCAGACACTTGTTAACTTGGCACAGACTCTGATATAGCATTTTGGAGTTGATCATCCTAGAAAAAACAGATGTTGGGAATTACTTTGATAACTATTTAAAACATTAAGTGTTAAAAAAAAAACAAAACATACACACACACAAAGCGCAAATGCTGTAAGTACATTTCACAAGATAGGAGGCTTTACAGAAATGCCATCTCAGCAAAAACGCTCTGATAATTTAGCTTCTTTTCAGCAATTTGAAGGCCATCTAACAATCAATCACATCTAAGTAAATAGAGCTTTATTTTCACAAGCAATACCTTCATTTCCTTTACATCACTAGGACTCTATCAATGTTCAAACATCTTGAGAGAAGCCCCTATTAAATTGCTCTGGTTGAGCACAACCAGAACAGTAGCTCAGCTTTCATTTTGTTCTCCTACGTCCTGCCACGCACAATGAGGCACTTGCTCTGAACGGCAGCACTTGGGTTGCCAAGTTTCCTGTATTTCTAGCTGAAATGGGAAAAGACAAATTGTGCCACTGGGTTTTTAACACGGTTATGATTAGTGTTACAACCTACATGTGCGTTAAAATTACAACAGAATAATTCAAAGCAGATTAAAAAAAAAAAAAGCTGAAGAAAGCTGAAGGTTAACATAAGTAAGATGTTATTTGCATTTTTATGAGCTCACACCTGTTGCTGTGTCATATTTCACACTCTCTCTTGCCACACAAAAAGAATGCATACTTTAGCCAAAGGCCCTTTGAATAAAGGCTATCCTACTTTTATTGCATCGCATTTGTAAGCATGTATCATCTTCTAACCTTCAACAGAGGACCTCAAGTCCTTTTGCAAGTCCTTTGGGGGGTTGGACTTGATGATTCCTGGAGGTCCCCTGCCAACTCCTACAATTCTGCGATTCCGCAACAAACCCCAACACCTCTATAGAAGCTAACACAGGGGTGGGGAGAAGATCAGTGATAATCTAACTCACACTGCCTTGCTCTACGACCCCGGGAAGCATCTTCCTTACCCAGAGCACGGCTCACAATCACTCATCTATGAACTGAGGAAACTTTTTGTGTGCTTTCAGTCGCAGGATACAGCAGAAGGCTACAAAAACGATTAAGGGCCTGCGGCATCGCTCTTACGTGGAAAGAGCTGGGGCTGTTGAGCCTAGAGAAAACCGAAGAAGGATCTTATATCGAGCAGGCCTAGAGGTCCGCGGCTCTCCCCTCACGCAGCTCCCGCCCACCAGCCCCGCACAGCACGCAGAGCTACAGAAACCACCCTCGCCACGCGCTTACCCGCTCGCGCCGTCGCTTTGACGACGTCACGGCGGCGGCGGCCAATGAGGAGGCGAAGGGGGGGCGGCCGCTGGCGTTTGAATTCGGCGGCCGGGCTGGGCGGTGGTTGGCTCGGCTGCGGCGCTGAGGTGAGTGGCCGCCCCAGCGGCATGGCGGGCGGGGCTCGGGGGCTTACCGTGCGGTTTTGTCCGCGATCTGTGTATGTTGTCGGCCCTGGGATATCTTTTTTCTTTCTGAGGTGAAGAGCGAGGCCTGGAAGGGCGGTCCTTCGTTAGTATCTGAGCGTTGTGGGGCCTATAATCAAAAGGCCCCTGAACCCTCCTGCAGGACGAGAGAGCTGCCTGCTGCTGTGTGAGTACTCTGAAGTAAAGGAGAGCTGCAGGTGGAACGGTAGCTGTAGTCGGAGGAATCAGACTTTGGCTTTCCCAAGGCAGGCCTGCTTAGCTGTGTACTGTTAAGTCGTGTTTTCAGGCCAGTTAACAGTGCTTCTCAGAGCTTTGTGATGGTTCCTACAGCTGACTGAGTGTAGGGCAGGGCTAGCACAGGTGTGTAGTTTGACTTAAACTGCAAACTGATGGCTGTGGGGTGACCTCATTGCAGCCTTTCAGTATTTAAAGGAAGCCTACAAACAGGAGGGGACTCAACTCTTTGAAGGGGCTGATAACTTCAGGACAAGGGGAAATGGTTTGAAGTTGAGGGAGGGAAGATTTAGGTTGGGTGTCAGGGGGAAATTCATTACTATGAGAATGGTGAGGTATTGGAACAGCTGCCTAGAGAGGCTATGGATGCCCCATCCATTCCTGGCAGTATTCAGGACTGTGCTGGATGGGGTCCTGGGCAGCCTGGTCTGCTATGAAATGTGGAGGTTGGTGGCCCTGCGTGTGGCAGGGGGTGGGAGATTCATGATCCTTGAGGTCCCTTCCAACCCGGGCCGTTCTGTGATGATTCTAATGAGGAAATTATGTTTCAAGTTTAAGGCCTTTTGCTTCTATTGTTGATTGCAGGGAAGATTCAGCTGCTTGGTCTGAAGGAGCCCTGGAAGCAGAGAAGAGAGAGCATGTCTGCTGCTAAAGAAGATGATGTCTGTAGCCACGTGAAAGTGGTTGTCCGCGTCCGTCCAGAAACTCAAAAGGAAAAAGATGGCAACTTTGCTAAAGTTGTTCATGTTGTTGACCAGCATATATTGGTGTTTGATCCAAAGGAAGAAGAATTTAGCTTTTTTCATGGAAAGAAACTGACCCACAGGGATATTAATAAAAGAACAAAGAAAGACCTTAAATTTGTTTTTGATGCTGTTTTTGCTGAAAATTCAACCCAGTTGGAAGTTTTTGAGCATACAACCAAAGGTGTACTTGATGGCTTCTTAAATGGATATAATTGCACAGGTATCTTTGCTATGTGCCTCTTTTCATTCACTAAATTCTTTGGAGGATCTACACTTGTATCTGAATGCTGCAGAGGCCTTAGGGATCTATGTTTGAATAACTACTTGTAATTTATAGTTATGACCATCTTGTTGTATGTGGAAGGTAGACTAGCTTACATAACTAGACGTTATGTGTTGAAGAAGACTTTGTGATAGGGTTGTAACAAGCTTCAGAATTTGATCTGAAATACATGTGCTTATGAAGAGTATTCAAGGAAGAGTTATTCAGCCAGAGGTAGTTTCATTGAGTGTATTAATCTATTTTGTCAACTTAAGCTTTCAAAAGTTTGTTTTTAACTGTCAAATATACCACTGAGGTAATGCCTTATGTATCTGCAATGAGTTGATAGTCCAGGGTTAGGAGAGTAAAGAAATATCTTTTACTTCAACTGCTTGTGAATTAACTTGGAATTAAAAACTTGAAAATATGTGACTCTTGAGATAGCTTTCTGATTTCTGTTGTAGAAAGAGAATAATAGGTGAGAAAGTTAAATAGTTTGTGAAAACAGTGGTATCATATGATGGGGGATGTGAATGTCCATTTGAAGTTTGTTCTTGTTTGGCCTACTGATACCAAGTGTATGTTTTCTGTTTTTTTTTCCTCTTAATGTAGTGCTAGCATATGGTGCAACAGGAGCTGGAAAGACTCATACAATGTTAGGCTCCCCTGAAGATCCTGGAGTGATGTATTTAACCATGATGGCACTTTATAATTGCATGGATCAAATAAAAGAAGAAAAAATATGCAATGTTGCTGTGTCTTATTTAGAGGTAAGTTAGCTCCTGGATTTAGTATGCTGCTTTTAAGAAGGCATAATTTTATAAGTCAAGTTAAACTTTTTATTTCCTCTGTCATCATACTCATTATGAACTATTCTGGGGCTTTAGAAATGTATCCTTGATGGGACTGTAACTGAATAGTGCTCAAATTTGATGTTACTAATAGATATCTGTTACTGTCTTGTATCTTCCAAAAAAGGCCAATCTCTTCTAACACATTCATTTCTCATTCTAGTAATACCTGTCCTCCAAATTAGTTAAGTTCCTTGCTCCTTAGTTAAGTTCCTTCTATCTGTTAATGGGTACAGGAAGATACTTTGTCAGGGATGTCAGCAGTAATTTCCTGTTAATACTGAAATTGCACAACTAAAAGATGGTTAATTCCAGTAATATTCAGTTTGGTTTTACTGTGTCTCAAGTTAAAGAAATGCTTCTGTGAGGACTGCTATGGTACTGTTTAGCTCACTACAAAAAATTATTTTGGTCTTTGCTGCCGGCTTCTCTTCTCTTTATCTTTTTGGCATTGCTTGTCTGTTCTTGCTAGTACCTATCTTTGCATTGCTGCAAAGCAGCAGTAGTATAATGACTGTTACATTCTAGCCCCCGTTAAGTCAAGTGGAATAGTAAATCACAGAATGTCACTTTGTCTTAAAATAGTAATGAAGAATGATGTTGCCATTCAAATCCAATCCTGTCAAGTACGACAGGGTAACTTTTCTAAAGAGATTTTAAATTCCTTCTCAAAGGTGTACAATGAACAGATCCGTGATCTTCTGGTCAACTCAGGACCGCTGGCTGTTCGGGAAGATGCTCAGAAAGGGGTGGTGGTTCAAGGGCTAACATTACATCAGGTATGTAAATAGGTGCTCAAACTCAGGAGGCTCCACATTATTTGAGGTCAAATTTGCTTGTGATTGCACAGTGAAGTTGCTTGTGACTTAGTAATTCTTGTGGGTTTTGTTTTGTTTGTTTTGTTTTTTGCAATCATCAGGAGTAACGTAATAACCTGCAAGCCTACTAAATAATTAATGCACGTTCTGAAAAAGCTACTGGTGTTGTTAAATAGAAATTGATAAACATTTGTCTTTGTTACCCAGCAGACACTGCTGGTTCGATGCTTACCTTCAGGTTGTGGAAAGCTTGTTGTTTTGAGAAATAATCTTAGTATTTCTTAAAGGACGTCACTGTTTTCAATGTTATGCATGAGTGTTCAACACTTCTGCAAATCTTGTGCCTAGAACTTGAGTTTTTCTGTTTGTTTGATTTTTTTTTTTTTTTAT
Source organism: Lagopus muta (assembly GCF_023343835.1). Lineage (NCBI taxonomy): Eukaryota > Metazoa > Chordata > Aves > Galliformes > Phasianidae > Lagopus > Lagopus muta. Next base: position 6,109,114 of record NC_064471.1, read on the forward strand.
TTTTTTTTCTTTTTAATGAAGACACTAAAAAAAAGTGCTGTTTCCAGACAAGCACAGCAACTTCAAAGTTGTTAATGCAACCTCATTTCCCAATCTGATAATTAATGTCATGGACCTAACTTTTTTCTTCCTGCAAAATTTTGGAGCCTGTTAAATGCTATGTAGCTTCCAACTTCGATGTGCAACAAACAATGAAGGCAGGAATTGGGTTGGTTTGGCTCATCCTTTAAAGGCCTGCTCTTCCTATGCTTGAGTTTTGCCTGAAAACAGTACTATATTCATGTTTGAAGCATTAATACAACAAAGATTAAGGCGTTCTTAGGATTTCTAACTATGGATAGCACTTGCAGATTTAAGGGTTTTTGTTAGGTTTTGTTTTGGTTTTGGCTTTCAGAAGTGTTTTCAGTTTCTGAAGCTCTTAAGTACTTTTCATGCTTTAACGTTTTCAGCTGAAAGTGTTTGAAGGGCCTCAATTCCAAAACAGCAATTACTATTAACTCTATTTTCAGGTACCTTGGTTTTCCTTTAAGGTGATTGTTGATTTTTTTTTTTTTTTTTTTTTTTTTTTTTTTTAACCATTTTAATATCTATATATATATAGATAGATAGATTATATAGATTATATAGATATATAGATAAGAATCGCTGTAAAATCTTTCAAGTCTTATACAGCTAATGAGAAAGAGGGGTGAAAAAAAGTACTTACCCTGTGCTCTATTTTTTAAAGCCAAAATCAGCAGAGGAAATCCTTCAAATGTTGGATTATGGGAATAAAAACAGAACACAACATCCCACAGATGTGAATGCCTCCTCTTCTCGTTCCCATGCAGTCTTCCAGGTAAGATGATACAGCAGATGTACACCAGTATTTCTATAAGTTTTACTTGTTGCCTAAATTTGAATACAATGGAAGCTTTTAAATGTACGTCTATATGTCTCAGACCTTAATTTTAGTGCTCAGAGCTAAAAGTCTTCCAGTTCACTGTTCATACTGAATAGAGTTGGAAGCAAACACGAGGAAAAGCTTTCTAATCCCAACTGCAGTCTTTAGAAATATCTTTTCTCTAAAACCGTGGTTTTGAATTAAGGATATGCTTCGATATTGTAGATTTACACTTTGGAAGGCCTTTGAGTGCTTTCTGCTTTTATGCTTCTCTAATGTTGCTCAGCATTCTTGTATGAAAAATATTTTACAGAATGTCATTATTCTTTCTATGAAGTGAACGTTTCGAATGCTACTTTTCTGTTATTTGGTTTTGCATTGATTCAGGTTTTCTTTGTATTTGAGCGTGTGGCCTGTTTTAACACAAACTAGGATTTAAGCAGATACATGCTTGAACCATGAAAATGAAATGCATGTTTCTAGTTTCTGTAGGTAAGGTTTTTACAGACACTGTACAAATGTGCTAGTATTTAAGAGTTCTCCAAAGATTACTGCTGCTTGCACACTATTACAGTGTCCTTCCAACTGCAATACAAACTGGTACCAAAAAAAATTATTTAAAAATGGGTCCTGTTAGCTAAAGCTTCTTGATACATTGGCTGCTGCCTATGGCAAATCACATTATCTTCTATTATGTACATGTTGCTCTTCTGGGTTGAAAAATATTACAAAGCAACTTGAGCTCTTGTCCTGGCATTACAGCTCTATTATTATTTAACTGTTAGACAGTTGTTAACTGTACCTGCAAACTGAGGCCATGCTTAATAATGATAGGCAGAAGTTGACATTATCATTTAGATGATGCAAATACCAATAGCTGTAAAATAAGTACTCCAGATCTAAATTTCAGTCATTATTATTGACAATAAATAACAATAAATGGTTGACGTATTTACGTATTTCTGAAGTACCTAACAGTAAAATTCCCTCACTAAAAGTGTTGGTTTTCCTCTAGCTTAGGCTTCTGTTTCAAATTGTCCTTTCTCATTTCCTCAGATTATGTGCCTATGGTCATCAGTTCAAAGCAATGAATTCGTACTGAATTGGGTGGCTTGATTGCTGCATGGTCACCCATGTGTGCAGCTTTAATAAGGCACAAAGCGCACTGCCACAGACTGAGGTCAGAGCACAAACAGCTGATTTCCTTGTTTACTTGGGGCTGGAGTGTCTTATCCTCACTTTTATTTGACAGCAAAGAGTTCAGATTTGTTTCATCAGACAGGCTTTGCATTCATCTCAGTTCATTTCTAAAAATGGCAAGCAATTAAGTAAATTAGGTAGCTGTTGCAGTCTAGTGGTATTTTTAACAGGAAGGCAAGCAATTAAGTGACTAGAGATGCTGGAGTGTTCATCTTCTCCAGCCTGCATTCTTTGTTTACTCTGGCAAATTGATCTCAGTGTAGGTATATTTACTCATTAGCAAAAATTGCTTAAGTACCCAATGAAATAAACTGTATTGACAGAATGAGTATGTTTGTACTGTACTGTAATTTTGTTGGAATGTATGACCAGAAGAAACATCCTGTGTGGAGACTTGATCTTTCTTTAAATGCGTTGTTGCAGAGTAACTCTCCTTAGAGAACAGGTTGGAACAGAAGTGCTTGAAGGTGAATGGGTTGTTAATTATTGGCAATAAAGTAAAAACATGATGAATTGAAAGATCCTATTGAATCTACATGTTGTAGGAACAAAAAATTCCATTTCTGTGGATGTATGCATAAAAAGCAAGGTAGGTACCATTCGGGTACCTACAAGTATCTTTCATTTTGAATGTATATGAATATACTCTAAAATGGTATGGTGCATCGAAGAGCGCAAGTAACACTGAAAAGATAGTTTACAAAATACTTCTAAAGAAAGCATTTGACTTGAAAGAAATAAGAGGTAGTGTAAGCTTATGCAGCTCACGTGTATGGTTTTTCTCCAAATCCATTTGCAAGATGGTTATTGCTAATAGCTTTCTTATGACTTCTAAAACTAGTATAGTATTTCTCTGAACTCGAGAAAAGGGACAGATTTATTTTTTAACTAATCTATGTGGGTTCATCCTCTGTTTGTTTTTTCCTGGTGTCCTGGTGCTGGTGGTGGCGGGCAGAGCAGCCATGATAGCATAAAATGCTCTGGTTGTGTCTTAGTCCCCATAAGCCACTGCAGTCAGCTAGATGGAATGCTTGACAGAACTTAATATTCCTGGTTAAATGTCTGGATAGTCTGACTTCCTCACAAAGTGAAGCATCTCAATATGGAGACTTGACATTGCCATGTCATGGCTCTACAAGCATGTTCAGCAGTGTAATCAGAGGCACAATTCTTTCACAAGAACAGTTTGATTCTATTCAAGGGTGGTGTCAACAGGTTACTGTAGGTAGCAAGACTGTGTGTGTGTGCGCGCGCATGCTTGGTAGTGTTCCTAATACGCTTCTTCTCTATAGTGAGATAATCCTGAAATTTTACTAGCTATCAATAAAGACACTCAATTGCTAACTAGGAAAGCTTTTACCTTACTGCTGGAAGTCATTCTTTGTTTTGTTAGATAATTGTGTATCTCAACGGTGTGATTTAAGTAAATATCTACTATTGTCGGTTTTCATAGGAAGACATAAGGCATTGCAGCATTGGATTAGTTGTTCATTTAACAATGAATGGCCTTTTTCCACAGAAGTGACTTGATGCTTGAGGTTGTGAGGGGGAATATGTCATTTATACAAATGTGTGTGTGGGAAATAATAAAAATAAGTTGTTTAATCTTAATACTACATTCTGCACGTGACACTTAAATGGGATAATGCTGTCAGGAGCTACATTGATACAACATAACTGAAAGTTTCAAGTTTAAACTAATGAGTATTGCTTTAAGCTAAGTAAATTCAGAGCCGTACACTTCTTAAATTTAAAGGGGGGATTTTAGGTACTTTGTCTACCTGTGGTCCTTATTAGCAGTTCTGGCATCTCTAAGAAATCAGTACAAACTAGTCAGCCCGTACTGTAAGTAATTGCTTATGTCAATTTGCAGCTATTTCCTTTATTTACACAACACTGAAAGGGTTCTGTTGATGAATGAAGAAACAGGGAGGATTGTGCTTTGGGGCATTTCCTGTATCTTTTGGATTTTTATAAAAGCTTGAGTCATAGAACATGATTTGGCTGTCACTCCACCTTTCTCTAGTTGACTAATGGTTGTTAACTGTATATTGTTAGAGTGTTACCAGCCTGGAATAGCTCCTTGACAATAAAAAATACAGAGAAATGGCTTTTCTCTCTTGTTCTATGTTGATCTCACTAAAATGGTACAATGGGTCTTGATTGTATTGTTTGATGCAGAAATATTTATATTTGGTATAGACTTGTTTACTCCCCCACAGTGCAATGTGACAGAAAATATGAAGGGCAAAGAGGGGTAGGTTGGGAAACCATGTGGTTCAAAATAAAGGCAGTCGAAGGGGGACAGAAAAAGTTACTGCTCTGGAAAAATGCAACCAGTTCTGTCACTGGGTAAGATGTTCCATGGAATATATCACTATTTGGGTGAGGTCTGCTCTCTGAGTCGTGTCCCCTCCTAGCTTCTTGCCCACTCAAGCTGGCTGGAGTTGGAGCAAGGGCTGACTGAGCAATGGAGAAGGCTTTCATGCTTTGTCAGTACTACTCAACAATATGAAAACATTAGTGTTCAACTGTCCTAAATCTGAAAGACAGCAACATAAGAGCTTGTACGAAGAAAGTTTACTACTTCTCAGCCAGATACAGTATACAACCATACTCAAATTTTTTTTTTTTTTCCTACCTGAAGCAGGTGAACTTGAGGAGTCAGAAATGATGTTCCACTAGGACAGATTGCCTGTTGATGAGTATGGAAAGGCTTAACTTAGAATGCAAAAGGATTCCAATGAGAATTTCTGGTGATGTTAGAGTAATAAGACGCTGCATAGTGGTCAACTAACTTTTTTTTTTTTTTTTTTTTGCCTTGTAGATTTACTTAAGACAGCAAGACAAGATAGCTAGCATTAGTCAAAATGTTTGCATCGCCAAAATGTCCCTCATTGACCTCGCAGGATCTGAACGTGCCAGTGCTACAAATGCTAAGGGAGCTCGTTTTAGAGAAGGAGCAAACATTAACCGCTCCCTGCTAGCTCTTGGAAATATCTTTAATGCCTTGGCAGATCCTAAGGTACGTGGTGCTTTCCCAAACCGTCTTCGACTTCTAGTCTTGTGGAAATGTTTTTGTACATGATAAGCATTAAGTGTTGCATCTTTTTGACTCTTATTGTTTGTTTGTAACTTCCTCATTGCCTGTCACCATGGAGTATATCAGAAAATGTATGTAATAGGGCCTTTATTCTCTTAAGAAATAGAGCCTCTGTAGACTCTGCTGAGGGGTGGGATAGGGAGGGAGTTGTTTTGTTAACTTTTTAGTTACTGAATCATCTGATGTAGCTTAATTTTAGCCACGTGAGCTTTGTTGCTGACAGTAACTTCCATATGAAAGAGAAACAATGTGTTTTAAGTATCCTAATTTCATATCTGATTATATCGATGATTGGAATCATTATCCCATGGATTGCCTTAAGGTTTACTTAGATAAACTAAAGGTTTAGGATTTTCCTTCACAAGAAGAGTGTTGAACGAAAATGTCCTATACTGTGTTGCTTAAAATCAGAGCAGAAATCCTAAGGTTTTAAACTGTTACAACAGTTAGGGATTCTGCCCATCATCACAGAATCGCAGAATGGCCAGGGTTGGAAGGGACCTCAAGGATCATGAATCTCCAACCCCCTGCCACACGCAGGGCCACCAACCTCCACATTTCATAGCAGCCCAGGCTGCCCGGAGCCCCATCCAACCTGGCCTTAAACACCTCCAGGGATGGATGGGGCATCACAGCCTCTCTGGGCAGCTGTTCCAGCACCTCACCACTCTCATAGCAAAGAACTTCCCCCGTTATCAACCATGTATGAGTCTATTAGGTTTGATGACGTGCATCTGAACTGTTTCTTGTTTGTTTGTTTGTTTTTTTCTTACCTCCTAATTCTTTCCATTTTGTGAAACACACGTTTTGCACAGTAACAGAAATTAATGGATAACTTTCTAACCAGTTCATCATCATAATGGAGATTCATTTGAGAATTCTTTTTATTGATTTGGTAAAAGGGCAGTATGTTTTGTACATGGAGACCACCTTACTAATCTTCAACTTTTAAAGTGAAAAATCAGAAGTATCCTTTTGTAGAAGGAAAAAAGAATAGCTACTTTCTGTAATGTGTTTTTGGAGAAACTTATTTCCTTTCTTTCCACCTCAGTTTGTGGTTAAACTCATAGACATCATCTGATTGAATGTGTGTTGTACTGTCAATGGCATGAGAACTTCAAATAAATGTTGAAAAGCAGAATTGAAATGATACAATTATTTATCAACTGCTTTTCAACAAGATGCTGTTTTTTGTGCATCAGGAAAAGCTTTCATGGACATGCTTGCTTTCCTGTTTCTTCTGTAATTACTTTTTTTTTTTTTTGTCTTTCTGTATATTTGACTTGATTATTGCAATCCATTTCTCCCCTCCTATTTTTTTTTTTTTTGTCAAGATTGCTTCCCTAAAGTATTTCATACTGCTGCTAATGTTCCCACCTGTCTTTAAAGAATACTTTCCTTTCTAGTGTTGTCATCGTACCTTGTATATGTCCAAACCTGTCTTGTCATTAAATCTCTTACTAGAGATTGTTGCTGTGTACTTATTTCCTGCATTGCCTGGGAGGGCCTTGCATTTCCTTATCTACTTTTCTAGTGAATGCTACGTTCTCATCTTTGTTTCTCTTATCTTCTGGCTATAAACTGACTTTCAAATAGGCCAGTCAGAATCGTTGTATTTCCTTTGATCTTTTCAAAGTATTATCCTGTTTCAACAAGCTTTTTTTATTTTTAAGCTTTGTCCCTATTCTAGTATTTTGTTGGGTGGGGTCTGTAAGGTATATTTGCTCTGTATGCAAGATGTTACCTGTTAGGTACAAATGTCCAATAGAAAAAAGTATAGGTATTTAATAAAACAGTTTTAAGATAATTGTAACAATGGATGTAGTTAAGGTACTATAAGGTACTTTTAAGGTACTACGTAGGTAAGGATACTATATATAATACTTCCCTTCAGTTACTTTCCATTATAGTCATACGAGGCAGAAAAACAAGAATCAGAGTGTGTCTTCATTACTCCTATGGATAGGGAATGAATTTGTTGTCTAGTCAACACGATATTTTCAAGAAAATAAACTGCCTCCTTTCTCATCTCCAGAATAATATCCTGCACTGAAAATTTGATATTGAGATATATATATATATATATTTATATACAGGAAAGCTTTATTCCCTATTCAGGAATGGCTGCCAAAAATACAACTTTACTTACACAGAGCTACTTCTAAATTTAAAGGGGTTTAATGAATTTTGTTTGTTTTTTACCCTATTGAGTGTTTGCTGGTTCAGTTATTTGTGAGGACTGTTAGCAGAGATTTGAAGAGCAGGGTAGTATGCCCTTCTAGTCAGTAGTAAGTTGTTAAATCTCAACTGATCAGTTAAGGGGGTTGCCCTATCAGGCTTTCCTGCCTTTGGCTACAAATGTTCTCTACCTTGCTGGCTGCAGGGTCTTGTTTCCCAGATCACGAAATGCCTTTTTTGTTTTGGGTTCTATATCCCAGTGTTTATTTTGAAGGGGGAGACAAGGTGTGCATTATGGATTTGATTGGTCTTTTGTGCTCTTTCGCCCACCTTGTTTGTGGCAGTAAATTATTCTCTTGATCTGGCTCAGCAGCTCAAGGGAAATGGCATGAACAGTTGTGTGAGAGAGGGACAAAACAGTCTGAATTTTTGCCAAACTCAAATCCACAGCTTGCACCTCTTGGTCAGCTAGCAATTTCTCCTTTCAAATAGGGTAAATGATCAAAGCTTTTATTTCCTGTTACGCTGCCTGGCAAAGCTGCAGACTTCCCCTGCCGTCTTGTTGGGGTAAAAGGCAGAATTTAGAACCTGTACCATTTTATATAAGTAAGATAATTCACGTTGACGTATTCAGTATGGGATTGGGGTACTAATTGCTTCTGTACTATGAGATGGAGAGTGTAAATGTAATGAAGGAACAAGCTTTACTGAGCAAACTCAGGCAGCTGAGTTGCTTGGAGAGGTGGTTGAGTCAATATCATTGCAGGTAATCAAAACTCAACTGGACAAAATTCTTGGCAGCTTGCTGTAGCTGAGAATGCTTTGAGTAGAGGGATCTCGAAAGGGACTTCAACCTCAATCACTCTGAACTGAAATGGTTTGCATAGCCTACTTTTTTATGTTAGTTGCTCACACCATAAGAATTTTTGTTATATTTTCGGACATTGGGAAGTAACCTGAGCAACAATTCTGCTATAGGGGTATTAAACAATTCTGAGAGGTTTAAAGCAGATTGTAAATGTGATTTTGAGGAAGTTGATTTATGTAAAAGAGATATTGTAAGTCTATTTGTCATGTTTGGTGGTATTCCTGAAAGGGTAAGCAAACACTGAAGCATATGTAAAGTACAGCTGCTTAATACATAACAATGTTTTCTTTATAGAGCAAGAAACAGCACATTCCTTATCGAAACAGCAAGCTCACTCGTTTGTTGAAAGATTCCCTTGGAGGAAATTGCCGAACAATAATGGTAGCTGCTGTTAGTCCATCCTTTATGTTTTATGATGATACCTATAATACTCTTAAATATGCAAACCGAGCAAAGGATATCAAGTCTTCCGTGAGTATATTGGCATTTACTGATCTTCTGTCAAAGTGTAGTAATATCTTCTTAGGAGAAGGGTTATTTCTTTCAGAGGACTATTTTCAATTTACTTACCTGTTTTTCCTCAACATTCTTTTGTTGTCTCTTCTTTCTTCATCTTGGTGTTTGTTACTGAGAGTGAGCTGAAAAGATTTTGTCTTCTGAGCCTCAGATTTAGAAATAATCTTCAATTGGTGAAATCCACAGCCAGTTTCAGTGTCTTACCATTCTGTATTCAGAGCTCAGTAAAGCACATGAAAGAAGTATCTGAACAGTTGTGCTCGAGCCAGTCCAGCTCTGTCACAAGTAGGATTCAACTGGAGCTGACAATCTGAATGAGCTTCTATTGACAAGTGGAAATCCGTTGTGGCTTCCTGTCTTCTGCTCTGTAGTATCTATTTAGACTGTTGTGATTTTTTTTTTTTAAGTGACTTTTTAATAATCCTTTGTACTGTGATACCAAAATTTCTTTTACATACTATGGAATTTTACTGTAATTTCCACTTTTGCATAGTTTTTTATTTTTAATATTTATTGCTGTTGTAAGGAAAACTATATGCAGCAGATGACATCAAAAGCTAAAAAGTTCATTTTTGTGGCCAAGCCAGAAATATATTCATCCCTTTCCTCAGAGTATAGTGCAAATGTAATTATGTAGTACTTAAACACAGTCTGTTTTTATGCAGGGAAATTAAAAAAAATCTCCTTCATGAGTTATAATTTGTTTCATTTCTTTAACAGTTGAAGAGTAATGTTGTTAGTTTGGACAGCCACATAAGCCAATATGTTAAAATCTGCAATGAACAGAAGAAAGAGGTACGTTATGACAACATTTTAACAATAGATTATATAACTGCTACAAGCTTGAATTTTAAAATAAAGTTAATGTGATTGCACCTACAGGGCAAATATTGTCCTAATAATTCTGTGTTAAGTTAAGGAATGTTCTTTTTTTTCAAAAAGGATATCACTTAGTGCTATTTGTAAATGTGTTGAGACAAATGCACAGAAGGATGGTTTCAAAAATCAAGGGAAAAAATCCAGCTAAAAGGTACCTCTTTTGTTTAAGATCATGATGCTGAAGGAGAAATTGCGAACATACGAAGAAAAAGCAAGCATCCATCGAAGCCAGGATTCTTCTGTAATTTCAAACCATCAGCAAGTGGAAATACAAAGGTAAATTGATCACATGAAGATTTTTTTCTTCAAGACTGGGGTTTTCCTGATTATAAATAATAAATATGTAGTAAAATAATGTGTAAGCAATATAAAATAGATAATAATAAAATAATAAAAATATCTGTAGAGTGAAACTACTCTTTCAGTGTTGGTTTTGTAACTCCTAACATTGTTTTACATAGAGTAGTGCAGTACTGCCACTCCTGTTCAGAAAAGCTGAAAAGGTGAATTCAGAAGGCAACAAGTACTTGAGGAAGTGTACTTGAGGAAGTATTTTAACTTACTAGGCAAACTATTCAACAAAATCCTGTGAGATAATCATGTAGCCTGACCATCAAGAAGCTGATATGACTCACTGACATCATGAATTAGATCTATGGTGAAGGTCTTATATCTATAACTACTTTCTTGTGAAGTGTTTGCTGATAATACTTCTGTCATGTAGATATTATGGTGTGGATTATATTGATACCCATAAAATTTTTGTTTAACTGCTGGTACCAAGAATTTTTGTATGTATGATAGGAGATGGAATCTAACTGGAGTTATGAGCTTTGAGAAGTAAGCATATGATTATTAAAATGTTTCCGTGATGGGATTTGTTAAGCTTATCTTTGCCTTCGTTACTGAAATGAAGCTATTTCATTGAGAAGTTAGGTATTTTTGTCCCAAAGCTACCAGTAGTCTTCTGTATAACTGTGCATATGAAATTGTACCACTGGCAATACAAAAGATGTTTAGGACAAATGTTCTCCTAGAAGCTCCTGTTACTCTGTAGGAGTAACAAGTTCATTCTGAGTACCAAAACCTAAAGACTTTGAGGGGGAGGAAAATAGCAACTTTCTTCAATCTCAGATGTATAAACTACTATATTGTATTAACTACCATATTATAACCTCAGTTTTGAGATAAAATTTACATTTCCTTTTCTCTTGAGTCTTACTCTATTTTGAGCCTATACTTAGCAATGTTGCTGTGAAGTTATTTTACCTTGCCTTTAGTTTGGATCTTATTTTCTTATTGTATTAGTGAAAGAACCAACACCTGCAAGTGATGTCTTGCTAAAAACTTTTTAGAACTTGTGTGCACATATGTATAAAAAAATGTATGTTTGCAGACCTGGTAGTGTCCTACTATACAAAAATGAGATGACATTAGTGAAATATTTTCAACTTACAAACAAGATCTGTCCTGAGCATTTTGTCTGTGTGGGTAGCACAGAGCTGGCTTAGGGTTGTTCACCGAGGTGTTGTTATTCACAGTGAAAAATCACTTCATCTGCTAATAAGATATAACTAACAACTGCCAGCCAGATAATCAATAGGAGGGAAAAAAAGGCTGGGGGAGGGATGGGGTAGAGAAGGAATAAATCGAGCAACTATTAAGTATACGTAGGCTGCACAGGAGGACAGAAAAAGAATGATAAATGTAACAGTATAGGTTAGTGTTGCATTTGAGTGCTGTGTAATAAAATAACACAATATGCTTTAGGAAAGGGAAAAGCGTAATAGAAAGCTTTGTGATAAATCACTGTGGAGTAATCTTGTGGGGTGATGCAAGCCCATTCTGTAGGACTTGGAAAACTAGACAGTCCTAGAGTAAGAGAGAACAGTTATTTTTTGTTAATGGGAAACTGATCTTCGTAACCTAAAAAATGGGAAAATAACTTTCTTGTAAGGTATTATAGCTTTTAAGTTATATTATCAATAAACTGGTTAAGCCTAGACTAGTAGAGATAGTATGTTTCTGGGAGAGGTATAGTAGAGTTTCTGTAAGGTTCGGTTTGTAGATTCTAGGAACATGTTATCGAATGGAAATTGATACTCTACTGCATATTAAAAAAATAACAAATCTATATGCAAGTTCTAATGCTGTTGTTTCTGCTCACCGCCAGGTTAACTGTTTTACCAGTAACCTTTCAGGGTGAGGAACAGAGGGACGTATGAATGCCAGCTTTCAGCAAAGCCACTTAATTTGTTTTTGTGGGCTGACAATGTAGAATGCGTAAATGACAGCAGATGCTGTTATGGCTGACAATTATTTCATCAGTAGTACCCTTCCTGTGCGATTTGGATGGCAGGAACTGGAATTATTCTTTCACATGGAAACTCAGTCACATTAGTAGGCTGTTCTTTCCTATTGCTTTTAGATTTGTCAACCTTCAAGATGACTTCATGATGTTCCTACCGATCTTTCTGGTGTGACAAGAGAATACTTAAGATATTTATATGTATTTGTTACACAAGTCAGTATATCTATACCTTGAGAAGGTTAGGTTTTGGTTTGAAAGTCTCACTGGGTCTGTCCCTTCATATCTCATCATATATTCATATCTCATCATATATTCCCGACATTTATCCACCTACTTAGTTCAGTTAATACTTTCACTGGCCTCTTGAATGTGTTTTCTACCTGGGAAAACCTTCTGAGATAACAGTAAAAATCCATTTCTTCAAATTGCAGAAATTTGAAAATGTTTACTAAAGTAGTACCCAACAGGATTTCATGGGAATTGAGCTAGTATTAAAATCTTCCACACTCTTAGGGCAGACTTGACTGTTTAGCAACAGATTAGGATCTTGGAGATTTTTCAAGGAAAGGAGGTAATTTTGTTACATTTGTTTGGCTAAACCTAAGCTTGTGAAGGTTCATTGTGTATGTGTTTTTTATCTGCTGAAGGAGAAGAAATTTATTATATATTGTTTAGAGATGTATTGTTAGCATCAAGTGTCTGGATCAAAACCAAAGAAATTACAGCTGTTAGGTATCTTTGGCTGTGCTTGTGAAACCTCTTCAGAAAATAGTTAAGAAATTGTGTAGGGGGAAATGCTTTTACTTACTGGATATTGGCTGTCTCTTCATTCATCATAAAGTACAAGTTTGATATTTTATTGGAAAGAGATGGTAAAGTGTCATTCTTATCTGCAAAACGTTAGCAGTTTGGACGAGTTCCTTATTTAACTGTAAGTTTAAGGGGTCATTTAATGGATTACTTTGTCCTGTCTAAATATTACCACTTTTCTACCGTGGCATATATACTACAGTTCTGTGAAGAACATTCTTTGTTTATCTATATTCTTCTCTCTTCTATCTAAATCAGGGTTTTGACTGCTATGGCTACACCAATTCACAGATCCCTAAATTAAGGGTATTTGAAAAATTTTATTAAAGCATACTAAGTAATAGTATTGCATGATGAGGATTTTGAGGCTAAGCCTCAAAAAAAAAACAACCAACAAAGATATCTTCCAGTGTGATCTGAAAGGGGTTTAGGCTCACTTAATTACTCTTCTTGCTCTTTCAAACCTAGAAGTCATTCCTGTGCTTTCTGTTGACTAAAGCTAGGATACGTGATGTCTGCCAAACTTTCAAGTCTTCAGCCTATTGATGCAGACCTTGGACACTGACTTTGGTACTGCCACCCATGCGTAGGTCTGTGAGCTCTGAAAGTAGGTAGTCCAGAGATGATTATATCCTGCATGTGCTTACAGGTTCACTCTAACATTAAGTGAAGAATAGGAAAGATTCTTTCACAGAAATAAAAGTATGCTTACTGAGAAATCCCTCTCAAAGCAGGAGTTTTGCAGAGGCTTCTCTACTTGATACTGTAGCTGGGACACTGATCCTTATCTACACAAAAGGTTCATTTATTGGTACATAGTGATAATAGTTCCTAATAATTACAGAGTGCAGGAGGAGATTCTATTCTGTAGCTTCACTTAAACTGTTTGCAGAATTTTACTGTTGTTAAAATGATAGAATTTGCCATCACTTCTCTGCTGCTGTATTTCCAAAGCAGGTGGGAGGGACTGTGTTTCTATGGATACTGTGGAGGCAAAAAAAAAAAAAAATTTCAGCTGCTTGTGCAAACATTCACTCATAGGGTGACTGTATAGATAGTAATAGTGTAAAGTAAAAGCAGTCATGTTCTGCAGGAGAATATCTTACTCCTTAAAGAAGTTTTTCTAAATTCACTGTGTCTGTACAGATCTTTACATCAATACAGTAGCGTTGTCTGGAGAACTTTGGGCAAGACTCCTGGGTTTCTGAAACTATAGAAAAAAGTTACCTGTTCTTAAAATGCAAGTAATAAGACAGTTTGGGCTGTTCAGAATTCAGATTATGAAATTGCTGCTTCTGAAATGTGTTGTTTAAAAGTTAACTTTATGGCAAGAATGTCTCTTCAGCTTGTTCTCTACTTCGGCCTATGCTCAATTTTATAGTAACTGTACAGCATTTCATGATGCTCTGTAACAAACACTGTATAGCAATCTAATTTTGCATATCTTTAGAATGCTTGCATGTTTAACTGTCACCTTATGTGAGTATTATCTTGGTGTCATGATTGAATCTTTTTGACTATTCTGGACTGCTCTTGCAGTATCTAGGAATGAAGGGTGAGAATACCACCACAGAAACTTACATTGCAATGTGATAATCTTTCTAGGCTTTCTCCTTATGCTTGTTACTCTAATTTGCGTTGCAGACTAGGGATAAGCAGATTTTTGAGTCCATTTAGACATTAGTCTAGTTGGAGTAACTTCTAAGTATCTTCCATCACTGTTTCCCCTATTAGCCTGAAAAGCGCTAAGGTGTGATGCATGTTCTGATTTACAGCTTGGATTGGAGACTTTCCCAAAGTAAAGGATGGCCTGTGTGTGTGCTTGCATGTAATAGTAAAGTACTAGTAGCTCACTTGCTTATCTTTGTGATACTTCACTTGTAATAGATACAAAGAAGTTCTTAAAAATGTGTTTGCAAACCGTGAGGAAATCAGAGAAGAATACCTGAAGCTGGAAATGCTGCTGAAAGTCAGTACACTGAAGGCTTATTATCAGAAACGGTATCATGAACAAACTCAACTGATATGCTCTGAAGAAAGAATAGAGAAGGTGAGTTGTCTAAAGTCCTAAAGTATTTATGCAACTTAAACAATTAGCTACTGCTTTGTTATTTATGCTGTTGATATGGGACACTCTGATTAACACTCAGATAACGTTCTCTGTATTAAGGTTAGAAATATTATTTTAATGCCAGTCAGGCTTTTTCCCCATGCCACATAAGCTGTGTGTTTCTGCTCATTACTGTTAACTGTGAAAACTTTTTTCAGCTGAACCTTCTGCAGGTTGGAGTGTGTCATAGTTACTTAATGCCTTGGGAGACTCACGGTGATCTTGTCCAAAAACTGTGATAATGTATGGATGGTACAGCCACAGAGGCTGTTATGAAGCTGATATAACCATGTGTTGTTACTAATCCTGTTCATAAGGAGAAACACTGACATTGTGCTAAACAAGACAGATTCTTATTGTTTCCACTAGTCACCAGAGCCATCTCTGAATAGCTGTTTATGGGCAAGGTCACGTGAGCCAAAATCATGTTTAATTGCCATGAAATATAACTCAAGAGTATGAGGCTAATTATTAACAATTGATGTTGCACTGAATGCTTGCTTCTTTCTAGAAGATCAAGGTAACATCTAGTATTTTAATTTCTCTGATACAATTTGACTTAAATGCTTTATGTACTCATGAAACTAGGGGTGGGGCTGATTTTGATTAGTGACAGTAACAGTCTGCATTGAGCTGAAGGTGATAATTTGCAAGCTACTATTTTTTTCAGTAATTCACAAGGCATTTGGTCCAAATAGAAAAAATGTCGCAAGTTTTTGGTTGTCATTAAGACATTTCAAGTGACTAACGCACTCTAAAATTCTTTCATGTCATAGAAACTCTGAAGTAATGCTTTTGTCCAGTGGGGCGCAGTTGTTGTGTTCATAGTGGGGGTTATGTGCTCACGCACAATTTCATACAAATGTTTCTTAAGAGCAGGCTTCTGTGTTGGATCTTAGCAGTACTGCACTGAAATGCTCCAATGATTTTTTTTTTTAGCCATTAGGTAACTTACAGGGTGTGCCTAACAGTCAAGCATCACTGGTTCTATAAGTACAATAAGTTTCTAACAAGAGTAGGCCATAATAATGGTAAAATTAAATGAGTATGGGGAGGTTTACATGTGGTTCAGTGATGCTCCATAAGAAGAATGAGCTATTTTACTTTTATTAAACTAGTCAAAAATGTGAAATATTTGCTGTGTAAGTATATAGAATTATTTTATAGAGAGATGCTAGAAAATATCAGATGAAAGTTGCCACTTTCAACGCTGTGTCTCTTTCAATTTTAGGCCACTTGCAAGCGGGATCATATGCTTGCAAGGCTTAGAACCTACTGTGCACATGTACAGAAGAAGAAAGAGGAGAAGATGGAACATTTTGAGGAAAATACCAATTGGCTGCATCGCGTTGAAACCAAAATGCGCCTCCTGGATCAAGGTGGCTGTATTCCAAAGGTAAAAGGCCTTTCACTTCAAGGGCAGATTTCATGCGCTGTAAGCAACATGTGACTCAAGGGTAGATTTTTCTTCTTTCCATCTCCCTTGTGGTTTTGACTGTGACTAATTCTTTCCGAGTGGTTTCAAAATCTAGTGTTAAGTATTTTAGATTTTCTACCGTAATGGTATTGTGTTGTTTGTACAATCATTCCGTGTAAAAGTGTATAATTACCTGTAAAAACACATTCTAAAGGTAAATAAATGGTATGGCTGAGCACTTGAGACAGCTGCTTGAGAGTTGATCCTGCTTCTTGCCCTACACTTCTGTTCTTACCTTCACAGTAGGTCTTAATGCTTGTCTAAGCATGCCTAATCTAGTTTTTATCTTGGCAAAAAAAAGAAGAAAAAAAAAATTCATTTCAAGGTTGCGAGAGAGGTGAGAATCAGGGAAGAAATTGTGTTAAGCTCTTTTCCAAGTTTTAGCAACTCGAGCTTGATGCAGTCCCAAGTGAACACCTGAGCTGGCAGAAGGGGAGGGATGAAAGCATGTACAGGAAAAAAAAGATGAGGAAAAGAAAGGGTTAGGATTTTCCTCTCTGCCTTTTGATTTCAGTTGGCAATTAGGCTGGCTTGAATTACATTGTGCAATGAGCACTTGTATAACTCAGGTAATGGAATATTTATATTAGGATGACTAAAATTTTTTTATACAGTAAGAGTCAATTTTAAAGTATTTCAAATAAAATATTGGCATCACAGGAAGATAACTGAATATGAGGGAGACTTGTTCTAGTCAGCATCACTGAAATCCAAATATGGAGCAAGTACATAGGAAAAGAAGCAAGTGTATCTTTGGCCATGCACATGTAAATACATGTGTGCCTGCTGGACTCCTAGAGCTAATTAGAGCACACTCATCTTTTTGTCAATTAACAAAATATTTATGCACGTAAATTAAAATCAAGCAATTCACAATAAATTTATTAGAATACTATTGATCCATTTTAGCTTTACATTTCAATAGATCACCTATTAATATGATTATTTTTCATTTTATACTTCAGTTTCTCACTTATAATTTGATCTACTGTTGTTTGGTTTTTTTTCCATTGCTAATTTCCTAAGGAACTGCATGAAGATCTTCAGTGTTGCCATTTAAACCTAGAAGTTAAGGACCTGAAAGCCCAGATTGAGCACATGCTGTCTCTATTGTCCTTTCAAGATCAGCACTATAAGCAGATGGAAAAGTAAGTACAATTTCAGTACAGGAGGCCTCTTTAAAACTTCCTTTTTGGCATTTGTAACTTTGGGATGTCTATAGAACAGACAGTTAAAACAGAAGCATGATTTTTCTCACTTTTATCTTAAGATTAGAATTGTTTTCTTCTATAAAAAGGTAAGGAAAATAATAGCTTGGTAAATCTTGCTTTCTGTCATTCTTTGTTTATCTGAAACTGAGCACTGTGTCCATCACTTATTTTTACTTCATTTTTCTCTGCATAGCTTTAAGGATTTGTTAATAGGCTACTGTATCTTTTTTTCACTTTTATGTTGAACAGTACTGATTGCAATTTGTGCGTTTGTGTTTGTGTCTACAGTGCAGGAAATTAAATGCTTCTACCTGTACTAAGAATGTTATAATTAAACTGGTATATATGTGGTCAGACTGCAAAAAAAAAAAAAAAAAAAGCTGAATTTGAAGGTAAATATCAGCTCTGTCATCAGTCTCTTGAACCTGTTGAATGCAGACCTTCAGGGTGCAAGATATGCAATGAGAAGTAATCACAAAGGTCTTCCATAAATAGATGTAAAATGTATATAATGAAATAATTCCAAAATGAAATAACTGGCTGCTAGTCATCATTTGGAGAAAGGGTATTTAGGATAAGCTTTACAATAACAAATACACAAACCTTCAAAGCTGAAAGCCAAACACTTAACATTCCATTTCTGTAACTTCAAGTTTCTCATTTGTTTTTTTTTTGTTTTTTTTTTTTTTTGCATGCACATCCCCTTGGCTACTGTTTGAACCTAGAGCTTAGTCTTGCAACCAAGGCAAGAGCTAACAAATTCCTTTATTCATATACATTTCTGAAACTTCTCTCATTTGAATTTGTTTTGCAGTTGTGCGTGCATCTTATCCTTAATTTTAGAAAGTCCAAATTCCGTCAGGATATGACAACTATTTTTGCACTGATTGAGGGATCTTAGAAACAGTGAGGAAAAACTGAGACATTAAAGAAAAACTATACTTGGAAAATTCTTATACTGAAATACTTGATTTTGCTAAAGAGAAAAGTTACTCAGCTTAGTCAAGAATGTTTTTTCCTAGTTGAAATTTTGTGGAATGACATAAAACAGATCTCCAGGGTGGAGGAGGACAAGGAAAAACCCTTGAATTACTAGTGGTGGCAGCAGTGCTAGTAGAGACCAGATTGTGATTTAGTCACATTTGTCTTGTTTTACAGAGTTCTAAATGCTTTGCTTCCAGTTCTTCGCAAGCAGTATCTGACTTTGAAAGAAGCTGGGTTGACAAATACTTTAACTGAGGCTGAATTTGGAGAGGTAGAACAGCTGATTCAAAGACAAAAATCAGTAGTTTGGGCTGACCAGACTGGGGATGATGAACAGAAGGAAAACCGTGAGCTAGACGTGTCAGCTATCTTTGCATTCCCACAACTTGTGAACAAGCAGAAGACCCCATGCTGTAAGTATATAACTAATTTTTTCTCTGTTGGAAATATTTAAGTATTTCATGAAAAAGCTGCATCTCATTAATGTGTAGTGGTGGATGCACACTTCTGCTAATATTGAGGGTGAATGTGAAACTGAGATTCAGGGCCACTTTCTGTACAGAGAAAAAAGTGAATGCCATTCCTTATTAGATACTCTTTCAGTGGCCAGACACTTTTAGGAGCTCAGTTCTAACAAATAACTCCCTTTTATCTTGTAACATGGCCCGTACATCAGTGTTCCTAGGTACTTTGTAGCATTACTAATCTATTTCAGTCTCTCAGGTGATGTTGATGTTGATGGAAAAAGTTCTGGTGTCAATTGTACTATAATTATTTCAAAGTGATTCTAAAAGTTAAGCGGCTACTACAGTTACTCAGCTTGAAGTTATATTTGAGCAGAATGAGCTTTCCTGTTAATTGTGAGTTTACCTGGAAACGATTTAGTACAACATCTTATAAGTTTATTTCTCGAAGGATCAAAGGTTCTATTGTGAAATTGGCTCTTTTGCAGTGTGATGACGGGCACATGAATTCCCCATGGCTCTAGACAGCTGTTTCTTCTTATTTAGATTTTTTTCCCAGAAAGCAAACAAGTTGCATTGGAGTATTTGTCCTGAGGGATGGTGAATTGGCATCTCAGAGCTGCTGTGGTGCAATGCTTGAATCTTCTATTCTGGATAGGTAACACTCAGCACACTTTAGCTTTCTGGGTAAAGCTAATAAATTGTAATAGTGAAAGATATCTATAGGTAACAAAAAGGAAGCTTTTAATAATTGTTGTGCTTCTCGAAAGGTGGTTGACATGGAGAAGCAGTAAGCCCTGGAGCACTGTGCAATTAGTTCCTTGCTTTCTTTAGCTTTCTGTTATTCAGCTTGCTCTGGGATAGAGAATTGCTCTGCTCAAGTTCTTTTTTCTCAGTTTTCATCAAATGCATGCATGATTTTGACACATTAATACTGCTGTTGATCATAACCAGAGCACTGACCTGTTTATTTTGCTGTATGCAGCATAATGTCAGATTGTATTGTGTGGGCTGTTTCTTTAAGATACAGAATCGTTTGTTTTAGCACTCGAGAAGGAAAGAGCTGTTGCACTTAGGGCTCTGCCCATGCTAGTCAGAGGCTCAGCAAGGTTAAAAGCAGTTAGTGGCTTACGTGGTTGTCCTTCTTAGAGTGAGGGCAGCAGATCTCAGTGGGAGGCAGCATTCTTTCACTCTGCTCCAATTATATTTCCAGTGCAGAAAGGAATTGGATGTATTATCACAAGTTGCTGGCAGTCTTTGGCAAATTACAGTAGTCGTGATAGAATCTGCATTGCTTCTATGATAGGATACTAATGAAAATCTATTTTGCAAAGCTTTATGAAATGATTTTAGAAAGTTGCTTTCTTGTTCTAGTTATCTGTTTATAAACAAAGAGAATACAGTTTAAAGTTAGTTTCCTAGTCTGTTTATTCTGTCACAACAAAGCACATTTGTTTAGTGAAAGAGTTGAAGGTGTTCTTCTGTTTTTTGTCAAAACTCCTCTGAGAATTTAACCACTGTAATATCTTGATTCCAGTGCTAGAACTAGAATTCTGGGTATTAGCAGTTTAGCTCACAAAAAAAACTCAATTCAGATCATGTTTTGTGTATGTATCCAGAGAAGTGCACTTGTGGAGAGAATGGAAGAGGCTCTTTTCCCTCATAATTTTGATTGTGATTATCTGCCTGGAATTTGTATGTTCAGCATAATTTCATTTTCTATAGTATTTAAAATAATGGTGGGCTTGTGGAAGTGTTAGTCTGACTGTGGAAGGAAAAATGTGAATTTCTTTAAACCTTTTATATAATGAGAACTCAAGATTTGCACAGAATGAGTTTTCCCTTTGACCTCTGTCTTGTAAATGTGCAAGGCAAGCGTGAAGCAGTGCTGCTAGCTAGTATTCATGTTGAAGATGCATTACTGATACACTAAGGCCCAAGACTGGAACTCTTCTTTTTTGCTTGGGTGTTAGGGGGAGAGTGTGTAAATAGATCCAAATACCATTTCTGTGAACTCTGTAAACTGTAGCTAAATATTGATTGTAGAGATTGTCTTGTCATATGTGGGATATTGTCATAAATTTAAATTTCTGTAGCTTACTTACACTAGTGCAAGCTTCACTGTGGAGTTCTGGTTCTGTTCTGCCTTTCATCAAATGCTACACCAGATCTATTCTTGCTCAGAAGCACTAAAATCATTATACGAATGCCTACAGGAACTTTTAAGGCATAAACTACTCACTCTTGTAGAATCATAGACATAAGTTGAAGGGTTGTATTGCAAATCTGCATGAAGTAGACATTCTCCAGTTCTGAATGTTCAACTTATGGCTTTCTAAGTAAATGGACACGTTATTTTTGAGCAAGACAGATTTTTCTCTCCAGATGTAAATGGTGTCTTTGCCTAAAGATGTTCGTAGAAATCCTTATTGTGTTTTTATTTTTGTTATTCTGTGTGGAAATAGGAAAAAAAAGTTTCATGTGCTGCTTGTACCACAGGCAGGAGAAAAGCAGTTAGGAAAAACTGTCTTTCAAATGGAAGTTATGTAACATGAAAGGATATGGTAACCAGGCACATCACGTTTTTTCTCGTAATCTAATTGTGCTCTTCCTGTTTGCTTTGAGCTTGTAGAAATGCATTATGATGCTCCTAGGCTCACCAATACCTGATATTCCTCATGAAGAGTCTACCTCTCTCTCGCATTCTTTCTCATTGGCAGCATTAGTTGGTGGGCTAACATGAAATAAGTTTTCTTGAGCAGCTTTTTCCTCGGGGGCAATTCTTACTGTAAAATTTACTGCTCAGCAGGTAGCCATCATTCTACAAAACCTTGTAGACATAACTGTATGGGATAACAATTTCTACCAGGTACCACTGTATTGAGAACTTGACATTTGAAATGGAATTGGAATTGAAATGACAATTGACTTTGCATAATGGAATTTTTAAAGTTCTAAAATGGAGGACTGTGATCAGAAAAACAAAGTTTATTAACATATTTATAATTTTTACATTATTTTAATCTTTGTGCTCTTTCTAAGAGCACAAATCACGTGTGTTTGCACAGTCATTTCGTACACGTTGGATGCTGGAGGTAGAAAATAAGTAGTCCATTTCAGCTGAAAATAAAGTGACTTAAAAAAAAATTCCAGTGGAGCACAAAATAAACGCAATGAAATAGCTCTACTTCAATTGTTTTTTGAATTCACTTGAAAAATACTTGGAAGTATTACCTGATGTTATGCTATGGAAATAACTTCTCTTTTGCAGAAAAAACTAATAAAACTATTAAGAAAAAAAAAACAAAACACTGTAAATCAAAAAAAGAACATATGAGCATGGGAAAATGTGAAGAAGCAGAAAGGCAGCATCCTGATGAGAAGTAGGAAGGATGTAGTAATTTTTTTTCCTTTAAGATAAAATAAATTATTCAGAAATCCAGTTCCTTCTCCCTTAAGTCATTTCAGAAGTATGCTTGGCAGTTGTTAGCAGGAGCTGACCTAAGATCTTAGTGAACAAATGAAAAGGAAGATTTTTACAGATCCTCCCCACACCTTTAGCACAGTGTTATTTCATTATTGATATCACTTGTTTAAGGTGTTGGGAAGGAAGCAGTGTTTTTGCACAGAGACAAATATATATATATATATATATGTATGTAAAGTGTGTGTATATACATAGTGTGTATCTGTGTTACACGGCAGTTACTTTTTTTGTATGAAAATCCATATTTCACCTATGATATAACTGCACAGACTTCAGCTTGTCACGGGGGAGGAGCAAAACAGTTAATTTTTTGAGATTTTATTCTTACTTTCCACAGTGTGAGTAGGGAGCAGCGATATTTTTCTCTTCTGTTTCAAATAAATACATTACTTAGAGAAGGAACTTCTGAAATACTCCAAGTGATTAATTGTGGAGAAAAGGCTAGCCAAGTTACTAGGTGGCAATTAAATGATTTGTCCCAATGAAACATGCTTCTGTAGCAGAAGGGAAGGGTCTGTAGCAAAGGAAGAGTTTGTGCTAGGTCAGCTGAGAAGAAATGATGGCTTTTTCTTGAACCTACATTTGCATGAAGGCTTTGGAGAAGATATTGGGGAAAAAAAAAAGTGACTGATGTTAAAAACTACTGATGTAGTACTTTTGGAAAATATAAATTTATCTTCATCTAAGCTTATGGAGTCAATTATTACGTGCTTGCTGAGGTTTAAGGATTGTATGCAACATCCATGCACTATCCACATTTACGTATAGAAACTACATTTTCAGGATAACATTACTCACATACATCTGTGCTTTAAGGAAACCACTTAATTCTGCCTATCATAAAACACGAGGCACTGATTGCAGGCACTCAGTTTTTAGTGATACATTTATCTTTTGCTGACAGCTATTCTGGAGGGAACCACGACATTTTTGAAATGCAAATTGTTGATGAGTGTTTTCTCATAGATTGGAATGCTTCAAGTCAAATAACTTATTGGATTATAATCACTGTCTCCAGAAATCCAATGCAGCTGAATCAGTTCTGTAAATCAAGAAAAGTTATGAAAGTGGGACCTTAAGTTTTGAGTTACTCCATTAACTGTGTATTTCCATTATCTGCTTCTGAAGAAGTAAGTCAAGCTAGTAAATGACTTAAGAATAAAGAACAAAAATGATGCTAAAGGTCAAAGTAAGGATCTTCATTCTCTTGTTCAAGGTGAATCACAACAAGAAGTATTTTGAATTTCTTTTCCAAAACACTGACTTCATTGGCTAACGGTTTCAATATGATCTTAAAAGACGCCCTTTTCTCTATCAGGAGTTTAAAAATGATGTAGAATTTAAGCTGAGTTCTAGTAATGCATAGAACTTAAAGAATTTCTTACATGGAAAAGCTCTCCTGTGTTTTAAATGCTATAAAGCTATGGGGGAAAGAACAAGATCAAAAGTCTGGCTATTCTTTCAACGTGTTTCTGTGGTCAAGTTATCAAGACCGTTAATTCTCTGCACAAGCTAATTAAAGCTTGTTGGCTTTGCCACAGTTTATGTAACTTTTCACGCTAACGCATTGTATGTATAGCATTTCAAGGAATGTTCTGTACAGGAGAATCTGTCTCTAATTTCTGGTTGTACTTTTTTTTTTTTTTTTTTTTTTACTACTCCAGGATTTTTGAACATAACATGAGATTGCTTCAAATTTACTCCCGAACAACACACTTTGATTTAATTGCCAATTGTTCGATTTAAATAATTCAGGAACGCTTACAAGTATTTTCTATGTTACTTGATTATACATCCTTAGCAGTTTGTGTTTTCTTAAATAAAAAAACCTTCCTATAACATGACCAGCTTAGTGGCATTGTGGGGGACAGGTTGATGGTTGGACTAGATGATCTTTGAGGTCTTTTCCAGCCTTAATGATTATAGGATTTTATTCTGTGACTGGAAATTCTTTAATTTCAGAACCTCTACTCTTGCTTATGTTCATTTTGAAGCCTTAACATGCTGTTTCCATAACATCTGAACCTACTTATATACTCTATTAATAGGTGAGATCTTTTAAAAACAATTATTTTATGAATGTACATTCCTGAGTTTTATTCATATTACTTTTAGCATTTTATTTTATCATTTTATTTTTAATTATATGCTACAATTGTTTTTTGTGAGTCCAGAATGTGTAACTTTATGAGCAACTCAACTATTTCCATCAAATGAAATAACACTAGGAAAACCTCATGTTAATGTAAATGTAACCTCATTTAAAAGTGAATTTAGACTGGTTTTGGCTGTTTAATGGAGAGTCACACAGGATTCAGAGCATAAACTGATGGGTAGAAAGCTATGATTGGTGCTTGCAGTTATTTCTGTGAATAGGAAGGATCTTGGCATCGTTTCAGGCATCCCATTTCCGGAAGCCTTACTTAGATTAGCAATGAGAGAATGAAATTGATTTACAGTAGGAAAAAAAAAGTATCCATTACTTCCCCCAGTGACAAACATCCAAAAGTGAAGTCAATTTATTATGTGGGATGACAGGAAAAGTTGGGATGTAGTTGTATATAGGAGGAAAATCATTAAAAATTGAAAAAGCATGCTGCTTGTATATAGGAGAGATTCCTCATATATTGAACAGCTTTTTCATGCTTGTCTTGTATGACTGAGTATTTTTCTCATGTGATGTGAAATGGTATTCCTGACCATTGGGACCCACAACTACGTAGCCTGAATTCTAGCCTTTTAAGTTCACAGCTGTTCTGTTTTCTGGGGGGTTGTTTCCTTGATTTCTGCAAAGCAATTGTTAAACTCACCTTCACAGTGAGGTGCCTTTGGGTCACAAGCAGATTAAATAAATGAAATTCATTCACTAGACCTCATTTGCAATGCGGAATTCCGCAAGTCAGTTGTTAGAAGAATCAAAATGTATGATTAGTATAGTAATTGGATCAATCATTGGTTGCTCAGAAATGTTTATTGAAATGAATACATTAATATTTGATTTTGCTTTAGCAGAAGAACCTGGCAGACTTAATTTAGAGTGTTTCCAGAAATATTCCCCTTATATGCATGTATTAACATCAGTTCCAGAAGACTTTTTTTTTTTTTTTTTTTTACTTTGTCCTCTGCATCAATTAGATCTAGCCCAATTTATCATTTCTCTTGTCATTAATTCAACTTGCTTTTGTTGTGACTCATGTTCTGTAAATATTGCATTCTGTTTTTCATATTAGCTTGCGTTTCATTTCTGCAAATGTCTAATACTACTTTTTCTCCTGATAAATCTATTCTTCTAAGTAGCCTTTTGAAACAGGTAGTAAAAAGTTAAAGACAAAAGCCACCTCATACTGTTTGGGTGGTTGTTGCTCAGTTAGGGATGATTTTTACTTTTAAATTGAGTGAATTTGGGAACAATACACAGAAGGAATTATGGCAATTACCTTTAAACTGCATTTCAGTCTGGGAAGGGTGAGCCCATCTACTCTGCACTGGTGAGAACTCGTTCTGGAGTTCTTCATCCAGATGTGGAGTCCTTAGTATAGAACAGACATGGACCTGTTGAAACACATCCAGAGGAGGGCCACAAAGATGGTCCAAGGGATTGAACACCTCCCCTCCCCTTTGAGGATAGGTAGAGCTGGGGGCTGCTCACCCTAGAGAACAGGAGGCTTTGGAGAGACCTGGTAGTGGCCTTTCAGTATCTAAATGAAGTTATAAGAAAGAAGGGGAACAGATTCTTTAGCAGGACTTGTTGTGCTAGGAAAAAGGAGATGGTTTGAAACTAGAACAAGGCAGTTTAGTTTGGATGTAAGAGGTTCTTAGGATGTTGCTAGTGAAGTACTGGAACAGATTGACGAAAGAGGTAGTGGATGCCCCATGCCTGGAGATATTGCAGGTCAAACTGGACTGGGCTCTGAGCACCTGATCAAGCTGTAGGTGTCCCTGTTCATTGCAGAGGAGTTGGACTAGGTGACCTGTAAAAGCCCATTGCAACTCTAAGGATTCTGTCATAAACATTTAAGTAACAGAAGCAGGCCGGCGAGCACTGTAAAACTTAAGAAGATAGCTGGGAAAAAATCTCAGACTTGTCCTGAAGGAATGTGGAGGGGCTCCTCTAAGAAGGTAATGTCAACCAGCAGCCCAGGTGAAGTTCTTCTACACCCATGCAAACAGCATGAGAAGGAGAGCAGGAGGGCTGGGGGACCACAGTGGATTTGGAAAACTATGACCTAATTGATATTGCAGAAATGTGGTGGGATGAATTGTACCACTGGAACATTATGATGGAGAACTACAAGCTTTTTAGAAGAGGTAGGACATCCACCCCACCCCAGGGAATGCCTGTGCGTTAAGAAATGGACAACTGCCTTTGAGAAAGAGCCACAAACAGGCTGGGACTGGATGAATAAAGGACATCTGGTGGTTGGGCTCCTACAGTAGGCCATTTAATCATGGGGAGCCTGTGGATGAGGCCTTCTTGCTTCATTTTCACAGGCTCTCATCCTGATGGGGCATTTCAACCATTTGGATGTCTCCTGGGAAAACCTTGTGGCAGTTTCTGAGTAATCCAGGAGACGGTGAAGTGTGCTGAGGATGACTTTCTGGTTCAGGAAATAGAAAAACTAACCAGAGGAGTGTTAGTGGACCTAGTGCTCACTGCAGAGGAGATAATTAAACAAGTTAAGACTGAAGGTAGTCTGGTCTGTAGTGACCGTGCTGTAGTTGAGTTTGTGATCTCAAGGAATATGCGCCTGGTAAAGAACAGAGTAAGGCCCCTGAAAGTAAGAAGAGTGAACTTCTGGCTGATGAAGGAATTATTGAGTGGGATCCTTGGGAAGAATCTGTTCTCTGGGACAGAGGTATGGAACAGAGCTGGCAGCTCTTCACGGATGCATTTGTGATAACAGGAGCTCTCCATCCCCCTGTGTAAGAAATCCTGCAGAGGAGGCGGGAAACTAGCATGGCTGAACCAGCATTTGCTGGTCAAGCTGAAGAACATAAGAAGGGACCTAGACAGACCTGGAAAGCGAGGCCGTGTAAATGTAGAGAGGTTGAACAGAGGCTTTGGATTGGTTGGTCTGGACAATCCCTATGTGTACAGTCTGGGAAAAGAACTTGGTGAGAGCAGCCCTGCAGAGAAGGACCGGGGAGTCCAGGTGGGCAAAAGGCTGGACACGAACCAGAAGTATGCACTTGCAGAACATCAACAGCATCCTGGGCAGCATGGAACAAGGTGGCTGGCAGCGAGAGGGAAATGACTGTCCTCCTCTGCTCTGCCCTCGTGTGGCCCCATCTGGAGAACTGCATCTAGATCTGGGGCCCTCAAGAGGCAAAGGGGCATAGAGCTTTTGTTGAAGCTGTCCAGAGGTGGGACCGTATGCCACAGAGATTATCAGAGGTCTGGAGCAGCTCTTATGTGAAGACAGGCTGAGGGAGCAGGCTTGTTGAACCTGGAGAAGAGAAGATGTTGCTAATAATGTTTTTGTTTACTTTTTTAGGAATGACTTAGTGCTTTCACAAGAAGCTTTGAGAAGGGACTTTTCTTGAATATTTAATATGTTCTCCACTTAACTGTGGCCCAAGGCTTTTATTTTTTTAAAACTACTTCTTGCTCTGAGTTTAATTCCAGAAATAATTAGATTTTAAAATCTAATCTGTCTGTGAAACTCATCTCATAAGTAGCTTAGCTTCACTTAACCTACTTTATTGTTTAGGAATTGTTGGTTAAGATTATGTTCTTTGTTTAAACATTTTTCACTGAAAATGAGCCCTTGAGTGTGGGATAGTTGTTTGTTTTATTTTTAGGTGGTTTCATTATTAAATGTTGGTGATATAGAATAGATTTGTGCCGTATCTCTTGCATCTCATTTACTTGCTGCTTTGACATGCTTTGGTACTACCCATTCCATCTTCACTGAACATGTCTAGGCTTCATGGTAGTTTTTAAATCCTCCTCTACTTCCTCACAGCTCTGATTTATATCTTCTAATTGGCTATCATCTCTAGATGGTCATGAAGTGCCTACCATATACTGTCTAGTTTCAAAGTATGTAGTGACTGCCTAGGAAATGTATGTTTGTTTGGTTTTTAATTAAAAAGAAAGATGCTGAGATCTTCCTTCAGAATGCTATTCTTCAGTGAGGCTCTTATATACTAGGGAAAAGGCCCAGATGTGATTTTAAATAAACGGTATTCTTAAGGCTTCTTGTCTATAGTAGATTGGATTTTAACTGTGGCTTACACCAGTAATGAGAAGTGGTCAACAGTCAGAGAAAGATTCATTCACGCTTCTGTAGGAAGTCAAACTTGGGCAGGTAGGAGGTAGATGCAGTATCTTGATTCAGTTTTTCTCCTATTCTAAGCATTATTATTGAACTACTAAAATAGCACATTAATGAATGAATTGAAGTTAGGCATTCTGAGGAGTTTGAACCAGTTCTTATTCTGGGGCAGAAAGAGCATGGAGTTTTAGGAGAAATAAGTATTTCCTTTTTTTGCACTGTTACGTGAGTACTGTGGTGAATTCCTGAGTAACTGCGCAATTTAAAAGTAGGAGTGTTTTCTACAATTTAGTTACTCCTAGGAATGTAGTAGGTAATGCAGAAAGGGGAGCTGATTGATATGATGGCTACAGGCTGAAGTGGGGCCAGTCCATGTAAGTGTTTAAGGATGGTGGCCTTTTTCTTGTTCTGTTCACGCAAAGTTACATGTAGGAGCACTTTGTTTTCTGGCAGGTCTCTGCAGCCCTTGATTTGTGTGTCTGTCTCCCTCCCTCCCTCCCTGACACTTAATTTTCTGCATTTAACTGCGTGTGGTTGACTTAAGTCACTGCTAGCCTAGCTGTTTGAACAGTGCTGTCTTGAAATCAGCCTCCTTCACTGGAAACTTGAATAAAAGAGGGACCTTTTCTCTTTTACTTTTAAGATTGCTTTTGTTTTCAAGTAGGTGGCAATACAAAATATTGGGACGCTTCCTGAAAAATCAGGATGAATCACAACAATGGCCAATTGGTGCTGTATTGCTTAGCCTTAGCTTTTGATTTCTAAGCGTGTTTGGATTAGTTGGTTGTTTAACAGTTTAGTTTTCTGGAGTAGATATATCAAGATTAACAAAATTCAGATAGCTGTTATCTTTGCCTTTTTCCGAAACACTACTGCCTCATTGGCAATGTTAAAGGATTTCTTTCCCTCTAACAGATTCGGTCTCATTCTTGTATAATAATTGCTCATTCTCCTGCATGATACTTGCTAGGACAAAATGACCATGTTTAGGAGGCAGCTGTAGATTACTGGGATGATACCATCTTAATTTAAGAGTTGTCATGGTAATGCTATCATTTTCAGTGCTCTTACTCTTCCATTCCCTGTTGTAATGTCTCATCTCTTGCTTGTGATTACTTGTAATATCTCTGGGATTAACTATATCAGTCTATGCATATTTATAATACTTGGAGTGCCACAGAACAAATGCTGCCATCTGGACAATACTGCATTAGAAGTAATAAAAGTTACATGATCTAATTAATATGTAGATGAAATAAATAGTATTTTTGCTAACTTATGCTAATATCTTCTGCTAATAAACATGTTTCAGAAGGGAATAGAAGGGAAAAGCATTATTTAGGTGCTAAATGTAGGTGAATGTGCTAACCAACTGCTGGCCATTGCACAGGTTCAACTTCTGGCACACCATCACAAGAAGCGAAGAGAAATACGCAACTAGTAGAATTTGCAGTAACACCACGGAAACAAACTAGACGAAAGCTAATGGATTCTCCAGTCAAAACTCCGAGTTCTGCTGCATCCAAGCACTTCAGCCTCTGTCATTTGGAGGATTCTCTCAGCAAGGAAGTTCGACCTATTGTATATACACCAGAATCTTGCAGAAAACCAATGCAAAGCAGCTGTTCACAGACTGTGGTAAAACAAGCATTACACCTGACAGGCCTTCAGGAAACAAATGAATGTAATACAGGTTTTCAGCTGAGAAAGCCCAGTATTACAGACTCTGTGTGTGATGTTATCCTAGACTGTGATGAAGATAGAATGGACTCAACAGTAATTCTCGGTGAAGAAACAAGTGAAACAAATGCAATTTCTATTGACTCATCTGCAAAGGAGTCACAACCATGCAGCGATAGAATTCTTCAAAGGTATTTTTCCATTTGTTTGGGCAAGGAGTGTTATCTGTTGGTTTTTTGTTTCTATTTCCCAAACATTTTAATATTACTTATCTTTAAGAACCTTTTTGTCATTGATGTGGAAGTTACAAGTAAAATTAACTAATGTTTTGAAAATCAAACCTTCAATTTTAATTAGTATCAGATACAATTTTGCCATTATTTACAATCAATGATATGTTAGTAATAAGAAATGAGGATAACGAGAGCAGTTTTATTTGCCTTCTATCCAGAATACATTTCATAAAGTAAAATCACTTTACTTCAGGTTTGGTCTTTCTTCCTTGAAAAACAAAAATCCTGCTTCAGTACTTGAGAAGCCCTCGTATATGGCAATGATTTCAGCTGCTGAGAGAAAACGGAAGGTATTAAGGTAAGATGTAGCAGGAATGCTAAGTCATGACCTGAAACAGTGATTGAGCTCTTGGTGGGAGATCAGGGCCAACGCAGGGGAGCTCAGGTGCAAGCAACATACCTGAGTGACCACAAGGGCTAGAGCCAGGTTCCACCCCTTCCCAGACTTCATTTAAAGGTTGGCAGCAGAGGCGAGGATGTCTTGCTGGAGATCCCTGCCTAAGTGAAGCCTTACGAAGGTGGGCAGCTTTTTTCATTTGCTTCTGCATCTGTGGCTGCTGCACATGGGTTTCTCCTCTCTAACTGCAGCCTGGGACTCTGCTACCCTGCTGTCATTGCTGTATTTTCCATCACATTATGGTGTTACATAAGGTTAAAGTTGACTCCTGTTTAAATGAGTTCATATACGTTTCTCTTGTTCTTACTACAGTTTTGGTGTTCTTTCAAATTCAAAAGCATCTTATATAAGTCATCCAAATCTGCACATGAGATGTTCTGACTCAAATCTTTGACAATTCAAGTTTTCTCTTGACAAATGGAGAAGAATGGTTTTCAGCTAGCTTTTAGTTTAGAGGCTTCTGTTATTTTAATAGAATAAGTACAAACGAGTGTATCTTCCAAATCTGCTGTCGTCTCAATAGAAAAACATCATATAATTCTGAAAAAATGTAATTCTGTCATCATCCAAAAATCTAATTTATTTGGAAATGTTGTGCTTTCACTGGAAGACATAAGACTGCCAAAATGGGAAGTGGAGAAAATGTCTGACAATACTCGTGGTCATTTCCTTTGTTTTTCTAATAATTCACTTCTGCTCCGAGTTATGTCTAAATTCTTGTGTTTCGTTCTGTGAAGAAAAAAAAAAAAACACCCTTGCATTTCATCAGTTCTGTATTTAGACCTGGAAAGAGGTTTGGTGGGAGTGGCAGAAAAGCTGCAACTGAGTAGAAACTAATTGTACTGCTTGTTGTTTGTTTTTTTTTGTTTGTTTGTTTGTTTGTTTGTTTAAAATTTCACAGGCTCATAGAATGGCCAGGGTTGGAAGGGTCCTCAAGGATCGTGAATCTCCAACCCCCTGCCACATGCAGGGCCACCAGCCTCCACATCTAATATTAGACCAGGCTGCCCAGGGTCCCATCCAACCTAGACTTGAATACATCCTTGTTCAAGGGTGGGATGCCCCATCCCCAACTTCTCTGGGCAGCTGTTCCAGCACCTCACCACTCTCATAGTAAAGAACTTCCCCCTGACATCCAACTAAATCTTCCCTCCCTCAACTTAAAGCTATTTATTAATGTATTTGGTAAATACATTAATATTTATGTCTGGTCTGTAGTGATGAAACAGCTCCCTTTTCTTTCCTCAAAAGATCAAAAATTGATCCAACTTTTTAATAGATCATAATATAAGTCACCTTCTGCTATGCAGCCAGTGGAGCTGCTACCTAATGGGTCTTCTAAAAATGTTTCAAGACCATTAGAAACAAGTTCTACAGCTTTATCTCAGGAAATGAAAGAAACTTGAAGCACTCTCTTTGTTCGTTAGCATCTTTGAAATAGAAAACTTTCCTGGAAGAATAAAATATAATCTCATGTTTTTGTTCTAATTGTTACTACTTGTTGAACGCTTTCTTTCTGGAATAAGGAAGGAGGCATGTCGTGCCCTTTCAATTTTTGAGACGGTTATGAGGTTTAACAAAACAAATTATTTGCACTGAGTTTGTTGCCCCCTTAAGAAAGAGTAAGTGAACTTTTGGGGCCTGCCTTCTCTGATCTTAAGGCAAATGTTTTAAGATAAGCTCCAGGAGCATTCTTTACTGTAAACTAAAACTCTTTATGGCTTTTTCTTGGTGTTTATGAAGAGAAGGAATGAAAGCTACTTATTTGTCACAGAGAAAAAGCCCTCTTTTTTATCAGAGGGCTACCTTTCAATTCATCTTTGTTATTTTTTCCCACCTCTCGTCTTTCATGCTTTACCTGTTCGTATTTATTCACTCCGGTTGCTCATCTCCTACTAACATGAAAATAAGCATATAGATTTCAGACATTCTCTATGCTTTTAATATAATTAGAAATGGTCCTATTGTTAGGAGATAAGTCAGTTAGATTACAGAGTCTGTTTTTACTAATAGAGCTTAGGCTAATAAGATTGTAATGCTGCTTCTTGGAGCAGCATTACAATGTGACTAGATCTTAAGACAGATACAGGGCAGACCTTGGTCTTCACTGCTTGCTATATATTTTCAGAAAATTATTAAAAGAGCTAGTACATGTTAGATGACTATAAATAGAGATAGTACAATCCTATTAGAGGGATGGGGAAAGCACAGAAACTTTGACACGAATAGAAAAAAACTTGCTCATGAGGCATTCTTAGAAGAGTGAGACCAGGGATGCTAGTGAGGAAAACAAGTAAGGCTGAGATTACAGACAGGTTCATATTTTTCCCTGTCGATTTTAATTCCATCATCTTAAAAGGCATAAAATACAGGTTTTTTTCTTAGTGAGTTTGAAGCTGTAACATCTTTCTTGCAGCTTCTCTGAAAAGTAGAGAAGCCACCCCCTCTCATGTTGTTGGAGCCTATAGACCAACTACCGTAGCAATACAAAGTTTGACCACTGTGAATTCCTTGAACAAGTCACTTCAGGGATATCATACTTAAGTTGTTTCTTAATGTAATCATGTGATGTGCTGTTGTTTCTTAATGTAATCGTGTGACTATCAAACTGACTGCTATGATTTTCCAGAAGGTAATATGTTATGTGTTCTTCACTTCACAATTAAGCAACGTTAATCCTTGCTTTCACTGCTGATATGTTCTTCTCAATTTCTTAAAAAGAGGAAGAGAAGAGGAATCATTCTCATATATAAACACCATAGACAAACTAGTTTATTTTTTGCATTTGGTTGTGAACTACCAATACTAGATAATGCTATGTAATGTATTTTGCATATTGCAAGGACAAATTTACTGTAAAAGCTTTATTGCTTGACTGAGAGCAAAACCTCTGGCTGTTTTTTCTAGTTCTACATCAAATGCTGGCTTAGGTAATCTGCAAGACCCAATTTCTCCAAAGCGTGTTCGACAAGAGGTCTTGTTAAACAACAGAGTATTGAGAGTACCCAAAATGTCAGGTAAGCATCAAAACACTGTGCTGGCAATCAAGTTTTCATAGGTGATTCAAAGTTAAGGTCAATGCATGTAATTTTGGTGATTTAGCAGCACGTGCTGCTTTGATCAGTGTATTAAGCCATTGCTTTGAATAATATATCCATGCATTTAATAATAAATAAAATTCCTAACATTTTAACAGTTAACTGGATAGTATCTAATGAAAACTCAGTATTACTGCAAGCTTGGTGAAGAAAACCTTGTCACAAGAGCTAAGGACTGCCACCAAAAACTTTCTGTGGTTGGAGTTTGAAATCTAGTACCCCTTTAATTTTGCCAATTGTAGTTTATCAGAAACTAAAATATTGTCTTCTGTTTGTAATAATGTTTTTCTTCATTAGGAGTTAAAACAAAGAGCTTGAAGCGAGAACAGGATGTGCCAAGCAACCTTGCTAGAAGCTTTTCTGAAGGAAATGTAGCAGTGGGTGTTAAAGCACGGACATCCAAAAGCCTTTCACTTCATGTTTGCAAGAAAAAAAATAGGATTTAGATTCTGACTTCATCCATATTTCAAATGGGATTGATGGAAAGCAAGTGAGAACAGTGACTTTTGTTTTCCTCCTGTGAATTATTTTGTTAAAGAGGTCTCTCTCAGTAATGCAGTATTTTATAAGACCCAGTTACTGGAAATACGGCTGTGTGTTTTGTCAAATTTTGAAATAAAATGCATTTGGTTTTTGTCTCCTATTTGAAGCTTACAAATGTTTTCCATATAATAGCAAATTAATATGAAATATTATTTGAAGTTGTGAATTTAGAAGTGGGTGGTATACCTTACACTGTAACTTTTGTAAGCTTCTCCCTGTAAGATGACTAAAAGATTGAAACTTGATGCAAGGGAATTGGTGGTGATATAGTTTTTCAAGTTCCTCTAATTGTTTACTTACATTCAGGTTTCTAGTAACTTCATGGTAGAGAAGTTAGAAATTCTTTTGCCCTGCTAAATATGTCACTGAAATTTTATAGTGTTAATACTGTGAAATATGTTTAGTGTACTTATCTTCAGCATTAGGATGCCAGCTTGTTCTTAGATAACATCTCAATTTTGGAATGATAATACCAATGTAGCATACCTGGAGGAAGGAAAAATGCAGGAAGGATTTCTTTTTTTTTTTTTTTTTTTTTTTTTAATGTGTTATGTCTAAAATCTTCAACTGTTTTTTAACTTGTAAATTTTTTTTAACTTGCATTCTAATTGATTTGTAAATAGGATGATATTGTTGATAACCTTAAATAAACTCTTAATTGTAAACAAGAGCCGTGTGTGAATTGAACTTGATGAAAAATTACTACTTCTTACCTGTGAAAGAGACAGAATTTTTGAAAGTATTATAAGATCTACTAGTTCATACTGCATGTTCTGATCAATTAATACTCAAAGAGTTGCAAAGTTCCATTGTCACCCTGACATCCTGCTCACCCTTAGCGGTGTTGTGCTGGTGTATTTGGCCTGCACAAATGTAAGTGGATGTGTGAACTTCCCCAAACTAATTGGAACTAGAGGAGGAGGTCCAGTAACTGGTTCTAGTGTCAGATACCTGCCTGAATCCAGCAAGCAACTTGCAGTTCAGTAAGTTAGGTGGCATAAAGCGTGCTGCAGAGTAATGTTCTGGCTTTCAGCAATTGTAACAGGCTGAAGGGTTTTAACGCATGGTTGTTGTGATGGAAACAGCAACAAGTTTTCTCGCAACAGCAGTGAACTGGATTACATCATCTAATAGCCTTTATCAAATCTGTTCCTAAAAATGTTTTGAGTATTTCCAAATCTTTAGAGGTTTATACATGTATTTTTACTCTGTAGCCTGTGATATTTAGGCAAACTAATGCAAACCTTTGCAGTTCGTACCTCTAGCTCACGTTGGTGGCTATTGTTGACACGGTTGGGAGTTTAAGAGCACTTCTGAAGAAGAAAATAGTAACTGCCTGTATAAACCTCAGGGACCGCTTGTGGGAGGAGCTGACAGTCTTGATCTTCATCAGCAAAGTTCAAAGAAGCAACAGCTCCTTCAAAATAGGCATCGATAATTAAAAATGAAATTAAATCACCTTCCTTGTGTTCTAAAAGCTTTGTATAAATATGTGATATAGTCATTGTGGAGAGCACAGGTTGATGCTGGGGACATAGAAAATATTGGCTGTTGAAAAGGTTTTTTTGAAAAGAATCCTAAATGTAGGAAAAGCATTTAAAAAAAAAAAAAAAAAAAAAAAAGTTTGGGACTTGACCGTATCCCAGTCAGATGTTATAATAAATAGAATGAAATGAATGGCAGGGAAGTAATTTTAATGCTTCTCTACCATGCTGAACAACATCTTTTGGGGATTAATTTTAACCTGGTACCAGGTTGAAATTGTGCAGACCTTTGTTTCTGATTTATGAGACTTCTTTTTTGCAAGCTATTTAATACTAAATGTCCATGGGAGGCATTTATTCTGCTTCACATCTGCAGGAGACATGTTGGGCTTTGCTTGTTAATACCGCTGTGATAGACACAGCTTTTGTGTTGCGTGTAAGAGATATATTTTGAAAGGTTTTTAGACATGCTTGTGCATACAACTTTTTCATGTTCGATCAAACCATAGAACTGATGAAGTCTTTTCTCTTAATGTGTTTTGTTTGCTCCTGAGTTGAACTGATTTGATTAGCATACAATGCTTCAAGAGACTAAAGAAAAAATCAAGTATGTTGTGAAAATGAGCACACGTGGGATAGCTGGGTACCAGGAGTAGAGCTATGTTGACAGCAACTGGTTAGGTAGGTATGCATTTATAGTTGATAACTAGCAAAATGGTTTCCAGAAGTAAGGTTGAAGGATTTTCACAGTTCAGATTGCTGTTGATAGGTTTTCTACTATATTAGTTATGCATTTATTGTTGCATTTTGTGAACGCATCCAGACTTCATAAGGTGCTTCAGAGCACGTTCCACGCAAGTAGCTGCTGTGGGACATCTTATTTAAGTTTTCTGTCAGATTTCCAGTTTCTACTTAAGTAAAAACCCAATGGTATTTAGAGAACAGAGAAGCTGTCGTATAACTCATTTTATTTCCTTGCCTGTCTGCGTTGCCTGTTTCCTGTCGGTCTGCCTTTACAAACCGAAATAGTAATCACTCTTTAGGTGATGTTTATCTGAGATAAACATACAATTGTTCTCATGCTGTTATACCATGCAGTGTTAAATTATTCCAGATGGGATGTAAGGGAATATTGTACAACATAACATGACTCAGACTGATTCAAAAATTCAAATGATTTGGGTCTATTTAATCTTATTTTCTGTTTAAACATGGTAATAGTTTAAAATCACTTGAAAATGTGCTCCTGACATTTTAAATACCAAATAATCTTCAGGTAATAACTGAACCATCTTCATGAGATACCTGATGATTTTTGTGTGCTTGGACAAATGTACCTAGCGATACTAGTGCTCAGCTGGTATTTTTCTTCCTGTATGTGATTGCAATCAACAGCAAAGTCAATGTTATATATCCAGTACTGTGTGTGTTTAGTGGAGTACTGAGTAGTATAAGCTGGAAACCCTCGTAACCTCTTTCTGGGCTTCAGCCAGGCTTTTAGGGTGGCTTGCTATTAGCAGTTATTCAAAAAGCTTGGTAAAACAGAATGTTGTTTTACCAAGAGGTGAATAGTTCCCATGACCAAATGGATTGAGATGTTTCTGAAAATCAATTTGTTCCAAGTGTGAAAAGGATGTTGATGATCTGGTCCCGCAGGGAAATTCTTATGAAAACTTGCAAAGGCCATAGGGTATAGTTTGTACTGTGACTCATTTACTTATTTTCATTGCAGCAAAGTGAGGTAGGAGCTATCTGAAGCATAGCAAATCTGGGTTGTTAACCAGTCCTGGGATGCTATGAATATTTGTTACTCAGGATGGAGATGGTTGCAGTCTAGAGACATATGGAGAAGAATGAGAACAATATTGCTGTCAATGAGGCTATAGAAAGTGCTGAACCATTTGTAATGGACTCGCTACATCTACATACCCAAAGTAGTTCTCAGAATCGTGAATTTACAAGCAATTTAGTCATTTATTTTTATGGTGGTTCTTTTAATGACTACTTTTATCTGGCATATGGACCTGCTCTGCTATGCTAGCGTTTTGGGGCCAGGTTCCTGGGCACGCTGAAAGCCAATCGTGTCCATTGATTTTCACAGAACTTAAACAAGATTGGTTATCCTGATAGCAAAAAGAGATTTCATTAAATTTAGATCTAACCACGGCTGTAGGTTTCTACAGGGGTTCTTTCAAATCTTAAGATCAAGCGCACAATTTTATTTTTGTCTTAAATCTGCCTAACCTGTCAAATTGACAAAGTACAGAAACCTGGTTGGATTATTAGGAAAACTTGCTCTTGCGGTAGTGGGAGAACTTTTCATATGAAGGTTATGAGATGTGTTCATCCTGTCAGTTACCTTTGAGCGTGAGTCCTACGATTAAAGACTCCCTGTCCCCATCTGAGGAAGCTGAGTCTCTTGCACCTTGTAAGATTCAGTACTCTGGTTGTGAAAACAAAGATTTATGGTAGCCAAGTGGTCCACCTTGAAAATCATCTGGACTGCAGTAGTCAAGTTTCAGTTTGTTTGGCTTTTTTAAAATTGTTGTAAAGATACATGAGAAGGCTGGTTTTAACAGCTTAGACAAAGTAGATGTTCTTAGAAAATTCATCTGCTAAAACTGTAAAATATGTGTTCTTCCCTGTAGGAAATTCTAAGAACCTTATTAATAGAGAGTCAATGTGTAAAGGTAAACGGCCCGTTTTATTTCTCTGCTCTGTAGTGCTCTTGGGGAAATTACTCCTGATTTCCCCATTGCTTTAAACTTAATTGTGCTATACATATTGGGTATTAAGGTTTTATGTAGCATGACCGTTACACATCTAAATTGTACAAGGGAGTGAATTGAATAGATATATAATTCAATATCAGAAGTGGAGCAAAGCAAGCTTTAAAAGCCTGACTGAAAGAATTTTTGCATTGTAGTTTGAATTTTAGTGTACTGCTATTGCTGACACTGTGTTTTGCTGGATACTTGTAGTTATAGTCTACAGAGTCTTGTAGTGAATCATAAAAACACTGTTCACGCCACAGCTAGATAGCAAATGTGTTTACAGGCTACTACTCTACTGTGCCTTTCATTGAAGCAATTGGCTCATTTGCTTAAAGATGTGTTAAAAAAAGATTTTTATAATAGCCAAGTTAGTTTATGTAAACTACAAAACTGTGGAATATCCCAAGTTGGATGCTGAAGGGAGAATTAAAAGCCAATAATGAATCATATGGTTAGAATCATATCGTTAACATGAAATATTCTTTAATTGAAATTCCATAGTTAATTTCCTCTTGTTCATCCAACTTGCATCACGACAATGGCATAAGAAAAACAGCCTGCAAAGAGCAGAAAAGACAATAGTAATTAGACTTAATTATATGCAAGTGTTGGGAGGGCCTGTGATGCAGATGACACTTCTAGACACATGAAACAAAAACTTCCCTTGACCTGAAGCAGTGCATATGTGATGTAGCTAAGTTTATACATCCCTGCAGTATGCTCACTTTCAATAACTGTAGTATCTAGCTGAGGAATGTTTAAAAAACAAAAATGGAAAGGTAAGTGCTGAAACTGTTCATCTGAGGCATCTGCCAAACAGTTGGCACAGTTGTCCAGTTGGCTCGGGTATCCCTGTCTTCGGCAGTTTGACCAAGCCCTGAGTGACTTGGTCTGAAGCCAACGTTGACCCTGTTTTGAGCAGGTGGTTGGAGTAATGAGCTTTCAAGTTCCCTTCCAACCTAGACAATGCTTCAACTTGAGGATGAATTGACTTCAAGAGCCAGTAGAAAGTACAGCACCGGTATTCAAAGCTGTGCTAGTAGATTTATTCTACTAGCCAAAACCACTAAAGATCAAATATGAACAGCTAGGGGTGTGACATGAGCTCTATCGCTTTGATTGTCCTTAATATCAAAGGATTGGAAAGAGGCAAATGCAGCTGTATCTTGTAGGAGCTCCAGGGATCTTCTCATGTTTGTCATACTGCAATACAGACTAGGCCTATGGGCAGATAATGCTAGTATCCTTCTGCTGGGGAAAGTCATGTCTGGCAGATCTGTTACATTACTTTAAAAGCTCTGAGCTAATAATTAAGATATAACTGTTAAGTGTAGCCCACTTCAACTTGGAAGAGGCTGTCATCAGGTACCTCATGGAATGCTATTGAAGAAACCTTTAGCTAAAGCGACCTTTAGGCAAAGTGGGATTTAAGTTCTTATGCTTTCAAAGGTCAGAAAACAAAGAGTGGGAATAAATGGACAGTTTTCAGAATAGACGACTGGTAAAACTTTGCTGGCTCCATATGGTTGAATATATTCACAAATAATTTCAAGAAGGGTATAGAGAACTGACAAATTTATTGATACTGAATAATTCAGGAAGTTAAAACAAAAGCTAACTATAAAGAGTTGCAGGAGCATCTCTGCTACTGAGGGACTGGGCGATAAAATAACAGATGAAATTGAATGTCAATGAATGCAAAATAATGCACAAAAAAGAAAACAACCCAAACTGTACATACATGACTACGGGTTCTCAAATAGATGCTATGACTCAGGAAGGAGACCTTGGAATTGGTGTAAAAATACCATGAAAACATCAGCTCTGTAGTCGAAATAGCAAGAAAAGGGATAGGGAACAATCAATGTGTAAATCCTTGGCGTGCCTGTCTATTCTGAATGGTGCTGTCCTGCACATTTCAAGTATAGGACAACTATGAAAGGTATAAAGAAAGATGAGAGGAGTACAGAGCAAACTGAATGTGGGGGATGATTAAATACTTAGGGATACTTCAGCCTGGAAAATAAGTGGTTGAGGAGTCATGATAAAGATGTCTGAAATAATGAGTCATGAGAAAAGGGGCTAGCAAGAATTATTCGCCTCTTACTGCATGAGAATTAAAGGATGAATTCAAAAGATGTGGAAGTTCTTCCCTGCGTGGCATACTTTATGACAGCAAGGTCTCTAATTTAAAAATGGCAAGTGCCAAAAGCTTTGAGTTTGAACATGTTAGCACAATTATATGGAAGAAATGGTGATCAGGAGCTACTGAGAACAGAGCAGATACATAAAGCAGTGAACAGACAGGAATGTAGGAGGGCAAGTACAGCATCTTCAGTATAGTTGGGCATTGTCTGAAAGAAGAAGCTGGTCTCACTGGACTTTCAACTCTAAAACTGTTTTGAGTTTTTCTTCCATCATAGATATATAATGGTAAGAGCGTTTTCCCAGTGCTACTTAATAAGCCTGTTGGAATTATTTGTAAAGAAGAATTGTGTAAAAGCAGAAATTATCCAGAAGCTAACGTATCTGATCGGTGTTACGCAGCACAGCTCTTCTATGTCTGCTATGTTATCTCTTAGTATGTATGCATGTTGCATTGCTTAGAGGTGCTTCTCACATGCCCCTCTTGCTCGGTTGTGATGCATTTAGGCAGAACACAGAATAGCACTCAAATTGTCTTGTTTCACTGTTTGTTGTGTGTGTTTGGTTTTGATTTCTTTTTTTAAGAAGTCAGAAATGGACAAAAAACATTCAACCAATTGTCTTGGTTTGAGAAAAGTGTTAACTTGTTGCACTGGCCAATGAAATAAAAGTTTTTCCTTTGAGTCTTGCAGATCTTTAAATTCACAGCCTGAGCTGATGTAGAACTCAATATTTTGCAGGGATGAATGCCAGTATCTCTCCATTTTCCAGTTAGGAAAGATCACGACGAGAAGTAACACAAAACACAAAGTAACTCAGCTTTTTGGTGATGGGAAAAAGTGTTAATAAAGCCAGATGTGGTACCTGAGGGGATGTGCAAAAAGGATTTCAGGGAAGCTTTGAGCAAGGGGAATTGAGGCTGCTTGCCTCTAGAAAGCTGGCAGGGAAGTGAAGGTGTGGATGCTGTGATAGACTATGCTTTGGATAGACTGCTCCCACTGCTGCCAGACTGCAGAAGAGATTTGCAGCATGGAGGACAAGCTGAAAGCTGTGCTGGAGCATCACTTAATTCATGGCTCCATAAATATGTCTCTATTACTGGTTGCTGATTACTATGATCAGCCATAGCAAGCTATGCCAAGAGGGTTTTTTCACTTGGGCCTGGCAGATGTGTTTTCTTGATTGGTATGTTTCATGTGCTGTGGCAAATAATTCACTTTAGGAATTTAGGCACTGCAGGAGTCTCTTGCAATGGAACAGCCTTACAGGTAGAGAGATTTGAGGGGGAAAGTGAGCGTTCAGATTCTGACTGGCGGCTCCACTCTGACACTGATGTATGTCTATCTTTCCCTCAATCTGAGACTTCTCAGTGATAATCAGATCATGAACACATGATGCTTTGTGTCACTAGACCTTTTGCTTCTTGCACAGAGGCAGCTAACGTAGTTTTCACTTAGTGAAGACAGCAGTGCTACAAGAGATTTCATTTCTTGTGCAAGTTGGAAGTGAATGACACAAAGGAAAAGGAAGGACACTGTTGTGATTTTGGCCCGAGATAATAGAATACTTTAAGCCATGTGGTTCCTGTAAGGCAGCAGGCAGCTCATTCAAAATTGCTCAAATAACTTCACTTTCTGTCAATTTGAGACACCTGCGGTTTGATTCAAGAAATGCTAAACATGTACAACGTTTGGCATTCGCAGCAGCAATGATGTGAACAGGCTCTTAGCTCTGAACATCTGAAAAAGCTTTCAAAAATGTTAGCTTTTGGTAACTGTTGGTCCTCAAGGCGCAAAATGGGCAAACAGCATTACCTGCTGTCCTCAAATAGCGCTTCTTGAACTTAGTGATGTATTTCCAGTATCTACTAGAGAGCCCTACACGTGTGAGGAAAATGGAAGTCAAAGCAATGGGACAGATGCATTATAGCTGTTACGATGAACCTGAGGGTCCTGTTACATCAGATGATCTGTAGATATGGTGATTTCAAAAAAAAAAAAAAAAAACAAAAAGGAATTTGAGAAAAAAATCTCAAACTGTTCAGTCCTTCAGTGTTTTAAGAGCCATAAATGTTAATGGATCTCCAGCTGATAACAGCTGGAATGAAATCAGAACGGCTGTAACGAGAGATGAAATCAAAAGGTTAAGAGGAATCCAGAGGTGGATGAAACAAAGCTGTACAGTTGGTCTAACCTTATTCAACCTCTCCTCTAGAGATGCAATTTTAAATAATAAAGAACAAAAGCTGATATTAAAATCAGGAAAGTGGCAGCTGTTATTAACACAAGAGGCCACTACATCCATGGCTGAAGGAAAAGATCTGCAGAAAATCCTGCTACCAGAGCAGGTGGGTGAAGGCAAACCTCTGTGGGAAACACGGCCAGCGCTGCCTCCAATGGGCCACAGCATCACAGCAAGTTGTTCAGACAAGATGTTTGCTTGTTTGCTGGTGGGAGGTCAGATGACAGCGACCTACAGAGATGGCTGAAGACAGAATAAAACAAGACACAGACCAGAAGAAATAAGAGGTGATCTTGGGTGTACAGTGATATGTTATGGGCAAAGCAAATGGGTTTTTCATCTTAAAGGTGATGTTGGCATCTGTACATTTCTAAAAATTGAAATGTGTGGGGTTGGGATGGGGAAGAGAAACTTGAAACTGAGGGAAGTTTGTTGTTGTTGCAGTATTTATTTCTCATAGATTTAAGTATCTAATGAGCACAAGCTATGTTTTGTTTTAAATTGTACACTCGACAAAAATAGCTGTGCAGTGCGTGCTTGCTGATACCCACCACTGGGAATAGGTTTGAATGAGTAAAACTGAGAGTTGGAGTTTTTAATTTCTTGTTGTGGGCTTAAATTTTAATTTTAATAAGTTAATTTTTACTAAACTATCTTACAAAAAGCCTGGGCAAAAAAAAAAAAGTTCTCAGGGTTGTTTTTTTTTTATTACTGATGGAAATCCAGGGAAGAAAAGGGAACACTTCCTAGTAGTTCATTTCTACAAGGATAATTAAGTCATTTCTTTGCTCTCATCATCATAATTCTCAGAAGTGTTTCAGTATAGAATTTTCTTCTACAGTATATAATATTTTAGTGATCATAGGTTATATATCCCAGGTTGGAAGGGACCCACGAGGACCATTGAGACCTGGCTCCACACTGGACCACCCAAAATACAAAGCCTCTATCTGAGAGTTACAGGCTGTTTTTAAGATAGTCTTTACGTAAGTAAATTTATGGAAATAGAAATTAAGCACACACTCTAACACCTAATAAATTCATGTAAAATGTTCATGAAATTGGTAGTGGGGAAAAAAAAAATCAGCTAATGAAATTCACCGGTGCTGCTGCTGACAGATACCACGCCAAGATGGTGCTAATGCTTTCAGACGTATGCTGAGCTATTAACCCATGCTTCTTCCTTTTTTTGCCTTTGGAATTTCACAGGAAACCCTCTGGCGTGTTACAGCAGCAGAATCTGCTTTCTTCTTTAATTAAACTTGTTGTTTGTTTGAAAACAGAGCAATTGTTACTGGGGCAACACATCTTAAATTCCTGCTCTTGCTAATAAATCAAAGGCGTGCTGTCAAATCTTCATCTCTGTCTCTGGAAGGAAGTTTCTTCTTGCAAGCAATTAGGAATTCTCAGCTGCTCTGCAGTTCAGTAGGTTTTCTCTGTCAATACAAGTTAGCAGAGGTGAGCTGAGGCCACAGCGTGGCTCTTTGCTTGCTGCAGTCGCAGCGTGTGTTGTGCCATGAGCAGCGCTGTATTCTGATCTCTCTTACGTCTAGACGGATATTCATAATGAAATAGATGTCT
The DNA here is from genome assembly GCF_023343835.1 of Lagopus muta. Lineage (NCBI taxonomy): Eukaryota > Metazoa > Chordata > Aves > Galliformes > Phasianidae > Lagopus > Lagopus muta. The sequence goes on from NC_064471.1 coordinate 6,154,109, forward strand.
GGATAATGAAGTAGACTTCCACAGTCCTAATGGGATTGAAGCCTGCAAGGATGGAAAAAGAGCAACTTGCACTACACCCTCCAAGGCCCCTGGATTTCACAGGTAAGATGAGCAGGGCACTCGGGCTGGTGCTGCCTTGTAGCCTCACGTTCTCCCCGCACGCTCGGCCCCGCTTGACCTGACTTGTACTCTCCAGGCTCAGCTCTGTGCAGGCTGTGCCAGCACGATGAGGGAGGCAATGAAAATAAGCTTATGCAATCCCTGATCTAGTCCAAATTTCTCTGAAAAAAAAACCCCAACGTTTCAGAATCTGATTTCAGCCTTCAAATATTGTGCGCAACTGCGATTTTCTAATGAATGATCAAGCATGTTTTTCTGGCATATTTTTATGCTGCTTAGCATGTGGAAGTCATTCTGAACCAAATGAGTGACTGTAATTCCCAAGGGTTATTCTTTTACATTTCAGGAGGTTTTCTTGAAATAATAATCAGATTGGAAGATACTCATGTGATTGCCAGCAGAAGTAAGAAGCAATGGTAACCAAGAGCACAGACAACTGCTTTGTGTTCTGAGCAGAGTTTGACAGCTAATGAACATATGACGATGTCAGAAACAAGTTACTGGACATCTGTTGTCCTTGAGAGTCTTGTGGCTAGAGTATGATAAAAGTGCTAAGAACAGAATTCTGGTGAGACAACAGAAGTCATGGGACTTCATAGAATCCATAAGGTTGGAACTACCATCGTGTTCATCTTACTCCAATCACCAACCATGCCTTTGGCTAACCTAGACCACATCCATCAGTGCCACATCTCCATGGTTCTTAAACACCTCCAGGGATGGTGACTCCACCACCTCCGTGGGCAATGTGCCAATGCCCTGCCACTCTTTCTGAGAAGGCATTTTTCCTAACGTCCAACATGTGTAAAATTGTGTTAAATTATGTATGAAGTGTCGTTATATATTGCTCATCTTTCATGATATCCTGAGAGGGTTAGGAGCTGGGAAAACTTTAAAGGAATTACAGAGAACTAAGCATTTCCCTCATGTTTTCTGAGGAGGTGCATATTATTTTCGCTGAATCTTCCTGAGCAGAGCCTGAGCACACGGGGTGTAATTCTGCATTTGCTGAATGCGCCCTCCAAGTCAAAAGGCCTTCAAGAAACTCCACAGTTAAATAATGTTTGTAGGTCTCTCCTGTGCACGGTTGCATTGCTCACAGTTGTTGCACAGTGCCCAAGCAGCTACTCTGCATGAGCATAAAAAACTTGCAAATGTATTCAGCAACCATACATTGTGCATTTTCCCTTGTAACTGATGACCTTTCATAACATACCTGTGTGTTGGGCATTCATCAGTTGTAATGTGATCTATAACTCATGTAAACGTATCTCTACAAAACCCATTAAATAATATATGGACCTATTCAAAAAAGTACGACAAAAGGAGGAGGGTATGCATTAGGCCTCTTCCTTTGTTTTGATAAAGGTAAAATTCCCATTTTCAATATTTCAATTTTTAAATTAGTTTTTACATGGAGAATATTTAATGTTCGATTTGCCAAAAATTACATTTTCAATGTTGCATTTTATTGAAGAAAAATGATAAGACGTATATGAATATAGCTTAAAAAAAAAATTAGAATAGAAAATAAACAGAAAAGAGAGCAGAAATTTCGGATGTCTCAGGTTAAAAAACAAAATCAGAAATTACTATTGTGCTTTTTCCCTGATCAGCAAACCCATGTAAGGGAATAAGCATTGTGCATTGCCTGCAGCGTTTACCATAGGCATGTGCACAAGGACAGGAACCTTTTGAAATCTTCGGTGTTACTAACAGCGTTTTAGGCAATAGAACTGTTTACACTAACTGAAATATGCACTATGATTAATAGGGCATACAGTGACAAGAATTTTCTGATAAGATACGTTGCTAAAAAATCATACAGCGTAATATTTACATCTTGGGATGCTTTTAGAGGCAAGAAAATATGTCATCTTGGACAGGTAGGCACGAAAACCACGCATTCGGCTTTAGGAAAGAATGCAGAAAAGAAATGTAGGAATTTGCATTAGCTGTGCTTTAATCCTTTACTCTGAATCTCTTTGCTCTTCGGTATGCGCATAGAATAACTTTTATGGGACTTTCTGGCCTGCCTTTTTAAAAATTGTGTGTGTATTATTATGGTGTACTTGTACAATAAACTGAATCACATGTATTTTGGTTTTAGCAACGTGTAATTAGTTGAAAGAAAGAATACTCGTGTAAAATCCTATAACAACATTCTTGGCACAGTGTCAGTTCGGTAAGTTATTAAAAGTAGGAATGCTTTTAGGACATTCCAAGGAGGAAAAAAAAGACCTGTAGGGAAGTCCTCAAGTTCAAACTCTGTATCTTTGTAAGTTCAGAAACATGCTTAATAGCGCATGAGAGGAGGATGTGGACAGACTAAGCAGGGAAAACAGCAAACATTCACTAATGCTTAGGAGGAAATACACATCGTGGAATGATCGGAACCGTGGCAGAACAAAGTGCTGACTTCAGGTCATCTCCAGCTGGACGGATGATCTAGCTGCCGTCATGGTAAGTGCAGTAGTCTTCATTTTAACAGCCTTTCTGCTTTTACAGTGAAATGTGAGGGTCTTTTTTTCCTGAAAACTGGCTGTATTTAATACCGTTAATTTAAAGGCCTTATTTCTCTCATTATTTTAGTTTATATTATAGTTTATATATATAGTTTAATTTTATAGGGATCTCAGGCCGCATTAGTAACCGTATAAATGGCTGATCGGGTGTAAGTACACTGCCTCCATCTGATCTCATAGCATTTATCACCTGTTCTGATAAAAAATATTTGATAATCATCAATAAATTTTGGATAGTATGTCAATAAAGCACCTTCCTGTATCTGTACCTTGACAGACCTAGCGGTAAGCACTGCATTGGGTCAAGCCTTGCCATTTTTAACTTTGAAGGCAGTTCACAAATCGGTTTAAGATTGAGGGCGTTTTACAGTAGCTGTTGTTTACAGACAGACAATTTATGTTGCTTGTCCAAACTCACGTGCAATAACACCCTTTCCTCCTGTCAGAAAAATGCAGCTTGTGTACTTCTTGCATAATATAGCTTTGTAGAAATTAACCTATAACTGCCACTGCAAACTACTGGTCCTACAAAAACCACCATGACGTTGCAGGGTTGTTTTATTTTGGCTGCTACTAGTAAAAACTGGGGAAGTTCCAATTTTTTTCAGTGGTTGAAAGATTCAGTCTCTTCTCAGTGGACAGGGTAGCAGCTGTTATCTCACCTGATGGGGTTTCTGCTCTATGGTTTTCCTATCAAACTCTGTGATTTTGGGCCCCAACTCACAAACTTCTCTAGTGATATTCTTGTGTGAGCAACTGTGTTGATGTGTTTCATCCTGTCGTTGAGAGGAAGGGAACAAGAGTATTGTCTGCCTGTTTCTGGGCCTGATATGTTCTACATATGTTCTACATGAGTTCTGATGTATGCTACTTTCCATGGTCATTTAGTAAAATAATAAGAACTTTGTTTCCCTCACGTGGAATTCTTATTAATGCAAGTTAAATGACGTATCAATGCTGTTATTTTTGGAGGTGAAATGTGGCCCAGCTGAAGTAGTGGCCATCTCAAAGAAACCTTCACTGTACTGCCGAAGTATTTTAGTAGTTTGGAGGGGAAAAGAAACAAATAGTAATAATTTTTCTGGTTCTTATAGTTGTGTTTAGAGATTTCTTGTCCAACTGACAGAACATGAAGGGCTACAAGGTGTAGCCAAACAGAAATAGGGTTCACAGTTCACAGGTGGCCAAACAGAAATGGGGTTCTACTGTCTTCCTTAAGGATAAGGTAGGAATATTAGATATACTAGGGGGAAGCAGATACCAGATGGAAATTAAAGTGTGCAGCAGAGATTCCTGCTGTTGTAAAAGTTGCCCTGAATCCCAGGAGGAAAAGACTTTCTTGACAACACACTTAGTGCTCCTTTTACCACTGTAATCTCTTCACTCATGCTCAATCTTAGGATGCGTTCCAGAACAGCAAATGTATAAATCCTGTGTTTTAAGTAGTCTGTTATCTGTAAACAGTGCTGACTATAGTGGACAGAGATCTGAATTAGCTTTAAACAAACTGTGCTGGGCACCCTCACATTTGGATACTCATCACAATTCGTCTTGCTCTGCTTAGGTGCCATAGGCTGCCATTTAAAAAATAATTCTTTAGGTTGATGTCTTACAATAAGTAGGCACAAGATGTATTGCTTTTGAGAGGAACAACTAAAATTAGTATACTGTTAAATTGATAATTAGGATAGAAAAATGAGATGCATCTCAGCTGAAGAAAACTCTTTTTTTCCTTACAATGCTTTTTTTTTTTTAGTGCTGGGAAAGATATACTTGGCTTTGGTTTGGACAAGAGAAATAAATTCAATCTTACTAACATGCATGAGACAGGTAGGATATGCCTTGTTACCCTGAAATTTATCATGCATCTCACTGAAATGGTTTGATCTGTGTCTCAAGCTGTGTGTGTAGAAGTATGATGCACGAGAGCATCTCATTTCTAGTATTCTAATTAATAATTAAGTAACTTGCTGAAGGACTGATCCGGTATATTGCGTGTTTGCTGTTAAGTCAGATTCAGTGGCTAAATAAAGACTCATCCTTACTTGAAGGAAAGCAGCTCCTTCATTTACAAGCTGTGTTTCCCAAATGCTGGAACGTTTTATCTGTTGTCAGTAAATGACCATAGGAAGGACAGTTGCAGCATTTTAAATTGTTTTCTTTCCAGCAGAACAGCCAGCAGAAATTACAAATAAACAAACAACAGCAAAAAAAAAAAAAAAAAAAAAAAAAAGTCTTGAGTGACTCAACAGCCTCCAGTTGTTGAGAACTTGCCCTATTAGAATGAACCCACTCGTTATCCTGGGGGTGCTGGGTAAAGGATTAAAAGCAATGGTGTTACTCACAACCTACTGGCCAATAATCCATCTCACACTTGTGTGTTGTGGAATTGCATTCATATATAAACTACCTAAGGGCACTGATGGAGACACCTATGTTTTACCTACTTGCAATGTGGTATGATTTGAATTTTGACATTTACATCCCAGAAGGAATGAGAACTTGCCCTATTACCTACGTGACCATGGAGAAGACATGGGGAAGTGGCACGGTCAACCTACTCCTGTACTACGAGCCCGGGTGAAAGAATTACAAGGCAGATCTACCACCAGTGCAGTTGCTCCAGTTACCACAGGTAATGAATAGAGGGGCCCTGCCCTCAGTCAGGGGGGGAAAGGGATAATAGAGTATATTGGACTGTGTGGATTCGATGGCCTGGCACATCAGAACCACTGAAATATAAGGCCCTGGTGGACACTGGTGTTCTGTTGTCAGCACCTCTGTATTTATAGTGGTTGGCAGGGATGTGACTTGTGATATCGTAAGGAGACGGTGATGAGACCCAACAAGTGTTCCATGACAGCCAAAACAGGGCTGAGTTGGGTAGGAGAGGCCATGGCCTGAGAGTTCAAGAGTTAACGCTCCAGTTCCAGAGGGCTATAAGGACTGTGAAGGGTCTTGAGGGCAAGACACTGGAGGAATGTCTGAGAGCTCCAAGTTTGTTGCTCCCAGAGCAAAGTAGGCTGTGAGGAGCCCTCAAGGCAGCTGCAGCTCCTCACAGGGAGCAGAAAGCAGTGCTGAGCTCTGCTCTCTGGTAGCAGCTACAGGACCCTAGGGAACAGAGTTGTATCAGGGGAGGGTCATGGAAAGGTTCTGCACTAAAGGGCAGTGGGCATAGCCCCAAGCTGCTGCAGCTGAACAACCATTTGCATTGGAGTGGTCCCTTGTGGAGTCAGAGGTTGGACTTGATCATCCTTGTGAGTTCCTCCCACCTCGGGATATTCTATGATTCTACAGTTTCAATATTTGTCTTGTTATGTAATTAATATTCTGTGCCGAGGTTGGTATTTTGGCTGCACCCTACAAAATGCCTCACACAACCTGAGAACTCAAAATACATCTTTTCAGGTGCTTTTTCAAATTCCTATTTATCTTGAAGACAATGTAAAACACTTCAATTTTGAGAGCCTTTACCGTAAATGTATTGTACCAGTCCAATCATTTGCAGATAGCTTTGGAAGCACTATGGCAAGCACACTGGCCACCAACATAGCCACATAACTATTTATATGCTATGATACTTGGAAACCCTTCTCACAAAACAGAAGTCCATGCTGCAGGGCACCATAGAGAGGAAGGCTATTTTTATCCTTAAAAGCTTACATTCACTATAAGGCAGAAAAAGTAAAGGAATACTGACATATGGACAAAGATATAAGGAAACTAAGACAATATCTTCACAACAACAGACTATGCTTTGGAACACCAGCAGTTCATCTCAGCTTCATGTGATTATCACCTTGACTAACCAGCTCCACCCAATAAGAAGGGAACATTTATGCTCTGAATCAACAACACCCAACAGTGGCAACAGACCTTCAGGAGGTAAAAGACTGTCTTCAAACCAATGACTCAAGCAAGTCACAAAAGATCAATGTGAGATTGTCAGCAGTAACTTATGTTTCCTTCTGTTACTTTGGAAGGCCATACTCATACTCTTTCTGCTGAAAATGAATCTTTCATTTGACATGAATGAAAATGCAATTCTTACAAGAAGAAGGGAATAAATAGTCTCATTCATTCATCTTCACCACCATCTTGATCACTTATTTATAGACATTTAAAAGGAAAAACTTCCAGAATGGCTATAAATCAAATACTACTCCTAGAAATTACTTTATCTACAATCCTGTCCACGCTAGGCAACCATATTTAATGCAAATAGTATACATCAATACCTTCTGTTTGTGCTGGAGCACTATTAAAATAGTTTCCTAGAGGCCTGCACCTTGTAAGAACCCGTGTTAGAAAATCCTCATGAAAACAATTAAATTTCAAAGTTTCATAGATCTTAATGCCAGTGAAGTTATATTTTCTTTTTTATCACTATATAACACAAAAGAGACCAGCAAAAAGACAAGTGACTGATGCAAAGGGGGAAAAAAAAGAAAAAGTAGAGTGAAAATAAGGAAAAATATACTTGGGGATGCCTGAAGACATTCGTTTTGAAAAGGTATGGCTTGGTTCTTTCACTGTTTTTGAAACTCAAGAGAAGAAAGAAAGAAGGAAAGAGAGAAGGACCTGGGGGTCCTGATGGATGAAAAACATAACATGAGCCAGTAGGGTGCTCTCACAGCTTGGAAAGCAAATGGTATCCTGGGCTCTATCAGAAGAGGGGTGGCCAGCAGGGACAGGAGGTGATTGTTCCCCTCTACTCTGCTCTTGTGAGGCGCCATCTGGAGTACTGTGTCCAGGCCTGGAGCCCCCAGTACAAGAAAGACAGGGAGCTGTTGGAGAGTCAATGCAGTAGACTTAAAGGGGGAAATTACTTGCATGTGGATTTATTGCAACAGACTTTTCATTGAGGAAAAAAAGGAGATCAGTAAAAGCTAATTTGTACAATGTGTTTTCAAGAAAGGACTACCAATGGGACTTTGTAGAAATAGGTTCTAGAAATAATAAGAGGAGACTCGAAGATGAGCAGAACTGTTATTGCTTATAACCCTGACAGATTCCAGAGATGTCAATCAAATATTCAGTGGGAGGGCACTAACACCTTGCTCTCAGCTGTGACTCACTCTGGAAGTAACATTTATGTTCTTAGCAACCTCATTCACTAGAAAGTTATCTTTCTAACTGGATTTTCTATATACTGGCAATTCATTGTCTTGGGACACCAGAAGAGATAAAGGCCCCCCCCTCGTTATTTTATTTAATAACGGGGAACATAACTGCATTAAAAACGAGTAAAGGAAACCTTTGCGTACACAGGAGAGAAGGTAGAAAAAACAAGAATTTATGCTTCCTGTTCTCAAAAACAATTTCAAAAGAAACAAACAGCCATTTCAACACCAACTGTAACACGCAAAGAAGAGCAGTCTCAATTGTAGTTTAAAATTTCACCAATGATGCTTTCTCTAACAAAACTTGGTTAACACACCACATCTTTCAACACGCTTACTTTCAAAACTTCAGTCTTCATAAAGTGCTGTAAATGCATGATTTACTATAGTTTATACACCCTGTAAATGCTTCTGCTCAAGATGATGCTCACTCTTATGTCTGACATTAATGGTTCACCACTAGTACAGGAATCTCTACAAGACACATGGATCTGAAGAAAAATCCCCCTCCACTAACACGCTGCTTTACAATCATAAGTATTTGAATCCTTAAAAAGCCTTCAGAGACCAAAGTTACTTCCCACAGTTTAGAATCAAGAATAGATCCTTTCGCAAGTTCTGGCCAAAAAGGTTTTACATGTTGCATAATCAAAGAATATACAGGCGTTATAGCTAAGAAACATACCAGAGAGTTCGGCTAAACAGATTACTACACCAAAAAATGATAGAAGACTTACCCTTATCCGGGGCTTGCTAGACAACTCCAAAAGGAGGGATCTCCAGAAAGAGATCCTTCCCCACTTGTAGCCAGCTCTTAAATGGGGTTTAGGAGAGGTGCAGCCAGGCTCCACCCCTTCCAGCAGCACAGCTGAATTGCCTTCCCCTGTGCTCCTGTGGCTGACTCATTGCTCCATCAGGTGATCAATCAGAGGTTCAGGCCGTGATTCAGCAGTTCCCATATATGTATCAATGACCAAAGTTTAATAAACAGTCCCCCACATCAGCCCGAATTCTTAATTAAGTAGAAACTTACACAACTGAAAAAAACCCTTTACATACAGTCTCACAATTTATATATTCACCTCCTGTGCGCAAATGTCATGATAGTTCTGAAATGCGAATGAAACCTGAACTTTAAGTTCGGCATGTAATTCATCATTTGGGTATTTTCAACAAAAAAAGTGTGCTACAATAATTACGGCTACTCTGATTCTCACTGGCTTTCAAGAAATTTAAAATATACGGTGACTTCCAAACTAAGGAAGTTCTTACAAGGCAACGCAATAAAACTAGACTACATCACTTTGATCCTCCAAATCCATCTCAAACTTGCCACATCCCTTTGCACTGTCAGTTGACAGCATTTCAAGTATATATAAGTAGCTGCACATCTTGAACATAGTACTTCATATACAATTTCATTGTTTTAGTTAAAACTTATCATTGATCGACAAATATAGTAAGCCTGTATGAAGCTAACATAAAAAGCACTCAGTTTGCAGACAAAAGCATCTGACAGGTGAAAACCACTTAACCACTGCATATGAAATTCCTTCAACTTAATATCATATGTAAGATCTCCCAGATGCAAACAATTTTACCACTTAAGTTTTGTAAAGAGAGCGTGAAACAGTATACCTAAACTGCATATAACACATGTAGTGCAGACATACCAATGCTACAGCATAGACAGATGTGAGCAAATCCAGATTACCAGAAGGAATCTTTTCACAGTACCTTGGCCAAACCAGGCAGCTTTGCAATACTTGTCCGCCATTGATACAAAACCGTTTCTACATGTTGCCATTTGTAACTACAGCACCTCCACACCACTCCATGCAGTATAAGCACATCCTAAGGAAACACCGGACCTCAAAACCACTGAAACAGTGACAATGACAACGAGGAGGTTTTGACTGAATATAAAAAACAATTTCTTTAGATGTCGGTCAAGCACTGGAACAGGCTGCCCAGACACATGGTAGAATCCCCAGCCAGTGTATTTGGCACACACGGACATGACACTAAGGGGCACAGTTCAGTGATTGGACTCAGTAGGTCAGGCTAACAGCTGGATTTGATGATCATGAAGATTTTTTTCTAACACAGTTGATTCTACAATGATTTTTTACCCTACTAGCTCTTACACAAAACAAAGAGAGCTCTTCACAAATTGATGACATAACCACACATAACTCCCTGCTACTGTTAGTAATTAACACTACTTAACACCCTACAAATGCACAAGAGCAGTCTAGAAAAACAAGCACAAAAGCAAGAGATTGCTTCAATGCTACAGTTTTAACCAACAGATTACTCAGGATTTGTTAAGGTCAGACACATAGATAGGAGATTTCTACTATCTTAAATATAAAACCTTAATTTGGATGGCAAAATAATTTAGAAGTTTTAAAAGGTGGAATAGTCTCAAAGAACAGCCCTTATTTCTCTAAAGGAGAGTTATCACCACACTGCACAAACTTTTCTGCTGGATAGATAGTAAATCATAGGTGTCAACCAATTACTTAACTCACCTGGCCTGACTGAGGGGATAAAAAATTAATGACCTCCTCCACCATCACTGGTATGTGCAATCTTCCAAAGGTTTTGTTTTCTGTACTGTGAAGCAACTCTTTAGTTTCACTTTCCTGTGTAGTTTGCTCCGTTAAATCATATTCAGAAAGCTGTTTTACTGAAGAGTAGATCCTTCTGGCCAAAACAGCTAACTTGTCTGGATTCAGCTTTAAGTTGCACAGAAGCAGACACTTGTTAACTTGGCACAGACTCTGATATAGCATTTTGGAGTTGATCATCCTAGAAAAAACAGATGTTGGGAATTACTTTGATAACTATTTAAAACATTAAGTGTTAAAAAAAAAACAAAACATACACACACACAAAGCGCAAATGCTGTAAGTACATTTCACAAGATAGGAGGCTTTACAGAAATGCCATCTCAGCAAAAACGCTCTGATAATTTAGCTTCTTTTCAGCAATTTGAAGGCCATCTAACAATCAATCACATCTAAGTAAATAGAGCTTTATTTTCACAAGCAATACCTTCATTTCCTTTACATCACTAGGACTCTATCAATGTTCAAACATCTTGAGAGAAGCCCCTATTAAATTGCTCTGGTTGAGCACAACCAGAACAGTAGCTCAGCTTTCATTTTGTTCTCCTACGTCCTGCCACGCACAATGAGGCACTTGCTCTGAACGGCAGCACTTGGGTTGCCAAGTTTCCTGTATTTCTAGCTGAAATGGGAAAAGACAAATTGTGCCACTGGGTTTTTAACACGGTTATGATTAGTGTTACAACCTACATGTGCGTTAAAATTACAACAGAATAATTCAAAGCAGATTAAAAAAAAAAAAAGCTGAAGAAAGCTGAAGGTTAACATAAGTAAGATGTTATTTGCATTTTTATGAGCTCACACCTGTTGCTGTGTCATATTTCACACTCTCTCTTGCCACACAAAAAGAATGCATACTTTAGCCAAAGGCCCTTTGAATAAAGGCTATCCTACTTTTATTGCATCGCATTTGTAAGCATGTATCATCTTCTAACCTTCAACAGAGGACCTCAAGTCCTTTTGCAAGTCCTTTGGGGGGTTGGACTTGATGATTCCTGGAGGTCCCCTGCCAACTCCTACAATTCTGCGATTCCGCAACAAACCCCAACACCTCTATAGAAGCTAACACAGGGGTGGGGAGAAGATCAGTGATAATCTAACTCACACTGCCTTGCTCTACGACCCCGGGAAGCATCTTCCTTACCCAGAGCACGGCTCACAATCACTCATCTATGAACTGAGGAAACTTTTTGTGTGCTTTCAGTCGCAGGATACAGCAGAAGGCTACAAAAACGATTAAGGGCCTGCGGCATCGCTCTTACGTGGAAAGAGCTGGGGCTGTTGAGCCTAGAGAAAACCGAAGAAGGATCTTATATCGAGCAGGCCTAGAGGTCCGCGGCTCTCCCCTCACGCAGCTCCCGCCCACCAGCCCCGCACAGCACGCAGAGCTACAGAAACCACCCTCGCCACGCGCTTACCCGCTCGCGCCGTCGCTTTGACGACGTCACGGCGGCGGCGGCCAATGAGGAGGCGAAGGGGGGGCGGCCGCTGGCGTTTGAATTCGGCGGCCGGGCTGGGCGGTGGTTGGCTCGGCTGCGGCGCTGAGGTGAGTGGCCGCCCCAGCGGCATGGCGGGCGGGGCTCGGGGGCTTACCGTGCGGTTTTGTCCGCGATCTGTGTATGTTGTCGGCCCTGGGATATCTTTTTTCTTTCTGAGGTGAAGAGCGAGGCCTGGAAGGGCGGTCCTTCGTTAGTATCTGAGCGTTGTGGGGCCTATAATCAAAAGGCCCCTGAACCCTCCTGCAGGACGAGAGAGCTGCCTGCTGCTGTGTGAGTACTCTGAAGTAAAGGAGAGCTGCAGGTGGAACGGTAGCTGTAGTCGGAGGAATCAGACTTTGGCTTTCCCAAGGCAGGCCTGCTTAGCTGTGTACTGTTAAGTCGTGTTTTCAGGCCAGTTAACAGTGCTTCTCAGAGCTTTGTGATGGTTCCTACAGCTGACTGAGTGTAGGGCAGGGCTAGCACAGGTGTGTAGTTTGACTTAAACTGCAAACTGATGGCTGTGGGGTGACCTCATTGCAGCCTTTCAGTATTTAAAGGAAGCCTACAAACAGGAGGGGACTCAACTCTTTGAAGGGGCTGATAACTTCAGGACAAGGGGAAATGGTTTGAAGTTGAGGGAGGGAAGATTTAGGTTGGGTGTCAGGGGGAAATTCATTACTATGAGAATGGTGAGGTATTGGAACAGCTGCCTAGAGAGGCTATGGATGCCCCATCCATTCCTGGCAGTATTCAGGACTGTGCTGGATGGGGTCCTGGGCAGCCTGGTCTGCTATGAAATGTGGAGGTTGGTGGCCCTGCGTGTGGCAGGGGGTGGGAGATTCATGATCCTTGAGGTCCCTTCCAACCCGGGCCGTTCTGTGATGATTCTAATGAGGAAATTATGTTTCAAGTTTAAGGCCTTTTGCTTCTATTGTTGATTGCAGGGAAGATTCAGCTGCTTGGTCTGAAGGAGCCCTGGAAGCAGAGAAGAGAGAGCATGTCTGCTGCTAAAGAAGATGATGTCTGTAGCCACGTGAAAGTGGTTGTCCGCGTCCGTCCAGAAACTCAAAAGGAAAAAGATGGCAACTTTGCTAAAGTTGTTCATGTTGTTGACCAGCATATATTGGTGTTTGATCCAAAGGAAGAAGAATTTAGCTTTTTTCATGGAAAGAAACTGACCCACAGGGATATTAATAAAAGAACAAAGAAAGACCTTAAATTTGTTTTTGATGCTGTTTTTGCTGAAAATTCAACCCAGTTGGAAGTTTTTGAGCATACAACCAAAGGTGTACTTGATGGCTTCTTAAATGGATATAATTGCACAGGTATCTTTGCTATGTGCCTCTTTTCATTCACTAAATTCTTTGGAGGATCTACACTTGTATCTGAATGCTGCAGAGGCCTTAGGGATCTATGTTTGAATAACTACTTGTAATTTATAGTTATGACCATCTTGTTGTATGTGGAAGGTAGACTAGCTACGTTATGTGTTGAAGAAGACTTTGTGATAGGGTTGTAACAAGCTTCAGAATTTGATCTGAAATACATGTGCTTATGAAGAGTATTCAAGGAAGAGTTATTCAGCCAGAGGTAGTTTCATTGAGTGTATTAATCTATTTTGTCAACTTAAGCTTTCAAAAGTTTGTTTTTAACTGTCAAATATACCACTGAGGTAATGCCTTATGTATCTGCAATGAGTTGATAGTCCAGGGTTAGGAGAGTAAAGAAATATCTTTTACTTCAACTGCTTGTGAATTAACTTGGAATTAAAAACTTGAAAATATGTGACTCTTGAGATAGCTTTCTGATTTCTGTTGTAGAAAGAGAATAATAGGTGAGAAAGTTAAATAGTTTGTGAAAACAGTGGTATCATATGATGGGGGATGTGAATGTCCATTTGAAGTTTGTTCTTGTTTGGCCTACTGATACCAAGTGTATGTTTTCTGGTTTTTTTTTCCTCTTAATGTAGTGCTAGCATATGGTGCAACAGGAGCTGGAAAGACTCATACAATGTTAGGCTCCCCTGAAGATCCTGGAGTGATGTATTTAACCATGATGGCACTTTATAATTGCATGGATCAAATAAAAGAAGAAAAAATATGCAATGTTGCTGTGTCTTATTTAGAGGTAAGTTAGCTCCTGGATTTAGTATGCTGCTTTTAAGAAGGCATAATTTTATAAGTCAAGTTAAACTTTTTATTTCCTCTGTCATCATACTCATTATGAACTATTCTGGGGCTTTAGAAATGTATCCTTGATGGGACTGTAACTGAATAGTGCTCAAATTTGATGTTACTAATAGATATCTGTTACTGTCTTGTATCTTCCAAAAAAGGCCAATCTCTTCTAACACATTCATTTCTCATTCTAGTAATACCTGTCCTCCAAATTAGTTAAGTTCCTTGCTCCTTAGTTAAGTTCCTTCTATCTGTTAATGGGTACAGGAAGATACTTTGTCAGGGATGTCAGCAGTAATTTCCTGTTAATACTGAAATTGCACAACTAAAAGATGGTTAATTCCAGTAATATTCAGTTTGGTTTTACTGTGTCTCAAGTTAAAGAAATGCTTCTGTGAGGACTGCTATGGTACTGTTTAGCTCACTACAAAAAATTATTTTGGTCTTTGCTGCCGGCTTCTCTTCTCTTTATCTTTTTGGCATTGCTTGTCTGTTCTTGCTAGTACCTATCTTTGCATTGCTGCAAAGCAGCAGTAGTATAATGACTGTTACATTCTAGCCCCCGTTAAGTCAAGTGGAATAGTAAATCACAGAATGTCACTTTGTCTTAAAATAGTAATGAAGAATGATGTTGCCATTCAAATCCAATCCTGTCAAGTACGACAGGGTAACTTTTCTAAAGAGATTTTAAATTCCTTCTCAAAGGTGTACAATGAACAGATCCGTGATCTTCTGGTCAACTCAGGACCGCTGGCTGTTCGGGAAGATGCTCAGAAAGGGGTGGTGGTTCAAGGGCTAACATTACATCAGGTATGTAAATAGGTGCTCAAACTCAGGAGGCTCCACATTATTTGAGGTCAAATTTGCTTGTGATTGCACAGTGAAGTTGCTTGTGACTTAGTAATTCTTGTGGGTTTTGTTTTGTTTGTTTTGTTTTTTGCAATCATCAGGAGTAACGTAATAACCTGCAAGCCTACTAAATAATTAATGCACGTTCTGAAAAAGCTACTGGTGTTGTTAAATAGAAATTGATAAACATTTGTCTTTGTTACCCAGCAGACACTGCTGGTTCGATGCTTACCTTCAGGTTGTGGAAAGCTTGTTGTTTTGAGAAATAATCTTAGTATTTCTTAAAGGACGTCACTGTTTTCAATGTTATGCATGAGTGTTCAACACTTCTGCAAATCTTGTGCCTAGAACTTGAGTTTTTCTGTTTGTTTGATTTTTTTTTTTTTTTATTTTTTTTTCTTTTTAATGAAGACACTAAAAAAAAGTGCTGTTTCCAGACAAGCACAGCAACTTCAAACTTGTTAATGCAACCTCATTTCCCAATCTGATAATTAATGTCATGGACCTAACTTTTTTCTTCCTGCAAAATTTTGGAGCCTGTTAAATGCTATGTAGCTTCCAACTTCGATGTGCAACAAACAATGAAGGCAGGAATTGGGTTGGTTTGGCTCATCCTTTAAAGGCCTGCTCTTCCTATGCTTGAGTTTTGCCTGAAAACAGTACTATATTCATGTTTGAAGCATTAATACAACAAAGATTAAGGCGTTCTTAGGATTTCTAACTATGGATAGCACTTGCAGATTTAAGGGTTTTTGTTAGGTTTTGTTTTGGTTTTGGCTTTCAGAAGTGTTTTCAGTTTCTGAAGCTCTTAAGTACTTTTCATGCTTTAACGTTTTCAGCTGAAAGTGTTTGAAGGGCCTCAATTCCAAAACAGCAATTACTATTAACTCTATTTTCAGGTACCTTGGTTTTCCTTTAAGGTGATTGTTGATTTTTTTTTTATTTTTTTTTTTACCATTTTAATATCTATATATATATAGATAGATAGATTATATAGATTATATAGATATATAGATAAGAATCGCTGTAAAATCTTTCAAGTCTTATACAGCTAATGAGAAAGAGGGGTGAAAAAAAGTACTTACCCTGTGCTCTATTTTTTAAAGCCAAAATCAGCAGAGGAAATCCTTCAAATGTTGGATTATGGGAATAAAAACAGAACACAACATCCCACAGATGTGAATGCCTCCTCTTCTCGTTCCCATGCAGTCTTCCAGGTAAGATGATACAGCAGATGTACACCAGTATTTCTATAAGTTTTACTTGTTGCCTAAATTTGAATACAATGGAAGCTTTTAAATGTACGTCTATATGTCTCAGACCTTAATTTTAGTGCTCAGAGCTAAAAGTCTTCCAGTTCACTGTTCATACTGAATAGAGTTGGAAGCAAACACGAGGAAAAGCTTTCTAATCCCAACTGCAGTCTTTAGAAATATCTTTTCTCTAAAACCGTGGTTTTGAATTAAGGATATGCTTCGATATTGTAGATTTACACTTTGGAAGGCCTTTGAGTGCTTTCTGCTTTTATGCTTCTCTAATGTTGCTCAGCATTCTTGTATGAAAAATATTTTACAGAATGTCATTATTCTTTCTATGAAGTGAACGTTTCGAATGCTACTTTTCTGTTATTTGGTTTTGCATTGATTCAGGTTTTCTTTGTATTTGAGCGTGTGGCCTGTTTTAACACAAACTAGGATTTAAGCAGATACATGCTTGAACCATGAAAATGAAATGCATGTTTCTAGTTTCTGTAGGTAAGGTTTTTACAGACACTGTACAAATGTGCTAGTATTTAAGAGTTCTCCAAAGATTACTGCTGCTTGCACACTATTACAGTGTCCTTCCAACTGCAATACAAACTGGTACCAAAAAAAATTATTTAAAAATGGGTCCTGTTAGCTAAAGCTTCTTGATACATTGGCTGCTGCCTATGGCAAATCACATTATCTTCTATTATGTACATGTTGCTCTTCTGGGTTGAAAAATATTACAAAGCAACTTGAGCTCTTGTCCTGGCATTACAGCTCTATTATTATTTAACTGTTAGACAGTTGTTAACTGTACCTGCAAACTGAGGCCATGCTTAATAATGATAGGCAGAAGTTGACATTATCATTTAGATGATGCAAATACCAATAGCTGTAAAATAAGTACTCCAGATCTAAATTTCAGTCATTATTATTGACAATAAATAACAATAAATGGTTGACGTATTTACGTATTTCTGAAGTACCTAACAGTAAAATTCCCTCACTAAAAGTGTTGGTTTTCCTCTAGCTTAGGCTTCTGTTTCAAATTGTCCTTTCTCATTTCCTCAGATTATGTGCCTATGGTCATCAGTTCAAAGCAATGAATTCGTACTGAATTGGGTGGCTTGATTGCTGCATGGTCACCCATGTGTGCAGCTTTAATAAGGCACAAAGCGCACTGCCACAGACTGAGGTCAGAGCACAAACAGCTGATTTCCTTGTTTACTTGGGGCTGGAGTGTCTTATCCTCACTTTTATTTGACAGCAAAGAGTTCAGATTTGTTTCATCAGACAGGCTTTGCATTCATCTCAGTTCATTTCTAAAAATGGCAAGCAATTAAGTAAATTAGGTAGCTGTTGCAGTCTAGTGGTATTTTTAACAGGAAGGCAAGCAATTAAGTGACTAGAGATGCTGGAGTGTTCATCTTCTCCAGCCTGCATTCTTTGTTTACTCTGGCAAATTGATCTCAGTGTAGGTATATTTACTCATTAGCAAAAATTGCTTAAGTACCCAATGAAATAAACTGTATTGACAGAATGAGTATGTTTGTACTGTACTGTAATTTTGTTGGAATGTATGACCAGAAGAAACATCCTGTGTGGAGACTTGATCTTTCTTTAAATGCGTTGTTGCAGAGTAACTCTCCTTAGAGAACAGGTTGGAACAGAAGTGCTTGAAGGTGAATGGGTTGTTAATTATTGGCAATAAAGTAAAAACATGATGAATTGAAAGATCCTATTGAATCTACATGTTGTAGGAACAAAAAATTCCATTTCTGTGGATGTATGCATAAAAAGCAAGGTAGGTACCATTCGGGTACCTACAAGTATCTTTCATTTTGAATGTATATGAATATACTCTAAAATGGTATGGTGCATCGAAGAGCGCAAGTAACACTGAAAAGATAGTTTACAAAATACTTCTAAAGAAAGCATTTGACTTGAAAGAAATAAGAGGTAGTGTAAGCTTATGCAGCTCACGTGTATGGTTTTTCTCCAAATCCATTTGCAAGATGGTTATTGCTAATAGCTTTCTTATGACTTCTAAAACTAGTATAGTATTTCTCTGAACTCGAGAAAAGGGACAGATTTATTTTTTAACTAATCTATGTGGGTTCATCCTCTGTTTGTTTTTTCCTGGTGTCCTGGTGCTGGTGGTGGCGGGCAGAGCAGCCATGATAGCATAAAATGCTCTGGTTGTGTCTTAGTCCCCATAAGCCACTGCAGTCAGCTAGATGGAATGCTTGACAGAACTTAATATTCCTGGTTAAATGTCTGGATAGTCTGACTTCCTCACAAAGTGAAGCATCTCAATATGGAGACTTGACATTGCCATGTCATGGCTCTACAAGCATGTTCAGCAGTGTAATCAGAGGCACAATTCTTTCACAAGAACAGTTTGATTCTATTCAAGGGTGGTGTCAACAGGTTACTGTAGGTAGCAAGACTGTGTGTGTGTGCGCGCGCATGCTTGGTAGTGTTCCTAATACGCTTCTTCTCTATAGTGAGATAATCCTGAAATTTTACTAGCTATCAATAAAGACACTCAATTGCTAACTAGGAAAGCTTTTACCTTACTGCTGGAAGTCATTCTTTGTTTTGTTAGATAATTGTGTATCTCAACGGTGTGATTTAAGTAAATATCTACTATTGTCGGTTTTCATAGGAAGACATAAGGCATTGCAGCATTGGATTAGTTGTTCATTTAACAATGAATGGCCTTTTTCCACAGAAGTGACTTGATGCTTGAGGTTGTGAGGGGGAATATGTCATTTATACAAATGTGTGTGTGGGAAATAATAAAAATAAGTTGTTTAATCTTAATACTACATTCTGCACGTGACACTTAAATGGGATAATGCTGTCAGGAGCTACATTGATACAACATAACTGAAAGTTTCAAGTTTAAACTAATGAGTATTGCTTTAAGCTAAGTAAATTCAGAGCCGTACACTTCTTAAATTTAAAGGGGGGATTTTAGGTACTTTGTCTACCTGTGGTCCTTATTAGCAGTTCTGGCATCTCTAAGAAATCAGTACAAACTAGTCAGCCCGTACTGTAAGTAATTGCTTATGTCAATTTGCAGCTATTTCCTTTATTTACACAACACTGAAAGGGTTCTGTTGATGAATGAAGAAACAGGGAGGATTGTGCTTTGGGGCATTTCCTGTATCTTTTGGATTTTTATAAAAGCTTGAGTCATAGAACATGATTTGGCTGTCACTCCACCTTTCTCTAGTTGACTAATGGTTGTTAACTGTATATTGTTAGAGTGTTACCAGCCTGGAATAGCTCCTTGACAATAAAAAATACAGAGAAATGGCTTTTCTCTCTTGTTCTATGTTGATCTCACTAAAATGGTACAATGGGTCTTGATTGTATTGTTTGATGCAGAAATATTTATATTTGGTATAGACTTGTTTACTCCCCCACAGTGCAATGTGACAGAAAATATGAAGGGCAAAGAGGGGTAGGTTGGGAAACCATGTGGTTCAAAATAAAGGCAGTCGAAGGGGGACAGAAAAAGTTACTGCTCTGGAAAAATGCAACCAGTTCTGTCACTGGGTAAGATGTTCCATGGAATATATCACTATTTGGGTGAGGTCTGCTCTCTGAGTCGTGTCCCCTCCTAGCTTCTTGCCCACTCAAGCTGGCTGGAGTTGGAGCAAGGGCTGACTGAGCAATGGAGAAGGCTTTCATGCTTTGTCAGTACTACTCAACAATATGAAAACATTAGTGTTCAACTGTCCTAAATCTGAAAGACAGCAACATAAGAGCTTGTACGAAGAAAGTTTACTACTTCTCAGCCAGATACAGTATACAACCATACTCAAATTTTTTTTTTTTTTCCTACCTGAAGCAGGTGAACTTGAGGAGTCAGAAATGATGTTCCACTAGGACAGATTGCCTGTTGATGAGTATGGAAAGGCTTAACTTAGAATGCAAAAGGATTCCAATGAGAATTTCTGGTGATGTTAGAGTAATAAGACGCTGCATAGTGGTCAACTAACTTTTTTTTTTTTTTTTTTTGCCTTGTAGATTTACTTAAGACAGCAAGACAAGATAGCTAGCATTAGTCAAAATGTTTGCATCGCCAAAATGTCCCTCATTGACCTCGCAGGATCTGAACGTGCCAGTGCTACAAATGCTAAGGGAGCTCGTTTTAGAGAAGGAGCAAACATTAACCGCTCCCTGCTAGCTCTTGGAAATATCTTTAATGCCTTGGCAGATCCTAAGGTACGTGGTGCTTTCCCAAACCGTCTTCGACTTCTAGTCTTGTGGAAATGTTTTTGTACATGATAAGCATTAAGTGTTGCATCTTTTTGACTCTTATTGTTTGTTTGTAACTTCCTCATTGCCTGTCACCATGGAGTATATCAGAAAATGTATGTAATAGGGCCTTTATTCTCTTAAGAAATAGAGCCTCTGTAGACTCTGCTGAGGGGTGGGATAGGGAGGGAGTTGTTTTGTTAACTTTTTAGTTACTGAATCATCTGATGTAGCTTAATTTTAGCCACGTGAGCTTTGTTGCTGACAGTAACTTCCATATGAAAGAGAAACAATGTGTTTTAAGTATCCTAATTTCATATCTGATTATATCGATGATTGGAATCATTATCCCATGGATTGCCTTAAGGTTTACTTAGATAAACTAAAGGTTTAGGATTTTCCTTCACAAGAAGAGTGTTGAACGAAAATGTCCTATACTGTGTTGCTTAAAATCAGAGCAGAAATCCTAAGGTTTTAAACTGTTACAACAGTTAGGGATTCTGCCCATCATCACAGAATCGCAGAATGGCCAGGGTTGGAAGGGACCTCAAGGATCATGAATCTCCAACCCCCTGCCACACGCAGGGCCACCAACCTCCACATTTCATAGCAGCCCAGGCTGCCCGGAGCCCCATCCAACCTGGCCTTAAACACCTCCAGGGATGGATGGGGCATCACAGCCTCTCTGGGCAGCTGTTCCAGCACCTCACCACTCTCATAGCAAAGAACTTCCCCCGTTATCAACCATGTATGAGTCTATTAGGTTTGATGACGTGCATCTGAACTGTTTCTTGTTTGTTTGTTTGTTTTTTTCTTACCTCCTAATTCTTTCCATTTTGTGAAACACACGTTTTGCACAGTAACAGAAATTAATGGATAACTTTCTAACCAGTTCATCATCATAATGGAGATTCATTTGAGAATTCTTTTTATTGATTTGGTAAAAGGGCAGTATGTTTTGTACATGGAGACCACCTTACTAATCTTCAACTTTTAAAGTGAAAAATCAGAAGTATCCTTTTGTAGAAGGAAAAAAGAATAGCTACTTTCTGTAATGTGTTTTTGGAGAAACTTATTTCCTTTCTTTCCACCTCAGTTTGTGGTTAAACTCATAGACATCATCTGATTGAATGTGTGTTGTACTGTCAATGGCATGAGAACTTCAAATAAATGTTGAAAAGCAGAATTGAAATGATACAATTATTTATCAACTGCTTTTCAACAAGATGCTGTTTTTTGTGCATCAGGAAAAGCTTTCATGGACATGCTTGCTTTCCTGTTTCTTCTGTAATTACTTTTTTTTTTTTTTGTCTTTCTGTATATTTGACTTGATTATTGCAATCCATTTCTCCCCTCCTATTTTTTTTTTTTTGTCAAGATTGCTTCCCTAAAGTATTTCATACTGCTGCTAATGTTCCCACCTGTCTTTAAAGAATACTTTCCTTTCTAGTGTTGTCATCGTACCTTGTATATGTCCAAACCTGTCTTGTCATTAAATCTCTTACTAGAGATTGTTGCTGTGTACTTATTTCCTGCATTGCCTGGGAGGGCCTTGCATTTCCATATCTACTTTTCTAGTGAATGCTACGTTCTCATCTTTGTTTCTCTTATCTTCTGGCTATAAACTGACTTTCAAATAGGCCAGTCAGAATCGTTGTATTTCCTTTGATCTTTTCAAAGTATTATCCTGTTTCAACAAGCTTTTTTTATTTTTAAGCTTTGTCCCTATTCTAGTATTTTGTTGGGTGGGGTCTGTAAGGTATATTTGCTCTGTATGCAAGATGTTACCTGTTAGGTACAAATGTCCAATAGAAAAAAGTATAGGTATTTAATAAAACAGTTTTAAGATAATTGTAACAATGGATGTAGTTAAGGTACTATAAGGTACTTTTAAGGTACTACGTAGGTAAGGATACTATATATAATACTTCCCTTCAGTTACTTTCCATTATAGTCATACGAGGCAGAAAAACAAGAATCAGAGTGTGTCTTCATTACTCCTATGGATAGGGAATGAATTTGTTGTCTAGTCAACACGATATTTTCAAGAAAATAAACTGCCTCCTTTCTCATCTCCAGAATAATATCCTGCACTGAAAATTTGATATTGAGATATATATATATATATATTTATATACAGGAAAGCTTTATTCCCTATTCAGGAATGGCTGCCAAAAATACAACTTTACTTACACAGAGCTACTTCTAAATTTAAAGGGGTTTAATGAATTTTGTTTGTTTTTTACCCTATTGAGTGTTTGCTGGTTCAGTTATTTGTGAGGACTGTTAGCAGAGATTTGAAGAGCAGGGTAGTATGCCCTTCTAGTCAGTAGTAAGTTGTTAAATCTCAACTGATCAGTTAAGGGGGTTGCCCTATCAGGCTTTCCTGCCTTTGGCTACAAATGTTCTCTACCTTGCTGGCTGCAGGGTCTTGTTTCCCAGATCACGAAATGCCTTTTTTGTTTTGGGTTCTATATCCCAGTGTTTATTTTGAAGGGGGAGACAAGGTGTGCATTATGGATTTGATTGGTCTTTTGTGCTCTTTCGCCCACCTTGTTTGTGGCAGTAAATTATTCTCTTGATCTGGCTCAGCAGCTCAAGGGAAATGGCATGAACAGTTGTGTGAGAGAGGGACAAAACAGTCTGAATTTTTGCCAAACTCAAATCCACAGCTTGCACCTCTTGGTCAGCTAGCAATTTCTCCTTTCAAATAGGGTAAATGATCAAAGCTTTTATTTCCTGTTACGCTGCCTGGCAAAGCTGCAGACTTCCCCTGCCGTCTTGTTGGGGTAAAAGGCAGAATTTAGAACCTGTACCATTTTATATAAGTAAGATAATTCACGTTGACGTATTCAGTATGGGATTGGGGTACTAATTGCTTCTGTACTATGAGATGGAGAGTGTAAATGTAATGAAGGAACAAGCTTTACTGAGCAAACTCAGGCAGCTGAGTTGCTTGGAGAGGTGGTTGAGTCAATATCATTGCAGGTAATCAAAACTCAACTGGACAAAATTCTTGGCAGCTTGCTGTAGCTGAGAATGCTTTGAGTAGAGGGATCTCGAAAGGGACTTCAACCTCAATCACTCTGAACTGAAATGGTTTGCATAGCCTACTTTTTTATGTTAGTTGCTCACACCATAAGAATTTTTGTTATATTTTCGGACATTGGGAAGTAACCTGAGCAACAATTCTGCTATAGGGGTATTAAACAATTCTGAGAGGTTTAAAGCAGATTGTAAATGTGATTTTGAGGAAGTTGATTTATGTAAAAGAGATATTGTAAGTCTATTTGTCATGTTTGGTGGTATTCCTGAAAGGGTAAGCAAACACTGAAGCATATGTAAAGTACAGCTGCTTAATACATAACAATGTTTTCTTTATAGAGCAAGAAACAGCACATTCCTTATCGAAACAGCAAGCTCACTCGTTTGTTGAAAGATTCCCTTGGAGGAAATTGCCGAACAATAATGGTAGCTGCTGTTAGTCCATCCTTTATGTTTTATGATGATACCTATAATACTCTTAAATATGCAAACCGAGCAAAGGATATCAAGTCTTCCGTGAGTATATTGGCATTTACTGATCTTCTGTCAAAGTGTAGTAATATCTTCTTAGGAGAAGGGTTATTTCTTTCAGAGGACTATTTTCAATTTACTTACCTGTTTTTCCTCAACATTCTTTTGTTGTCTCTTCTTTCTTCATCTTGGTGTTTGTTACTGAGAGTGAGCTGAAAAGATTTTGTCTTCTGAGCCTCAGATTTAGAAATAATCTTCAATTGGTGAAATCCACAGCCAGTTTCAGTGTCTTACCATTCTGTATTCAGAGCTCAGTAAAGCACATGAAAGAAGTATCTGAACAGTTGTGCTCGAGCCAGTCCAGCTCTGTCACAAGTAGGATTCAACTGGAGCTGACAATCTGAATGAGCTTCTATTGACAAGTGGAAATCCGTTGTGGCTTCCTGTCTTCTGCTCTGTAGTATCTATTTAGACTGTTGTGATTTTTTTTTTTTAAGTGACTTTTTAATAATCCTTTGTACTGTGATACCAAAATTTCTTTTACATACTATGGAATTTTACTGTAATTTCCACTTTTGCATAGTTTTTTATTTTTAATATTTATTGCTGTTGTAAGGAAAACTATATGCAGCAGATGACATCAAAAGCTAAAAAGTTCATTTTTGTGGCCAAGCCAGAAATATATTCATCCCTTTCCTCAGAGTATAGTGCAAATGTAATTATGTAGTACTTAAACACAGTCTGTTTTTATGCAGGGAAATTAAAAAAAATCTCCTTCATGAGTTATAATTTGTTTCATTTCTTTAACAGTTGAAGAGTAATGTTGTTAGTTTGGACAGCCACATAAGCCAATATGTTAAAATCTGCAATGAACAGAAGAAAGAGGTACGTTATGACAACATTTTAACAATAGATTATATAACTGCTACAAGCTTGAATTTTAAAATAAAGTTAATGTGATTGCACCTACAGGGCAAATATTGTCCTAATAATTCTGTGTTAAGTTAAGGAATGTTCTTTTTTTTCAAAAAGGATATCACTTAGTGCTATTTGTAAATGTGTTGAGACAAATGCACAGAAGGATGGTTTCAAAAATCAAGGGAAAAAATCCAGCTAAAAGGTACCTCTTTTGTTTAAGATCATGATGCTGAAGGAGAAATTGCGAACATACGAAGAAAAAGCAAGCATCCATCGAAGCCAGGATTCTTCTGTAATTTCAAACCATCAGCAAGTGGAAATACAAAGGTAAATTGATCACATGAAGATTTTTTTCTTCAAGACTGGGGTTTTCCTGATTATAAATAATAAATATGTAGTAAAATAATGTGTAAGCAATATAAAATAGATAATAATAAAATAATAAAAATATCTGTAGAGTGAAACTACTCTTTCAGTGTTGGTTTTGTAACTCCTAACATTGTTTTACATAGAGTAGTGCAGTACTGCCACTCCTGTTCAGAAAAGCTGAAAAGGTGAATTCAGAAGGCAACAAGTACTTGAGGAAGTGTACTTGAGGAAGTATTTTAACTTACTAGGCAAACTATTCAACAAAATCCTGTGAGATAATCATGTAGCCTGACCATCAAGAAGCTGATATGACTCACTGACATCATGAATTAGATCTATGGTGAAGGTCTTATATCTATAACTACTTTCTTGTGAAGTGTTTGCTGATAATACTTCTGTCATGTAGATATTATGGTGTGGATTATATTGATACCCATAAAATTTTTGTTTAACTGCTGGTACCAAGAATTTTTGTATGTATGATAGGAGATGGAATCTAACTGGAGTTATGAGCTTTGAGAAGTAAGCATATGATTATTAAAATGTTTCCGTGATGGGATTTGTTAAGCTTATCTTTGCCTTCGTTACTGAAATGAAGCTATTTCATTGAGAAGTTAGGTATTTTTGTCCCAAAGCTACCAGTAGTCTTCTGTATAACTGTGCATATGAAATTGTACCACTGGCAATACAAAAGATGTTTAGGACAAATGTTCTCCTAGAAGCTCCTGTTACTCTGTAGGAGTAACAAGTTCATTCTGAGTACCAAAACCTAAAGACTTTGAGGGGGAGGAAAATAGCAACTTTCTTCAATCTCAGATGTATAAACTACTATATTGTATTAACTACCATATTATAACCTCAGTTTTGAGATAAAATTTACATTTCCTTTTCTCTTGAGTCTTACTCTATTTTGAGCCTATACTTAGCAATGTTGCTGTGAAGTTATTTTACCTTGCCTTTAGTTTGGATCTTATTTTCTTATTGTATTAGTGAAAGAACCAACACCTGCAAGTGATGTCTTGCTAAAAACTTTTTAGAACTTGTGTGCACATATGTATAAAAAAATGTATGTTTGCAGACCTGGTAGTGTCCTACTATACAAAAATGAGATGACATTAGTGAAATATTTTCAACTTACAAACAAGATCTGTCCTGAGCATTTTGTCTGTGTGGGTAGCACAGAGCTGGCTTAGGGTTGTTCACCGAGGTGTTGTTATTCACAGTGAAAAATCACTTCATCTGCTAATAAGATATAACTAACAACTGCCAGCCAGATAATCAATAGGAGGGAAAAAAAGGCTGGGGGAGGGATGGGGTAGAGAAGGAATAAATCGAGCAACTATTAAGTATACGTAGGCTGCACAGGAGGACAGAAAAAGAATGATAAATGTAACAGTATAGGTTAGTGTTGCATTTGAGTGCTGTGTAATAAAATAACACAATATGCTTTAGGAAAGGGAAAAGCGTAATAGAAAGCTTTGTGATAAATCACTGTGGAGTAATCTTGTGGGGTGATGCAAGCCCATTCTGTAGGACTTGGAAAACTAGACAGTCCTAGAGTAAGAGAGAACAGTTATTTTTTGTTAATGGGAAACTGATCTTCGTAACCTAAAAAATGGGAAAATAACTTTCTTGTAAGGTATTATAGCTTTTAAGTTATATTATCAATAAACTGGTTAAGCCTAGACTAGTAGAGATAGTATGTTTCTGGGAGAGGTATAGTAGAGTTTCTGTAAGGTTCGGTTTGTAGATTCTAGGAACATGTTATCGAATGGAAATTGATACTCTACTGCATATTAAAAAAATAACAAATCTATATGCAAGTTCTAATGCTGTTGTTTCTGCTCACCGCCAGGTTAACTGTTTTACCAGTAACCTTTCAGGGTGAGGAACAGAGGGACGTATGAATGCCAGCTTTCAGCAAAGCCACTTAATTTGTTTTTGTGGGCTGACAATGTAGAATGCGTAAATGACAGCAGATGCTGTTATGGCTGACAATTATTTCATCAGTAGTACCCTTCCTGTGCGATTTGGATGGCAGGAACTGGAATTATTCTTTCACATGGAAACTCAGTCACATTAGTAGGCTGTTCTTTCCTATTGCTTTTAGATTTGTCAACCTTCAAGATGACTTCATGATGTTCCTACCGATCTTTCTGGTGTGACAAGAGAATACTTAAGATATTTATATGTATTTGTTACACAAGTCAGTATATCTATACCTTGAGAAGGTTAGGTTTTGGTTTGAAAGTCTCACTGGGTCTGTCCCTTCATATCTCATCATATATTCATATCTCATCATATATTCCCGACATTTATCCACCTACTTAGTTCAGTTAATACTTTCACTGGCCTCTTGAATGTGTTTTCTACCTGGGAAAACCTTCTGAGATAACAGTAAAAATCCATTTCTTCAAATTGCAGAAATTTGAAAATGTTTACTAAAGTAGTACCCAACAGGATTTCATGGGAATTGAGCTAGTATTAAAATCTTCCACACTCTTAGGGCAGACTTGACTGTTTAGCAACAGATTAGGATCTTGGAGATTTTTCAAGGAAAGGAGGTAATTTTGTTACATTTGTTTGGCTAAACCTAAGCTTGTGAAGGTTCATTGTGTATGTGTTTTTTATCTGCTGAAGGAGAAGAAATTTATTATATATTGTTTAGAGATGTATTGTTAGCATCAAGTGTCTGGATCAAAACCAAAGAAATTACAGCTGTTAGGTATCTTTGGCTGTGCTTGTGAAACCTCTTCAGAAAATAGTTAAGAAATTGTGTAGGGGGAAATGCTTTTACTTACTGGATATTGGCTGTCTCTTCATTCATCATAAAGTACAAGTTTGATATTTTATTGGAAAGAGATGGTAAAGTGTCATTCTTATCTGCAAAACGTTAGCAGTTTGGACGAGTTCCTTATTTAACTGTAAGTTTAAGGGGTCATTTAATGGATTACTTTGTCCTGTCTAAATATTACCACTTTTCTACCGTGGCATATATACTACAGTTCTGTGAAGAACATTCTTTGTTTATCTATATTCTTCTCTCTTCTATCTAAATCAGGGTTTTGACTGCTATGGCTACACCAATTCACAGATCCCTAAATTAAGGGTATTTGAAAAATTTTATTAAAGCATACTAAGTAATAGTATTGCATGATGAGGATTTTGAGGCTAAGCCTCAAAAAAAAAACAACCAACAAAGATATCTTCCAGTGTGATCTGAAAGGGGTTTAGGCTCACTTAATTACTCTTCTTGCTCTTTCAAACCTAGAAGTCATTCCTGTGCTTTCTGTTGACTAAAGCTAGGATACGTGATGTCTGCCAAACTTTCAAGTCTTCAGCCTATTGATGCAGACCTTGGACACTGACTTTGGTACTGCCACCCATGCGTAGGTCTGTGAGCTCTGAAAGTAGGTAGTCCAGAGATGATTATATCCTGCATGTGCTTACAGGTTCACTCTAACATTAAGTGAAGAATAGGAAAGATTCTTTCACAGAAATAAAAGTATGCTTACTGAGAAATCCCTCTCAAAGCAGGAGTTTTGCAGAGGCTTCTCTACTTGATACTGTAGCTGGGACACTGATCCTTATCTACACAAAAGGTTCATTTATTGGTACATAGTGATAATAGTTCCTAATAATTACAGAGTGCAGGAGGAGATTCTATTCTGTAGCTTCACTTAAACTGTTTGCAGAATTTTACTGTTGTTAAAATAATAGAATTTGCCATCACTTCTCTGCTGCTGTATTTCCAAAGCAGGTGGGAGGGACTGTGTTTCTATGGATACTGTGGAGGCAAAAAAAAAAAAAATTTCAGCTGCTTGTGCAAACATTCACTCATAGGGTGACTGTATAGATAGTAATAGTGTAAAGTAAAAGCAGTCATGTTCTGCAGGAGAATATCTTACTCCTTAAAGAAGTTTTTCTAAATTCACTGTGTCTGTACAGATCTTTACATCAATACAGTAGCGTTGTCTGGAGAACTTTGGGCAAGACTCCTGGGTTTCTGAAACTATAGAAAAAAGTTACCTGTTCTTAAAATGCAAGTAATAAGACAGTTTGGGCTGTTCAGAATTCAGATTATGAAATTGCTGCTTCTGAAATGTGTTGTTTAAAAGTTAACTTTATGGCAAGAATGTCTCTTCAGCTTGTTCTCTACTTCGGCCTATGCTCAATTTTATAGTAACTGTACAGCATTTCATGATGCTCTGTAACAAACACTGTATAGCAATCTAATTTTGCATATCTTTAGAATGCTTGCATGTTTAACTGTCACCTTATGTGAGTATTATCTTGGTGTCATGATTGAATCTTTTTGACTATTCTGGACTGCTCTTGCAGTATCTAGGAATGAAGGGTGAGAATACCACCACAGAAACTTACATTGCAATGTGATAATCTTTCTAGGCTTTCTCCTTATGCTTGTTACTCTAATTTGCGTTGCAGACTAGGGATAAGCAGATTTTTGAGTCCATTTAGACATTAGTCTAGTTGGAGTAACTTCTAAGTATCTTCCATCACTGTTTCCCCTATTAGCCTGAAAAGCGCTAAGGTGTGATGCATGTTCTGATTTACAGCTTGGATTGGAGACTTTCCCAAAGTAAAGGATGGCCTGTGTGTGTGCTTGCATGTAATAGTAAAGTACTAGTAGCTCACTTGCTTATCTTTGTGATACTTCACTTGTAATAGATACAAAGAAGTTCTTAAAAATGTGTTTGCAAACCGTGAGGAAATCAGAGAAGAATACCTGAAGCTGGAAATGCAGCTGAAAGTCAGTACACTGAAGGCTTATTATCAGAAACGGTATCATGAACAAACTCAACTGATATGCTCTGAAGAAAGAATAGAGAAGGTGAGTTGTCTAAAGTCCTAAAGTATTTATGCAACTTAAACAATTAGCTACTGCTTTGTTATTTATGCTGTTGATATGGGACACTCTGATTAACACTCAGATAACGTTCTCTGTATTAAGGTTAGAAATATTATTTTAATGCCAGTCAGGCTTTTTCCCCATGCCACATAAGCTGTGTGTTTCTGCTCATTACTGTTAACTGTGAAAACTTTTTTCAGCTGAACCTTCTGCAGGTTGGAGTGTGTCATAGTTACTTAATGCCTTGGGAGACTCACGGTGATCTTGTCCAAAAACTGTGATAATGTATGGATGGTACAGCCACAGAGGCTGTTATGAAGCTGATATAACCATGTGTTGTTACTAATCCTGTTCATAAGGAGAAACACTGACATTGTGCTAAACAAGACAGATTCTTATTGTTTCCACTAGTCACCAGAGCCATCTCTGAATAGCTGTTTATGGGCAAGGTCACGTGAGCCAAAATCATGTTTAATTGCCATGAAATATAACTCAAGAGTATGAGGCTAATTATTAACAATTGATGTTGCACTGAATGCTTGCTTCTTTCTAGAAGATCAAGGTAACATCTAGTATTTTAATTTCTCTGATACAATTTGACTTAAATGCTTTATGTACTCATGAAACTAGGGGTGGGGCTGATTTTGATTAGTGACAGTAACAGTCTGCGTTGAGCTGAAGGTGATAATTTGCAAGCTACTATTTTTTTTCAGTAATTCACAAGGCATTTGGTCCAAATAGAAAAAATGTCGCAAGTTTTTGGTTGTCATTAAGACATTTCAAGTGACTAACGCACTCTAAAATTCTTTCATGTCATAGAAACTCTGAAGTAATGCTTTTGTCCAGTGGGGCGCAGTTGTTGTGTTCATAGTGGGGGTTATGTGCTCACGCACAATTTCATACAAATGTTTCTTAAGAGCAGGCTTCTGTGTTGGATCTTAGCAGTACTGCACTGAAATGCTCCAATGATTTTTTTTTTAGCCATTAGGTAACTTACAGGGTGTGCCTAACAGTCAAGCATCACTGGTTCTATAAGTACAATAAGTTTCTAACAAGAGTAGGCCATAATAATGGTAAAATTAAATGAGTATGGGGAGGTTTACATGTGGTTCAGTGATGCTCCATAAGAAGAATGAGCTATTTTACTTTTATTAAACTAGTCAAAAATGTGAAATATTTGCTGTGTAAGTATATAGAATTATTTTATAGAGAGATGCTAGAAAATATCAGATGAAAGTTGCCACTTTCAACGCTGTGTCTCTTTCAATTTTAGGCCACTTGCAAGCGGGATCATATGCTTGCAAGGCTTAGAACCTACTGTGCACATGTACAGAAGAAGAAAGAGGAGAAGATGGAACATTTTGAGGAAAATACCAATTGGCTGCATCGCGTTGAAACCAAAATGCGCCTCCTGGATCAAGGTGGCTGTATTCCAAAGGTAAAAGGCCTTTCACTTCAAGGGCAGATTTCATGCGCTGTAAGCAACATGTGACTCAAGGGTAGATTTTTCTTCTTTCCATCTCCCTTGTGGTTTTGACTGTGACTAATTCTTTCCGAGTGGTTTCAAAATCTAGTGTTAAGTATTTTAGATTTTCTACCGTAATGGTATTGTGTTGTTTGTACAATCATTCCGTGTAAAAGTGTATAATTACCTGTAAAAACACATTCTAAAGGTAAATAAATGGTATGGCTGAGCACTTGAGACAGCTGCTTGAGAGTTGATCCTGCTTCTTGCCCTACACTTCTGTTCTTACCTTCACAGTAGGTCTTAATGCTTGTCTAAGCATGCCTAATCTAGTTTTTATCTTGGCAAAAAAAAGAAGAAAAAAAAAATTCATTTCAAGGTTGCGAGAGAGGTGAGAATCAGGGAAGAAATTGTGTTAAGCTCTTTTCCAAGTTTTAGCAACTCGAGCTTGATGCAGTCCCAAGTGAACACCTGAGCTGGCAGAAGGGGAGGGATGAAAGCATGTACAGGAAAAAAAAGATGAGGAAAAGAAAGGGTTAGGATTTTCCTCTCTGCCTTTTGATTTCAGTTGGCAATTAGGCTGGCTTGAATTACATTGTGCAATGAGCACTTGTATAACTCAGGTAATGGAATATTTATATTAGGATGACTAAAATTTTTTTATACAGTAAGAGTCAATTTTAAAGTATTTCAAATAAAATATTGGCATCACAGGAAGATAACTGAATATGAGGGAGACTTGTTCTAGTCAGCATCACTGAAATCCAAATATGGAGCAAGTACATAGGAAAAGAAGCAAGTGTATCTTTGGCCATGCACATGTAAATACATGTGTGCCTGCTGGACTCCTAGAGCTAATTAGAGCACACTCATCTTTTTGTCAATTAACAAAATATTTATGCACGTAAATTAAAATCAAGCAATTCACAATAAATTTATTAGAATACTATTGATCCATTTTAGCTTTACATTTCAATAGATCACCTATTAATATGATTATTTTTCATTTTATACTTCAGTTTCTCACTTATAATTTGATCTACTGTTGTTTGGTTTTTTTTCCATTGCTAATTTCCTAAGGAACTGCATGAAGATCTTCAGTGTTGCCATTTAAACCTAGAAGTTAAGGACCTGAAAGCCCAGATTGAGCACATGCTGTCTCTATTGTCCTTTCAAGATCAGCACTATAAGCAGATGGAAAAGTAAGTACAATTTCAGTACAGGAGGCCTCTTTAAAACTTCCTTTTTGGCATTTGTAACTTTGGGATGTCTATAGAACAGACAGTTAAAACAGAAGCATGATTTTTCTCACTTTTATCTTAAGATTAGAATTGTTTTCTTCTATAAAAAGGTAAGGAAAATAATAGCTTGGTAAATCTTGCTTTCTGTCATTCTTTGTTTATCTGAAACTGAGCACTGTGTCCATCACTTATTTTTACTTCATTTTTCTCTGCATAGCTTTAAGGATTTGTTAATAGGCTACTGTATCTTTTTTTCACTTTTATGTTGAACAGTACTGATTGCAATTTGTGCGTTTGTGTTTGTGTCTACAGTGCAGGAAATTAAATGCTTCTACCTGTACTAAGAATGTTATAATTAAACTGGTATATATGTGGTCAGACTGCAAAAAAAAAAAAAAAAAAAGCTGAATTTGAAGGTAAATATCAGCTCTGTCATCAGTCTCTTGAACCTGTTGAATGCAGACCTTCAGGGTGCAAGATATGCAATGAGAAGTAATCACAAAGGTCTTCCATAAATAGATGTAAAATGTATATAATGAAATAATTCCAAAATGAAATAACTGGCTGCTAGTCATCATTTGGAGAAAGGGTATTTAGGATAAGCTTTACAATAACAAATACACAAACCTTCAAAGCTGAAAGCCAAACACTTAACATTCCATTTCTGTAACTTCAAGTTTCTCATTTGTTTTTTTTTTGTTTTTTTTTTTTTTTTGCATGCACATCCCCTTGGCTACTGTTTGAACCTAGAGCTTAGTCTTGCAACCAAGGCAAGAGCTAACAAATTCCTTTATTCATATACATTTCTGAAACTTCTCTCATTTGAATTTGTTTTGCAGTTGTGCGTGCATCTTATCCTTAATTTTAGAAAGTCCAAATTCCGTCAGGATATGACAACTATTTTTGCACTGATTGAGGGATCTTAGAAACAGTGAGGAAAAACTGAGACATTAAAGAAAAACTATACTTGGAAAATTCTTATACTGAAATACTTGATTTTGCTAAAGAGAAAAGTTACTCAGCTTAGTCAAGAATGTTTTTTCCTAGTTGAAATTTTGTGGAATGACATAAAACAGATCTCCAGGGTGGAGGAGGACAAGGAAAAACCCTTGAATTACTAGTGGTGGCAGCAGTGCTAGTAGAGACCAGATTGTGATTTAGTCACATTTGTCTTGTTTTACAGAGTTCTAAATGCTTTGCTTCCAGTTCTTCGCAAGCAGTATCTGACTTTGAAAGAAGCTGGGTTGACAAATACTTTAACTGAGGCTGAATTTGGAGAGGTAGAACAGCTGATTCAAAGACAAAAATCAGTAGTTTGGGCTGACCAGACTGGGGATGATGAACAGAAGGAAAACCGTGAGCTAGACGTGTCAGCTATCTTTGCATTCCCACAACTTGTGAACAAGCAGAAGACCCCATGCTGTAAGTATATAACTAATTTTTTCTCTGTTGGAAATATTTAAGTATTTCATGAAAAAGCTGCATCTCATTAATGTGTAGTGGTGGATGCACACTTCTGCTAATATTGAGGGTGAATGTGAAACTGAGATTCAGGGCCACTTTCTGTACAGAGAAAAAAGTGAATGCCATTCCTTATTAGATACTCTTTCAGTGGCCAGACACTTTTAGGAGCTCAGTTCTAACAAATAACTCCCTTTTATCTTGTAACATGGCCCGTACATCAGTGTTCCTAGGTACTTTGTAGCATTACTAATCTATTTCAGTCTCTCAGGTGATGTTGATGTTGATGGAAAAAGTTCTGGTGTCAATTGTACTATAATTATTTCAAAGTGATTCTAAAAGTTAAGCGGCTACTACAGTTACTCAGCTTGAAGTTATATTTGAGCAGAATGAGCTTTCCTGTTAATTGTGAGTTTACCTGGAAACGATTTAGTACAACATCTTATAAGTTTATTTCTCGAAGGATCAAAGGTTCTATTGTGAAATTGGCTCTTTTGCAGTGTGATGACGGGCACATGAATTCCCCATGGCTCTAGACAGCTGTTTCTTCTTATTTAGATTTTTTTCCCAGAAAGCAAACAAGTTGCATTGGAGTATTTGTCCTGAGGGATGGTGAATTGGCATCTCAGAGCTGCTGTGGTGCAATGCTTGAATCTTCTATTCTGGATAGGTAACACTCAGCACACTTTAGCTTTCTGGGTAAAGCTAATAAATTGTAATAGTGAAAGATATCTATAGGTAACAAAAAGGAAGCTTTTAATAATTGTTGTGCTTCTCGAAAGGTGGTTGACATGGAGAAGCAGTAAGCCCTGGAGCACTGTGCAATTAGTTCCTTGCTTTCTTTAGCTTTCTGTTATTCAGCTTGCTCTGGGATAGAGAATTGCTCTGCTCAAGTTCTTTTTTCTCAGTTTTCATCAAATGCATGCATGATTTTGACACATTAATACTGCTGTTGATCATAACCAGAGCACTGACCTGTTTATTTTGCTGTATGCAGCATAATGTCAGATTGTATTGTGTGGGCTGTTTCTTTAAGATACAGAATCGTTTGTTTTAGCACTCGAGAAGGAAAGAGCTGTTGCACTTAGGGCTCTGCCCATGCTAGTCAGAGGCTCAGCAAGGTTAAAAGCAGTTAGTGGCTTACGTGGTTGTCCTTCTTAGAGTGAGGGCAGCAGATCTCAGTGGGAGGCAGCATTCTTTCACTCTGCTCCAATTATATTTCCAGTGCAGAAAGGAATTGGATGTATTATCACAAGTTGCTGGCAGTCTTTGGCAAATTACAGTAGTCGTGATAGAATCTGCATTGCTTCTATGATAGGATACTAATGAAAATCTATTTTGCAAAGCTTTATGAAATGATTTTAGAAAGTTGCTTTCTTGTTCTAGTTATCTGTTTATAAACAAAGAGAATACAGTTTAAAGTTAGTTTCCTAGTCTGTTTATTCTGTCACAACAAAGCACATTTGTTTAGTGAAAGAGTTGAAGGTGTTCTTCTGTTTTTTGTCAAAACTCCTCTGAGAATTTAACCACTGTAATATCTTGATTCCAGTGCTAGAACTAGAATTCTGGGTATTAGCAGTTTAGCTCACAAAAAAAACTCAATTCAGATCATGTTTTGTGTATGTATCCAGAGAAGTGCACTTGTGGAGAGAATGGAAGAGGCTCTTTTCCCTCATAATTTTGATTGTGATTATCTGCCTGGAATTTGTATGTTCAGCATAATTTCATTTTCTATAGTATTTAAAATAATGGTGGGCTTGTGGAAGTGTTAGTCTGACTGTGGAAGGAAAAATGTGAATTTCTTTAAACCTTTTATATAATGAGAACTCAAGATTTGCACAGAATGAGTTTTCCCTTTGACCTCTGTCTTGTAAATGTGCAAGGCAAGCGTGAAGCAGTGCTGCTAGCTAGTATTCATGTTGAAGATGCATTACTGATACACTAAGGCCCAAGACTGGAACTCTTCTTTTTTGCTTGGGTGTTAGGGGGAGAGTGTGTAAATAGATCCAAATACCATTTCTGTGAACTCTGTAAACTGTAGCTAAATATTGATTGTAGAGATTGTCTTGTCATATGTGGGATATTGTCATAAATTTAAATTTCTGTAGCTTACTTACACTAGTGCAAGCTTCACTGTGGAGTTCTGGTTCTGTTCTGCCTTTCATCAAATGCTACACCAGATCTATTCTTGCTCAGAAGCACTAAAATCATTATACGAATGCCTACAGGAACTTTTAAGGCATAAACTACTCACTCTTGTAGAATCATAGACATAAGTTGAAGGGTTGTATTGCAAATCTGCATGAAGTAGACATTCTCCAGTTCTGAATGTTCAACTTATGGCTTTCTAAGTAAATGGACACATTATTTTTGAGCAAGACAGATTTTTCTCTCCAGATGTAAATGGTGTCTTTGCCTAAAGATGTTCGTAGAAATCCTTATTGTGTTTTTATTTTTGTTATTCTGTGTGGAAATAGGAAAAAAAAGTTTCATGTGCTGCTTGTACCACAGGCAGGAGAAAAGCAGTTAGGAAAAACTGTCTTTCAAATGGAAGTTATGTAACATGAAAGGATATGGTAACCAGGCACATCACGTTTTTTCTCGTAATCTAATTGTGCTCTTCCTGTTTGCTTTGAGCTTGTAGAAATGCATTATGATGCTCCTAGGCTCACCAATACCTGATATTCCTCATGAAGAGTCTACCTCTCTCTCGCATTCTTTCTCATTGGCAGCATTAGTTGGTGGGCTAACATGAAATAAGTTTTCTTGAGCAGCTTTTTCCTCGGGGGCAATTCTTACTGTAAAATTTACTGCTCAGCAGGTAGCCATCATTCTACAAAACCTTGTAGACATAACTGTATGGGATAACAATTTCTACCAGGTACCACTGTATTGAGAACTTGACATTTGAAATGGAATTGGAATTGAAATGACAATTGACTTTGCATAATGGAATTTTTAAAGTTCTAAAATGGAGGACTGTGATCAGAAAAACAAAGTTTATTAACATATTTATAATTTTTACATTATTTTAATCTTTGTGCTCTTTCTAAGAGCACAAATCACGTGTGTTTGCACAGTCATTTCGTACACGTTGGATGCTGGAGGTAGAAAATAAGTAGTCCATTTCAGCTGAAAATAAAGTGACTTAAAAAAAAATTCCAGTGGAGCACAAAATAAACGCAATGAAATAGCTCTACTTCAATTGTTTTTTGAATTCACTTGAAAAATACTTGGAAGTATTACCTGATGTTATGCTATGGAAATAACTTCTCTTTTGCAGAAAAAACTAATAAAACTATTAAGAAAAAAAAAACAAAACACTGTAAATCAAAAAAAGAACATATGAGCATGGGAAAATGTGAAGAAGCAGAAAGGCAGCATCCTGATGAGAAGTAGGAAGGATGTAGTAATTTTTTTTCCTTTAAGATAAAATAAATTATTCAGAAATCCAGTTCCTTCTCCCTTAAGTCATTTCAGAAGTATGCTTGGCAGTTGTTAGCAGGAGCTGACCTAAGATCTTAGTGAACAAATGAAAAGGAAGATTTTTACAGATCCTCCCCACACCTTTAGCACAGTGTTATTTCATTATTGATATCACTTGTTTAAGGTGTTGGGAAGGAAGCAGTGTTTTTGCACAGAGACAAATATATATATATATATATATGTATGTAAAGTGTGTGTATATACATAGTGTGTATCTGTGTTACACGGCAGTTACTTTTTTTGTATGAAAATCCATATTTCACCTATGATATAACTGCACAGACTTCAGCTTGTCACGGGGGAGGAGCAAAACAGTTAATTTTTTGAGATTTTATTCTTACTTTCCACAGTGTGAGTAGGGAGCAGCGATATTTTTCTCTTCTGTTTCAAATAAATACATTACTTAGAGAAGGAACTTCTGAAATACTCCAAGTGATTAATTGTGGAGAAAAGGCTAGCCAAGTTACTAGGTGGCAATTAAATGATTTGTCCCAATGAAACATGCTTCTGTAGCAGAAGGGAAGGGTCTGTAGCAAAGGAAGAGTTTGTGCTAGGTCAGCTGAGAAGAAATGATGGCTTTTTCTTGAACCTACATTTGCATGAAGGCTTTGGAGAAGATATTGGGGAAAAAAAAAAGTGACTGATGTTAAAAACTACTGATGTAGTACTTTTGGAAAATATAAATTTATCTTCATCTAAGCTTATGGAGTCAATTATTACGTGCTTGCTGAGGTTTAAGGATTGTATGCAACATCCATGCACTATCCACATTTACGTATAGAAACTACATTTTCAGGATAACATTACTCACATACATCTGTGCTTTAAGGAAACCACTTAATTCTGCCTATCATAAAACACGAGGCACTGATTGCAGGCACTCAGTTTTTAGTGATACATTTATCTTTTGCTGACAGCTATTCTGGAGGGAACCACGACATTTTTGAAATGCAAATTGTTGATGAGTGTTTTCTCATAGATTGGAATGCTTCAAGTCAAATAACTTATTGGATTATAATCACTGTCTCCAGAAATCCAATGCAGCTGAATCAGTTCTGTAAATCAAGAAAAGTTATGAAAGTGGGACCTTAAGTTTTGAGTTACTCCATTAACTGTGTATTTCCATTATCTGCTTCTGAAGAAGTAAGTCAAGCTAGTAAATGACTTAAGAATAAAGAACAAAAATGATGCTAAAGGTCAAAGTAAGGATCTTCATTCTCTTGTTCAAGGTGAATCACAACAAGAAGTATTTTGAATTTCTTTTCCAAAACACTGACTTCATTGGCTAACGGTTTCAATATGATCTTAAAAGACGCCCTTTTCTCTATCAGGAGTTTAAAAATGATGTAGAATTTAAGCTGAGTTCTAGTAATGCATAGAACTTAAAGAATTTCTTACATGGAAAAGCTCTCCTGTGTTTTAAATGCTATAAAGCTATGGGGGAAAGAACAAGATCAAAAGTCTGGCTATTCTTTCAACGTGTTTCTGTGGTCAAGTTATCAAGACCGTTAATTCTCTGCACAAGCTAATTAAAGCTTGTTGGCTTTGCCACAGTTTATGTAACTTTTCACGCTAACGCATTGTATGTATAGCATTTCAAGGAATGTTCTGTACAGGAGAATCTGTCTCTAATTTCTGGTTGTACTTTTTTTTTTTTTTTTTTTTTTACTACTCCAGGATTTTTGAACATAACATGAGATTGCTTCAAATTTACTCCCGAACAACACACTTTGATTTAATTGCCAATTGTTCGATTTAAATAATTCAGGAACGCTTACAAGTATTTTCTATGTTACTTGATTATACATCCTTAGCAGTTTGTGTTTTCTTAAATAAAAAAACCTTCCTATAACATGACCAGCTTAGTGGCATTGTGGGGGACAGGTTGATGGTTGGACTAGATGATCTTTGAGGTCTTTTCCAGCCTTAATGATTATAGGATTTTATTCTGTGACTGGAAATTCTTTAATTTCAGAACCTCTACTCTTGCTTATGTTCATTTTGAAGCCTTAACATGCTGTTTCCATAACATCTGAACCTACTTATATACTCTATTAATAGGTGAGATCTTTTAAAAACAATTATTTTATGAATGTACATTCCTGAGTTTTATTCATATTACTTTTAGCATTTTATTTTATCATTTTATTTTTAATTATATGCTACAATTGTTTTTTGTGAGTCCAGAATGTGTAACTTTATGAGCAACTCAACTATTTCCATCAAATGAAATAACACTAGGAAAACCTCATGTTAATGTAAATGTAACCTCATTTAAAAGTGAATTTAGACTGGTTTTGGCTGTTTAATGGAGAGTCACACAGGATTCAGAGCATAAACTGATGGGTAGAAAGCTATGATTGGTGCTTGCAGTTATTTCTGTGAATAGGAAGGATCTTGGCATCGTTTCAGGCATCCCATTTCCGGAAGCCTTACTTAGATTAGCAATGAGAGAATGAAATTGATTTACAGTAGGAAAAAAAAAGTATCCATTACTTCCCCCAGTGACAAACATCCAAAAGTGAAGTCAATTTATTATGTGGGATGACAGGAAAAGTTGGGATGTAGTTGTATATAGGAGGAAAATCATTAAAAATTGAAAAAGCATGCTGCTTGTATATAGGAGAGATTCCTCATATATTGAACAGCTTTTTCATGCTTGTCTTGTATGACTGAGTATTTTTCTCATGTGATGTGAAATGGTATTCCTGACCATTGGGACCCACAACTACGTAGCCTGAATTCTAGCCTTTTAAGTTCACAGCTGTTCTGTTTTCTGGGGGGTTGTTTCCTTGATTTCTGCAAAGCAATTGTTAAACTCACCTTCACAGTGAGGTGCCTTTGGGTCACAAGCAGATTAAATAAATGAAATTCATTCACTAGACCTCATTTGCAATGCGGAATTCCGCAAGTCAGTTGTTAGAAGAATCAAAATGTATGATTAGTATAGTAATTGGATCAATCATTGGTTGCTCAGAAATGTTTATTGAAATGAATACATTAATATTTGATTTTGCTTTAGCAGAAGAACCTGGCAGACTTAATTTAGAGTGTTTCCAGAAATATTCCCCTTATATGCATGTATTAACATCAGTTCCAGAAGACTTTTTTTTTTTTTTTTTTTTACTTTGTCCTCTGCATCAATTAGATCTAGCCCAATTTATCATTTCTCTTGTCATTAATTCAACTTGCTTTTGTTGTGACTCATGTTCTGTAAATATTGCATTCTGTTTTTCATATTAGCTTGCGTTTCATTTCTGCAAATGTCTAATACTACTTTTTCTCCTGATAAATCTATTCTTCTAAGTAGCCTTTTGAAACAGGTAGTAAAAAGTTAAAGACAAAAGCCACCTCATACTGTTTGGGTGGTTGTTGCTCAGTTAGGGATGATTTTTACTTTTAAATTGAGTGAATTTGGGAACAATACACAGAAGGAATTATGGCAATTACCTTTAAACTGCATTTCAGTCTGGGAAGGGTGAGCCCATCTACTCTGCACTGGTGAGAACTCGTTCTGGAGTTCTTCATCCAGATGTGGAGTCCTTAGTATAGAACAGACATGGACCTGTTGAAACACATCCAGAGGAGGGCCACAAAGATGGTCCAAGGGATTGAACACCTCCCCTCCCCTTTGAGGATAGGTAGAGCTGGGGGCTGCTCACCCTAGAGAACAGGAGGCTTTGGAGAGACCTGGTAGTGGCCTTTCAGTATCTAAATGAAGTTATAAGAAAGAAGGGGAACAGATTCTTTAGCAGGACTTGTTGTGCTAGGAAAAAGGAGATGGTTTGAAACTAGAACAAGGCAGTTTAGTTTGGATGTAAGAGGTTCTTAGGATGTTGCTAGTGAAGTACTGGAACAGATTGACGAAAGAGGTAGTGGATGCCCCATGCCTGGAGATATTGCAGGTCAAACTGGACTGGGCTCTGAGCACCTGATCAAGCTGTAGGTGTCCCTGTTCATTGCAGAGGAGTTGGACTAGGTGACCTGTAAAAGCCCATTGCAACTCTAAGGATTCTGTCATAAACATTTAAGTAACAGAAGCAGGC
Source organism: Lagopus muta (assembly GCF_023343835.1). Taxonomy (NCBI): domain Eukaryota; kingdom Metazoa; phylum Chordata; class Aves; order Galliformes; family Phasianidae; genus Lagopus; species Lagopus muta. The sequence continues at coordinate 6,195,905 of NC_064471.1, forward strand.
CGGCGAGCACTGTAAAACTTAAGAAGATAGCTGGGAAAAAATCTCAGACTTGTCCTGAAGGAATGTGGAGGGGCTCCTCTAAGAAGGTAATGTCAACCAGCAGCCCAGGTGAAGTTCTTCTACACCCATGCAAACAGCATGAGAAGGAGAGCAGGAGGGCTGGGGGACCACAGTGGATTTGGAAAACTATGACCTAATTGATATTGCAGAAATGTGGTGGGATGAATTGTACCACTGGAACATTATGATGGAGAACTACAAGCTTTTTAGAAGAGGTAGGACATCCACCCCACCCCAGGGAATGCCTGTGCGTTAAGAAATGGACAACTGCCTTTGAGAAAGAGCCACAAACAGGCTGGGACTGGATGAATAAAGGACATCTGGTGGTTGGGCTCCTACAGTAGGCCATTTAATCATGGGGAGCCTGTGGATGAGGCCTTCTTGCTTCATTTTCACAGGCTCTCATCCTGATGGGGCATTTCAACCATTTGGATGTCTCCTGGGAAAACCTTGTGGCAGTTTCTGAGTAATCCAGGAGACGGTGAAGTGTGCTGAGGATGACTTTCTGGTTCAGGAAATAGAAAAACTAACCAGAGGAGTGGTAGTGGACCTAGTGCTCACTGCAGAGGAGATAATTAAACAAGTTAAGACTGAAGGTAGTCTGGTCTGTAGTGACCGTGCTGTAGTTGAGTTTGTGATCTCAAGGAATATGCGCCTGGTAAAGAACAGAGTAAGGCCCCTGAAAGTAAGAAGAGTGAACTTCTGGCTGATGAAGGAATTATTGAGTGGGATCCTTGGGAAGAATCTGTTCTCTGGGACAGAGGTATGGAACAGAGCTGGCAGCTCTTCACGGATGCATTTGTGATAACAGGAGCTCTCCATCCCCCTGTGTAAGAAATCCTGCAGAGGAGGCGGGAAACTAGCATGGCTGAACCAGCATTTGCTGGTCAAGCTGAAGAACATAAGAAGGGACCTAGACAGACCTGGAAAGCGAGGCCGTGTAAATGTAGAGAGGTTGAACAGAGGCTTTGGATTGGTTGGTCTGGACAATCCCTATGTGTACAGTCTGGGAAAAGAACTTGGTGAGAGCAGCCCTGCAGAGAAGGACCGGGGAGTCCAGGTGGGCAAAAGGCTGGACACGAACCAGAAGTATGCACTTGCAGAACATCAACAGCATCCTGGGCAGCATGGAACAAGGTGGCTGGCAGCGAGAGGGAAATGACTGTCCTCCTCTGCTCTGCCCTCGTGTGGCCCCATCTGGAGAACTGCATCTAGATCTGGGGCCCTCAAGAGGCAAAGGGGCATAGAGCTTTTGTTGAAGCTGTCCAGAGGTGGGACCGTATGCCACAGAGATTATCAGAGGTCTGGAGCAGCTCTTATGTGAAGACAGGCTGAGGGAGCAGGCTTGTTGAACCTGGAGAAGAGAAGATGTTGCTAATAATGTTTTTGTTTACTTTTTTAGGAATGACTTAGTGCTTTCACAAGAAGCTTTGAGAAGGGACTTTTCTTGAATATTTAATATGTTCTCCACTTAACTGTGGCCCAAGGCTTTTATTTTTTTAAAACTACTTCTTGCTCTGAGTTTAATTCCAGAAATAATTAGATTTTAAAATCTAATCTGTCTGTGAAACTCATCTCATAAGTAGCTTAGCTTCACTTAACCTACTTTATTGTTTAGGAATTGTTGGTTAAGATTATGTTCTTTGTTTAAACATTTTTCACTGAAAATGAGCCCTTGAGTGTGGGATAGTTGTTTGTTTTATTTTTAGGTGGTTTCATTATTAAATGTTGGTGATATAGAATAGATTTGTGCCGTATCTCTTGCATCTCATTTACTTGCTGCTTTGACATGCTTTGGTACTACCCATTCCATCTTCACTGAACATGTCTAGGCTTCATGGTAGTTTTTAAATCCTCCTCTACTTCCTCACAGCTCTGATTTATATCTTCTAATTGGCTATCATCTCTAGATGGTCATGAAGTGCCTACCATATACTGTCTAGTTTCAAAGTATGTAGTGACTGCCTAGGAAATGTATGTTTGTTTGGTTTTTAATTAAAAAGAAAGATGCTGAGATCTTCCTTCAGAATGCTATTCTTCAGTGAGGCTCTTATATACTAGGGAAAAGGCCCAGATGTGATTTTAAATAAACGGTATTCTTAAGGCTTCTTGTCTATAGTAGATTGGATTTTAACTGTGGCTTACACCAGTAATGAGAAGTGGTCAACAGTCAGAGAAAGATTCATTCACGCTTCTGTAGGAAGTCAAACTTGGGCAGGTAGGAGGTAGATGCAGTATCTTGATTCAGTTTTTCTCCTATTCTAAGCATTATTATTGAACTACTAAAATAGCACATTAATGAATGAATTGAAGTTAGGCATTCTGAGGAGTTTGAACCAGTTCTTATTCTGGGGCAGAAAGAGCATGGAGTTTTAGGAGAAATAAGTATTTCCTTTTTTTGCACTGTTACGTGAGTACTGTGGTGAATTCCTGAGTAACTGCGCAATTTAAAAGTAGGAGTGTTTTCTACAATTTAGTTACTCCTAGGAATGTAGTAGGTAATGCAGAAAGGGGAGCTGATTGATATGATGGCTACAGGCTGAAGTGGGGCCAGTCCATGTAAGTGTTTAAGGATGGTGGCCTTTTTCTTGTTCTGTTCACGCAAAGTTACATGTAGGAGCACTTTGTTTTCTGGCAGGTCTCTGCAGCCCTTGATTTGTGTGTCTGTCTCCCTCCCTCCCTCCCTGACACTTAATTTTCTGCATTTAACTGCGTGTGGTTGACTTAAGTCACTGCTAGCCTAGCTGTTTGAACAGTGCTGTCTTGAAATCAGCCTCCTTCACTGGAAACTTGAATAAAAGAGGGACCTTTTCTCTTTTACTTTTAAGATTGCTTTTGTTTTCAAGTAGGTGGCAATACAAAATATTGGGACGCTTCCTGAAAAATCAGGATGAATCACAACAATGGCCAATTGGTGCTGTATTGCTTAGCCTTAGCTTTTGATTTCTAAGCGTGTTTGGATTAGTTGGTTGTTTAACAGTTTAGTTTTCTGGAGTAGATATATCAAGATTAACAAAATTCAGATAGCTGTTATCTTTGCCTTTTTCCGAAACACTACTGCCTCATTGGCAATGTTAAAGGATTTCTTTCCCTCTAACAGATTCGGTCTCATTCTTGTATAATAATTGCTCATTCTCCTGCATGATACTTGCTAGGACAAAATGACCATGTTTAGGAGGCAGCTGTAGATTACTGGGATGATACCATCTTAATTTAAGAGTTGTCATGGTAATGCTATCATTTTCAGTGCTCTTACTCTTCCATTCCCTGTTGTAATGTCTCATCTCTTGCTTGTGATTACTTGTAATATCTCTGGGATTAACTATTTCAGTCTATGCATATTTATAATACTTGGAGTGCCACAGAACAAATGCTGCCATCTGGACAATACTGCATTAGAAGTAATAAAAGTTACATGATCTAATTAATATGTAGATGAAATAAATAGTATTTTTGCTAACTTATGCTAATATCTTCTGCTAATAAACATGTTTCAGAAGGGAATAGAAGGGAAAAGCATTATTTAGGTGCTAAATGTAGGTGAATGTGCTAACCAACTGCTGGCCATTGCACAGGTTCAACTTCTGGCACACCATCACAAGAAGCGAAGAGAAATACGCAACTAGTAGAATTTGCAGTAACACCACGGAAACAAACTAGACGAAAGCTAATGGATTCTCCAGTCAAAACTCCGAGTTCTGCTGCATCCAAGCACTTCAGCCTCTGTCATTTGGAGGATTCTCTCAGCAAGGAAGTTCGACCTATTGTATATACACCAGAATCTTGCAGAAAACCAATGCAAAGCAGCTGTTCACAGACTGTGGTAAAACAAGCATTACACCTGACAGGCCTTCAGGAAACAAATGAATGTAATACAGGTTTTCAGCTGAGAAAGCCCAGTATTACAGACTCTGTGTGTGATGTTATCCTAGACTGTGATGAAGATAGAATGGACTCAACAGTAATTCTCGGTGAAGAAACAAGTGAAACAAATGCAATTTCTATTGACTCATCTGCAAAGGAGTCACAACCATGCAGCGATAGAATTCTTCAAAGGTATTTTTCCATTTGTTTGGGCAAGGAGTGTTATCTGTTGGTTTTTTGTTTCTATTTCCCAAACATTTTAATATTACTTATCTTTAAGAACCTTTTTGTCATTGATGTGGAAGTTACAAGTAAAATTAACTAATGTTTTGAAAATCAAACCTTCAATTTTAATTAGTATCAGATACAATTTTGCCATTATTTACAATCAATGATATGTTAGTAATAAGAAATGAGGATAACGAGAGCAGTTTTATTTGCCTTCTATCCAGAATACATTTCATAAAGTAAAATCACTTTACTTCAGGTTTGGTCTTTCTTCCTTGAAAAACAAAAATCCTGCTTCAGTACTTGAGAAGCCCTCGTATATGGCAATGATTTCAGCTGCTGAGAGAAAACGGAAGGTATTAAGGTAAGATGTAGCAGGAATGCTAAGTCATGACCTGAAACAGTGATTGAGCTCTTGGTGGGAGATCAGGGCCAACGCAGGGGAGCTCAGGTGCAAGCAACATACCTGAGTGACCACAAGGGCTAGAGCCAGGTTCCACCCCTTCCCAGACTTCATTTAAAGGTTGGCAGCAGAGGCGAGGATGTCTTGCTGGAGATCCCTGCCTAAGTGAAGCCTTACGAAGGTGGGCAGCTTTTTTCATTTGCTTCTGCATCTGTGGCTGCTGCACATGGGTTTCTCCTCTCTAACTGCAGCCTGGGACTCTGCTACCCTGCTGTCATTGCTGTATTTTCCATCACATTATGGTGTTACATAAGGTTAAAGTTGACTCCTGTTTAAATGAGTTCATATACGTTTCTCTTGTTCTTACTACAGTTTTGGTGTTCTTTCAAATTCAAAAGCATCTTATATAAGTCATCCAAATCTGCACATGAGATGTTCTGACTCAAATCTTTGACAATTCAAGTTTTCTCTTGACAAATGGAGAAGAATGGTTTTCAGCTAGCTTTTAGTTTAGAGGCTTCTGTTATTTTAATAGAATAAGTACAAACGAGTGTATCTTCCAAATCTGCTGTCGTCTCAATAGAAAAACATCATATAATTCTGAAAAAATGTAATTCTGTCATCATCCAAAAATCTAATTTATTTGGAAATGTTGTGCTTTCACTGGAAGACATAAGACTGCCAAAATGGGAAGTGGAGAAAATGTCTGACAATACTCGTGGTCATTTCCTTTGTTTTTCTAATAATTCACTTCTGCTCCGAGTTATGTCTAAATTCTTGTGTTTCGTTCTGTGAAGAAAAAAAAAAAAAACACCCTTGCATTTCATCAGTTCTGTATTTAGACCTGGAAAGAGGTTTGGTGGGAGTGGCAGAAAAGCTGCAACTGAGTAGAAACTAATTGTACTGCTTGTTGTTTGTTTTTTTTTGTTTGTTTGTTTGTTTGTTTAAAATTTCACAGGCTCATAGAATGGCCAGGGTTGGAAGGGTCCTCAAGGATCGTGAATCTCCAACCCCCTGCCACATGCAGGGCCACCAGCCTCCACATCTAATATTAGACCAGGCTGCCCAGGGTCCCATCCAACCTAGACTTGAATACATCCTTGTTCAAGGGTGGGATGCCCCATCCCCAACTTCTCTGGGCAGCTGTTCCAGCACCTCACCACTCTCATAGTAAAGAACTTCCCCCTGACATCCAACTAAATCTTCCCTCCCTCAACTTAAAGCTATTTATTAATGTATTTGGTAAATACATTAATATTTATGTCTGGTCTGTAGTGATGAAACAGCTCCCTTTTCTTTCCTCAAAAGATCAAAAATTGATCCAACTTTTTAATAGATCATAATATAAGTCACCTTCTGCTATGCAGCCAGTGGAGCTGCTACCTAATGGGTCTTCTAAAAATGTTTCAAGACCATTAGAAACAAGTTCTACAGCTTTATCTCAGGAAATGAAAGAAACTTGAAGCACTCTCTTTGTTCGTTAGCATCTTTGAAATAGAAAACTTTCCTGGAAGAATAAAATATAATCTCATGTTTTTGTTCTAATTGTTACTACTTGTTGAACGCTTTCTTTCTGGAATAAGGAAGGAGGCATGTCGTGCCCTTTCAATTTTTGAGACGGTTATGAGGTTTAACAAAACAAATTATTTGCACTGAGTTTGTTGCCCCCTTAAGAAAGAGTAAGTGAACTTTTGGGGCCTGCCTTCTCTGATCTTAAGGCAAATGTTTTAAGATAAGCTCCAGGAGCATTCTTTACTGTAAACTAAAACTCTTTATGGCTTTTTCTTGGTGTTTATGAAGAGAAGGAATGAAAGCTACTTATTTGTCACAGAGAAAAAGCCCTCTTTTTTATCAGAGGGCTACCTTTCAATTCATCTTTGTTATTTTTTCCCACCTCTCGTCTTTCATGCTTTACCTGTTCGTATTTATTCACTCCGGTTGCTCATCTCCTACTAACATGAAAATAAGCATATAGATTTCAGACATTCTCTATGCTTTTAATATAATTAGAAATGGTCCTATTGTTAGGAGATAAGTCAGTTAGATTACAGAGTCTGTTTTTACTAATAGAGCTTAGGCTAATAAGATTGTAATGCTGCTTCTTGGAGCAGCATTACAATGTGACTAGATCTTAAGACAGATACAGGGCAGACCTTGGTCTTCACTGCTTGCTATATATTTTCAGAAAATTATTAAAAGAGCTAGTACATGTTAGATGACTATAAATAGAGATAGTACAATCCTATTAGAGGGATGGGGAAAGCACAGAAACTTTGACACGAATAGAAAAAAACTTGCTCATGAGGCATTCTTAGAAGAGTGAGACCAGGGATGCTAGTGAGGAAAACAAGTAAGGCTGAGATTACAGACAGGTTCATATTTTTCCCTGTCGATTTTAATTCCATCATCTTAAAAGGCATAAAATACAGGTTTTTTTCTTAGTGAGTTTGAAGCTGTAACATCTTTCTTGCAGCTTCTCTGAAAAGTAGAGAAGCCACCCCCTCTCATGTTGTTGGAGCCTATAGAACAACTACCGTAGCAATACAAAGTTTGACCACTGTGAATTCCTTGAACAAGTCACTTCAGGGATATCATACTTAAGTTGTTTCTTAATGTAATCATGTGATGTGCTGTTGTTTCTTAATGTAATCGTGTGACTATCAAACTGACTGCTATGATTTTCCAGAAGGTAATATGTTATGTGTTCTTCACTTCACAATTAAGCAACGTTAATCCTTGCTTTCACTGCTGATATGTTCTTCTCAATTTCTTAAAAAGAGGAAGAGAAGAGGAATCATTCTCATATATAAACACCATAGACAAACTAGTTTATTTTTTGCATTTGGTTGTGAACTACCAATACTAGATAATGCTATGTAATGTATTTTGCATATTGCAAGGACAAATTTACTGTAAAAGCTTTATTGCTTGACTGAGAGCAAAACCTCTGGCTGTTTTTTCTAGTTCTACATCAAATGCTGGCTTAGGTAATCTGCAAGACCCAATTTCTCCAAAGCGTGTTCGACAAGAGGTCTTGTTAAACAACAGAGTATTGAGAGTACCCAAAATGTCAGGTAAGCATCAAAACACTGTGCTGGCAATCAAGTTTTCATAGGTGATTCAAAGTTAAGGTCAATGCATGTAATTTTGGTGATTTAGCAGCACGTGCTGCTTTGATCAGTGTATTAAGCCATTGCTTTGAATAATATATCCATGCATTTAATAATAAATAAAATTCCTAACATTTTAACAGTTAACTGGATAGTATCTAATGAAAACTCAGTATTACTGCAAGCTTGGTGAAGAAAACCTTGTCACAAGAGCTAAGGACTGCCACCAAAAACTTTCTGTGGTTGGAGTTTGAAATCTAGTACCCCTTTAATTTTGCCAATTGTAGTTTATCAGAAACTAAAATATTGTCTTCTGTTTGTAATAATGTTTTTCTTCATTAGGAGTTAAAACAAAGAGCTTGAAGCGAGAACAGGATGTGCCAAGCAACCTTGCTAGAAGCTTTTCTGAAGGAAATGTAGCAGTGGGTGTTAAAGCACGGACATCCAAAAGCCTTTCACTTCATGTTTGCAAGAAAAAAAATAGGATTTAGATTCTGACTTCATCCATATTTCAAATGGGATTGATGGAAAGCAAGTGAGAACAGTGACTTTTGTTTTCCTCCTGTGAATTATTTTGTTAAAGAGGTCTCTCTCAGTAATGCAGTATTTTATAAGACCCAGTTACTGGAAATACGGCTGTGTGTTTTGTCAAATTTTGAAATAAAATGCATTTGGTTTTTGTCTCCTATTTGAAGCTTACAAATGTTTTCCATATAATAGCAAATTAATATGAAATATTATTTGAAGTTGTGAATTTAGAAGTGGGTGGTATACCTTACACTGTAACTTTTGTAAGCTTCTCCCTGTAAGATGACTAAAAGATTGAAACTTGATGCAAGGGAATTGGTGGTGATATAGTTTTTCAAGTTCCTCTAATTGTTTACTTACATTCAGGTTTCTAGTAACTTCATGGTAGAGAAGTTAGAAATTCTTTTGCCCTGCTAAATATGTCACTGAAATTTTATAGTGTTAATACTGTGAAATATGTTTAGTGTACTTATCTTCAGCATTAGGATGCCAGCTTGTTCTTAGATAACATCTCAATTTTGGAATGATAATACCAATGTAGCATACCTGGAGGAAGGAAAAATGCAGGAAGGATTTCTTTTTTTTTTTTTTTTTTTTTTTAATGTGTTATGTCTAAAATCTTCAACTGTTTTTTAACTTGTAAATTTTTTTTAACTTGCATTCTAATTGATTTGTAAATAGGATGATATTGTTGATAACCTTAAATAAACTCTTAATTGTAAACAAGAGCCGTGTGTGAATTGAACTTGATGAAAAATTACTACTTCTTACCTGTGAAAGAGACAGAATTTTTGAAAGTATTATAAGATCTACTAGTTCATACTGCATGTTCTGATCAATTAATACTCAAAGAGTTGCAAAGTTCCATTGTCACCCTGACATCCTGCTCACCCTTAGCGGTGTTGTGCTGGTGTATTTGGCCTGCACAAATGTAAGTGGATGTGTGAACTTCCCCAAACTAATTGGAACTAGAGGAGGAGGTCCAGTAACTGGTTCTAGTGTCAGATACCTGCCTGAATCCAGCAAGCAACTTGCAGTTCAGTAAGTTAGGTGGCATAAAGCGTGCTGCAGAGTAATGTTCTGGCTTTCAGCAATTGTAACAGGCTGAAGGGTTTTAACGCATGGTTGTTGTGATGGAAACAGCAACAAGTTTTCTCGCAACAGCAGTGAACTGGATTACATCATCTAATAGCCTTTATCAAATCTGTTCCTAAAAATGTTTTGAGTATTTCCAAATCTTTAGAGGTTTATACATGTATTTTTACTCTGTAGCCTGTGATATTTAGGCAAACTAATGCAAACCTTTGCAGTTCGTACCTCTAGCTCACGTTGGTGGCTATTGTTGATACGGTTGGGAGTTTAAGAGCACTTCTGAAGAAGAAAATAGTAACTGCCTGTATAAACCTCAGGGACCGCTTGTGGGAGGAGCTGACAGTCTTGATCTTCATCAGCAAAGTTCAAAGAAGCAACAGCTCCTTCAAAATAGGCATCGATAATTAAAAATGAAATTAAATCACCTTCCTTGTGTTCTAAAAGCTTTGTATAAATATGTGATATAGTCATTGTGGAGAGCACAGGTTGATGCTGGGGACATAGAAAATATTGGCTGTTGAAAAGGTTTTTTTGAAAAGAATCCTAAATGTAGGAAAAGCATTTAAAAAAAAAAAAAAAAAAAAAAAAAAAGTTTGGGACTTGACCGTATCCCAGTCAGATGTTATAATAAATAGAATGAAATGAATGGCAGGGAAGTAATTTTAATGCTTCTCTACCATGCTGAACAACATCTTTTGGGGATTAATTTTAACCTGGTACCAGGTTGAAATTGTGCAGACCTTTGTTTCTGATTTATGAGACTTCTTTTTTGCAAGCTATTTAATACTAAATGTCCATGGGAGGCATTTATTCTGCTTCACATCTGCAGGAGACATGTTGGGCTTTGCTTGTTAATACCGCTGTGATAGACACAGCTTTTGTGTTGCGTGTAAGAGATATATTTTGAAAGGTTTTTAGACATGCTTGTGCATACAACTTTTTCATGTTCGATCAAACCATAGAACTGATGAAGTCTTTTCTCTTAATGTGTTTTGTTTGCTCCTGAGTTGAACTGATTTGATTAGCATACAATGCTTCAAGAGACTAAAGAAAAAATCAAGTATGTTGTGAAAATGAGCACACGTGGGATAGCTGGGTACCAGGAGTAGAGCTATGTTGACAGCAACTGGTTAGGTAGGTATGCATTTATAGTTGATAACTAGCAAAATGGTTTCCAGAAGTAAGGTTGAAGGATTTTCACAGTTCAGATTGCTGTTGATAGGTTTTCTACTATATTAGTTATGCATTTATTGTTGCATTTTGTGAACGCATTCAGACTTCATAAGGTGCTTCAGAGCACGTTCCACGCAAGTAGCTGCTGTGGGACATCTTATTTAAGTTTTCTGTCAGATTTCCAGTTTCTACTTAAGTAAAAACCCAATGGTATTTAGAGAACAGAGAAGCTGTCGTATAACTCATTTTATTTCCTTGCCTGTCTGCGTTGCCTGTTTCCTGTCGGTCTGCCTTTACAAACCGAAATAGTAATCACTCTTTAGGTGATGTTTATCTGAGATAAACATACAATTGTTCTCATGCTGTTATACCATGCAGTGTTAAATTATTCCAGATGGGATGTAAGGGAATATTGTACAACATAACATGACTCAGACTGATTCAAAAATTCAAATGATTTGGGTCTATTTAATCTTATTTTCTGTTTAAACATGGTAATAGTTTAAAATCACTTGAAAATGTGCTCCTGACATTTTAAATACCAAATAATCTTCAGGTAATAACTGAACCATCTTCATGAGATACCTGATGATTTTTGTGTGCTTGGACAAATGTACCTAGCGATACTAGTGCTCAGCTGGTATTTTTCTTCCTGTATGTGATTGCAATCAACAGCAAAGTCAATGTTATATATCCAGTACTGTGTGTGTTTAGTGGAGTACTGAGTAGTATAAGCTGGAAACCCTCGTAACCTCTTTCTGGGCTTCAGCCAGGCTTTTAGGGTGGCTTGCTATTAGCAGTTATTCAAAAAGCTTGGTAAAACAGAATGTTGTTTTACCAAGAGGTGAATAGTTCCCATGACCAAATGGATTGAGATGTTTCTGAAAATCAATTTGTTCCAAGTGTGAAAAGGATGTTGATGATCTGGTCCCGCAGGGAAATTCTTATGAAAACTTGCAAAGGCCATAGGGTATAGTTTGTACTGTGACTCATTTACTTATTTTCATTGCAGCAAAGTGAGGTAGGAGCTATCTGAAGCATAGCAAATCTGGGTTGTTAACCAGTCCTGGGATGCTATGAATATTTGTTACTCAGGATGGAGATGGTTGCAGTCTAGAGACATATGGAGAAGAATGAGAACAATATTGCTGTCAATGAGGCTATAGAAAGTGCTGAACCATTTGTAATGGACTCGCTACATCTACATACCCAAAGTAGTTCTCAGAATCGTGAATTTACAAGCAATTTAGTCATTTATTTTTATGGTGGTTCTTTTAATGACTACTTTTATCTGGCATATGGACCTGCTCTGCTATGCTAGCGTTTTGGGGCCAGGTTCCTGGGCACGCTGAAAGCCAATCGTGTCCATTGATTTTCACAGAACTTAAACAAGATTGGTTATCCTGATAGCAAAAAGAGATTTCATTAAATTTAGATCTAACCACGGCTGTAGGTTTCTACAGGGGTTCTTTCAAATCTTAAGATCAAGCGCACAATTTTATTTTTGTCTTAAATCTGCCTAACCTGTCAAATTGACAAAGTACAGAAACCTGGTTGGATTATTAGGAAAACTTGCTCTTGCGGTAGTGGGAGAACTTTTCATATGAAGGTTATGAGATGTGTTCATCCTGTCAGTTACCTTTGAGCGTGAGTCCTACGATTAAAGACTCACTGTCCCCATCTGAGGAAGCTGAGTCTCTTGCACCTTGTAAGATTCAGTACTCTGGTTGTGAAAACAAAGATTTATGGTAGCCAAGTGGTCCACCTTGAAAATCATCTGGACTGCAGTAGTCAAGTTTCAGTTTGTTTGGCTTTTTTAAAATTGTTGTAAAGATACATGAGAAGGCTGGTTTTAACAGCTTAGACAAAGTAGATGTTCTTAGAAAATTCATCTGCTAAAACTGTAAAATATGTGTTCTTCCCTGTAGGAAATTCTAAGAACCTTATTAATAGAGAGTCAATGTGTAAAGGTAAACGGCCCGTTTTATTTCTCTGCTCTGTAGTGCTCTTGGGGAAATTACTCCTGATTTCCCCATTGCTTTAAACTTAATTGTGCTATACATATTGGGTATTAAGGTTTTATGTAGCATGACCGTTACACATCTAAATTGTACAAGGGAGTGAATTGAATAGATATATAATTCAATATCAGAAGTGGAGCAAAGCAAGCTTTAAAAGCCTGACTGAAAGAATTTTTGCATTGTAGTTTGAATTTTAGTGTACTGCTATTGCTGACACTGTGTTTTGCTGGATACTTGTAGTTATAGTCTACAGAGTCTTGTAGTGAATCATAAAAACACTGTTCACGCCACAGCTAGATAGCAAATGTGTTTACAGGCTACTACTCTACTGTGCCTTTCATTGAAGCAATTGGCTCATTTGCTTAAAGATGTGTTAAAAAAAGATTTTTATAATAGCCAAGTTAGTTTATGTAAACTACAAAACTGTGGAATATCCCAAGTTGGATGCTGAAGGGAGAATTAAAAGCCAATAATGAATCATATGGTTAGAATCATATCGTTAACATGAAATATTCTTTAATTGAAATTCCATAGTTAATTTCCTCTTGTTCATCCAACTTGCATCACGACAATGGCATAAGAAAAACAGCCTGCAAAGAGCAGAAAAGACAATAGTAATTAGACTTAATTATATGCAAGTGTTGGGAGGGCCTGTGATGCAGATGACACTTCTAGACACATGAAACAAAAACTTCCCTTGACCTGAAGCAGTGCATATGTGATGTAGCTAAGTTTATACATCCCTGCAGTATGCTCACTTTCAATAACTGTAGTATCTAGCTGAGGAATGTTTAAAAAACAAAAATGGAAAGGTAAGTGCTGAAACTGTTCATCTGAGGCATCTGCCAAACAGTTGGCACAGTTGTCCAGTTGGCTCGGGTATCCCTGTCTTCGGCAGTTTGACCAAGCCCTGAGTGACTTGGTCTGAAGCCAACGTTGACCCTGTTTTGAGCAGGTGGTTGGAGTAATGAGCTTTCAAGTTCCCTTCCAACCTAGACAATGCTTCAACTTGAGGATGAATTGACTTCAAGAGCCAGTAGAAAGTACAGCACCGGTATTCAAAGCTGTGCTAGTAGATTTATTCTACTAGCCAAAACCACTAAAGATCAAATATGAACAGCTAGGGGTGTGACATGAGCTCTATCGCTTTGATTGTCCTTAATATCAAAGGATTGGAAAGAGGCAAATGCAGCTGTATCTTGTAGGAGCTCCAGGGATCTTCTCATGTTTGTCATACTGCAATACAGACTAGGCCTATGGGCAGATAATGCTAGTATCCTTCTGCTGGGGAAAGTCATGTCTGGCAGATCTGTTACATTACTTTAAAAGCTCTGAGCTAATAATTAAGATATAACTGTTAAGTGTAGCCCACTTCAACTTGGAAGAGGCTGTCATCAGGTACCTCATGGAATGCTATTGAAGAAACCTTTAGCTAAAGCGACCTTTAGGCAAAGTGGGATTTAAGTTCTTATGCTTTCAAAGGTCAGAAAACAAAGAGTGGGAATAAATGGACAGTTTTCAGAATAGATGACTGGTAAAACTTTGCTGGCTCCATATGGTTGAATATATTCACAAATAATTTCAAGAAGGGTATAGAGAACTGACAAATTTATTGATACTGAATAATTCAGGAAGTTAAAACAAAAGCTAACTATAAAGAGTTGCAGGAGCATCTCTGCTACTGAGGGACTGGGCGATAAAATAACAGATGAAATTGAATGTCAATGAATGCAAAATAATGCACAAAAAAGAAAACAACCCAAACTGTACATACATGACTACGGGTTCTCAAATAGATGCTATGACTCAGGAAGGAGACCTTGGAATTGGTGTAAAAATACCATGAAAACATCAGCTCTGTAGTCGAAATAGCAAGAAAAGGGATAGGGAACAATCAATGTGTAAATCCTTGGCGTGCCTGTCTATTCTGAATGGTGCTGTCCTGCACATTTCAAGTATAGGACAACTATGAAAGGTATAAAGAAAGATGAGAGGAGTACAGAGCAAACTGAATGTGGGGGATGATTAAATACTTAGGGATACTTCAGCCTGGAAAATAAGTGGTTGAGGAGTCATGATAAAGATGTCTGAAATAATGAGTCATGAGAAAAGGGGCTAGCAAGAATTATTCGCCTCTTACTGCATGAGAATTAAAGGATGAATTCAAAAGATGTGGAAGTTCTTCCCTGCGTGGCATACTTTATGACAGCAAGGTCTCTAATTTAAAAATGGCAAGTGCCAAAAGCTTTGAGTTTGAACATGTTAGCACAATTATATGGAAGAAATGGTGATCAGGAGCTACTGAGAACAGAGCAGATACATAAAGCAGTGAACAGACAGGAATGTAGGAGGGCAAGTACAGCATCTTCAGTATAGTTGGGCATTGTCTGAAAGAAGAAGCTGGTCTCACTGGACTTTCAACTCTAAAACTGTTTTGAGTTTTTCTTCCATCATAGATATATAATGGTAAGAGCGTTTTCCCAGTGCTACTTAATAAGCCTGTTGGAATTATTTGTAAAGAAGAATTGTGTAAAAGCAGAAATTATCCAGAAGCTAACATATCTGATCGGTGTTACGCAGCACAGCTCTTCTATGTCTGCTATGTTATCTCTTAGTATGTATGCATGTTGCATTGCTTAGAGGTGCTTCTCACATGCCCCTCTTGCTCGGTTGTGATGCATTTAGGCAGAACACAGAATAGCACTCAAATTGTCTTGTTTCACTGTTTGTTGTGTGTGTTTGGTTTTGATTTCTTTTTTTAAGAAGTCAGAAATGGACAAAAAACATTCAACCAATTGTCTTGGTTTGAGAAAAGTGTTAACTTGTTGCACTGGCCAATGAAATAAAAGTTTTTCCTTTGAGTCTTGCAGATCTTTAAATTCACAGCCTGAGCTGATGTAGAACTCAATATTTTGCAGGGATGAATGCCAGTATCTCTCCATTTTCCAGTTAGGAAAGATCACGACGAGAAGTAACACAAAACACAAAGTAACTCAGCTTTTTGGTGATGGGAAAAAGTGTTAATAAAGCCAGATGTGGTACCTGAGGGGATGTGCAAAAAGGATTTCAGGGAAGCTTTGAGCAAGGGGAATTGAGGCTGCTTGCCTCTAGAAAGCTGGCAGGGAAGTGAAGGTGTGGATGCTGTGATAGACTATGCTTTGGATAGACTGCTCCCACTGCTGCCAGACTGCAGAAGAGATTTGCAGCATGGAGGACAAGCTGAAAGCTGTGCTGGAGCATCACTTAATTCATGGCTCCATAAATATGTCTCTATTACTGGTTGCTGATTACTATGATCAGCCATAGCAAGCTATGCCAAGAGGGTTTTTTCACTTGGGCCTGGCAGATGTGTTTTCTTGATTGGTATGTTTCATGTGCTGTGGCAAATAATTCACTTTAGGAATTTAGGCACTGCAGGAGTCTCTTGCAATGGAACAGCCTTACAGGTAGAGAGATTTGAGGGGGAAAGTGAGCGTTCAGATTCTGACTGGCGGCTCCACTCTGACACTGATGTATGTCTATCTTTCCCTCAATCTGAGACTTCTC